>NC_044388.1:110518892-110818892 GCF_006542625.1 Nomascus leucogenys
GTGGCCTGTGGGGTATGGCTGGGGTCTGTGTCCCCCTGTGTCCTGTCGGGTGGGGCTGGGGTCTGTGCCTCTCACAGTGTCCCCAGCTTCTGGTCACTATCTCTGTCCCTCCTGCCCTGGGGTCATCCTGAGCTGGGTCCTGCCTGCCCTGAAATCTCAGGAGCTGGGGTGGTTCTCTTTGCTGCTTCTCTGCCCAAGAGTCCAAGGGCTTCCCAGGGACAGTGCCGCACCCTGATGGAGCCCAGGCCTCTGGGCGAAGGACAGACCTGCCCCGGACCCCTGAGGCTTTTTAGAGCCAGGGGACCCCCCAGGCCAGGAAGGGTTTGCCTGCCACGTGGCCAAGTATTTCTGCCTTGAGGCCGTCACAGACAGGGTCTCTGGACTGTGGTGTAGTGTCCTGTCATCTCCAGGTGTAGTCTCAGAAACGCCTTGAAATGAAGCCTGAAGGGGAAGCCCAGTTCCATGGTGTGGATGAGCGTGTCCGCCGGAGGCCTCGGAGTCGCATCTACCGGTGTTTATTGACAGCTGACTGGTGCCGTGCCCTGAGACCCAGGCCCTGCCCTCTGGCACTCAGTCTACCAGGGGCCAAGGCCTGCACCCTCCCTCTGGGCTCGCCTTGGTCAAGCCTCTGATGGACTTTTAAGGCCCACGGGGAACCCCCCCCACAGACCCCCTTCCCACTCTGCAGGTGGGCAGCTGAGGCCCCTGCAGACCGGCCTGAGCAGCAGGGCCTGTGCTCGTCGAGGCCCGATGGCTCCCACCATGGCCAGGGTGAGATGCAGAGGGCCACGGAGGCTGCAGTGGGGCCCTGGGGTTTGACGTTGGGGCCCTGCCTGGAATGGGGCCTTGGTGTGATGGGAGCTGGGGGTGGGGTGGAGCCTGCCTGGGCCGAGGGGCTGTCTGGTCGGGAGCGATTCCTCAGCAGCAGAGACTTGAGTCATGGCTGGGGCCTCCCGGCCTCTGGGGGGACCTTAAGACATTTTTTCCATGGAAAGTAGCTGCTGGCTCTCTGCTTACCGGGGAGCTCTCTGTCTCCTCCCACCGCCTGCCGAGGGTTTGGTGGGGGCTGCGGCACTTCTTTGCTGGACTTTCCACTGGCCTGGATGGGCCGAGAGCTCCAGGCAGGGACCGGACAGCCACACTCTGGACCCAGTCCCAGCCTGCAAGTGCCTGTCCTCTGAGCCTGAGTTTTGCCTTCTGCCGGGGTCAGGGCTCTGGGTGAGGCTAGACGCTGAATGGCAAGGACTGGGCTGTGATAGGCCGTTGGGCTCCAGGTCTCTGTTAACTCTTTAAGGGAAAGGTGGGGCGGGATATGGAGGGAGTGGCCTGCAGAAATCGAGGCGAAATCGGCAGATCTTTTGGGAGTTTGCAGGTGCTGCTCAATTTAGGAGCAGCCACCCTGAAAAATTCCTCCAGGGGCCACCCTGGTCTCTGACCCAGCAGCTGGTGGGGGAGGCACCCACCTGGCCTGTGTGACCCCCCAGCTAGTTCTTCGCTGGGTGACATTGGCCATAAACAGGTCAGTCAGAAGCCTGCCCTGAGCCCCTCGAAGGCCTCATCCCTCCCCATGGGAGACCAGGATGGCGGCTCTGGAGCTCAAGGCTGTGCACTGGAGATGGGCCTGGGCTGTGGGGCAGGATCTGCTGTGGTCAAACGTGGCTCAGTGTCAACTGGGAAAGCAGAAGTCCGTGGCCAAGCTGGGGACCTCCCTTCCCTCTTCTCCCTGCAGCATGGGGCGGGGGCGGGGTGAGGTCAGGGAGAATGGCAGCTAGGCCAACCTCATGGGTCATGAGTCATAAGGCTGGGTATGGGTGCAGCTAGGAAGGACCCAAGGTGAGTTTTCTCCAAGAGAGCTTTACAATAGGGACCTGGGGACTCACAGGGGCAGCTTCGTGACCATCCCAACCCCAACCCCTCCTCCAGGAAGCCCGTCTGAGCCAGCCCTGCCAGTCTGAGCTCCTACCTCTGTGGATCCTGCCTGTCGTCCACATCTGACTGCCATGTCCTCTAGGCTTTCAGGGAACACAAATCTTATCTCTTGGGCCCGTCGTTGCCGGGCCTCCCTCCTGCTGGCTCTGTGGCCCTCATTGCTGGTGACCTCGCCCCTCGAGGCTCTGCCCTGTGTGCACCGTGGGCCTAGCAGGGCTCTCACAGCACTTCACTGGCCCTGGTGGTCATTCGGGGTCAGCCCCTGTGCATCTCTGCCATTACCCACGCAGGACATTTCCCAGATGCTGGAGGATGTTGACCTCTAGGCCCCTGTGACCAAAATCGAGCCTGAGTCTGAAGCTGTGGCCTAACTCCAGCCCTTGGGGACGGGGAGGCCCGATGCCACATGCCTCTCTGCTCCTCCCGTGTGGCCTCCATGCAGGTGTGAGTTCTTTGGAAGGGACTCCACCACCCACTCCCTAGGATGGAGCATGATGCTCGCTGAATCCCCTGGGGTCCTGTCTCCAAGAGAATTTCTGGGTGACAGATGGGACACTGAGGCTTAGAAAAGGGAAGATGTCGGCTGAGGGTCATGCAGGGGGTTGGGGCAGAGTCTAGACTCAAACCCGGCGCCCTGATTATCAGCCAGGATGAGCTCTGTTCTTGGTATCTGCACTGAGAAGCATGTGCATGAGAAGGAAACTTCCGGAGGGGGGTTCGGTTAAAGTTGATGATGCCCTCGCTCAGCTGGCCTTTCTGCTGTTGGGGCTCATTCTTCTGGAATGTTCAAGCACCCACCCCTCCCACGATACACTCGGTTTTCGACACTCCAGTGTGCGCTTCTGCCGATGGCTCTCCTTCATGTGCAAGCGTCGGGCTCTCCTTGCTGGAGGCTGCACATGGAGCTGCTGTTCCTTCTAATGGTGCTCCTGGGCCCCGCTGGATGCCGCCTTGCGGGGCATTTTGCTTCTTTTCCCTGTGGGGCTGTCACCAGCTGGTGCTGTCATGAACACTCCTGTCCAGCATTCGGCAGGTGCTCTCCTGGATGGAGTTCAGAAGCGACATCGCTGGGTCCAAGGGGCATGCCCCTTTTACATTCCAAAATTCGATGGGACCTTGGTGGGGCTTTGGTTCTCTGAAGAGGAAGTGTGAAGGGTACCCTGGGGCCTGTTGGAAGCCTTCACCCAGCAGGAGTTACCTATGTGGGGAGCTGTGTTGGGGTCTCTGCCTCCTTCCGGAAGGTGTCAGGCACTGTTGCCAAACAAATGACTGCCTCAGGCCCTCCCTGAAGAAGCTGAGACCGTAGGTGACCAGGGCATGACAGGTGGCTGAAGGAGACGGGACCACATGCTCTGGAGCTCCTTTGCTGGACAGAGAAGCTCCCTGAGCTCAGAGAAGCCCTGTCCTGCTCGTTGGAGGGCTGTTCAGCCTAATCCTGGATGGGTGTGGCTGTCAGCAGGTAGGTGACTTTTATGAGACAGTCTGCCCACACTTCATTGCCTATCCCTCTCCCTGTGGGGAGGCTGGGTGCTGCAGGCTGGGCAGGGCGGTAAGGAAGGCCTGTGGTTCCATGGTTGGGGGCCTTCTCCCCCTCCCTCCACTGGTGCTGTCTCCTGACCTGGCTGCTCTGAACCTCTCTAGAGGGCTGTGGACCTGCTACTTCACCCTTTGTGTACATCATCCTGTCCCAGGGTCCTCAGAGTTCCTGAGAGGACAGCAAAACCCCACTCTTACTCCAAGAGCCCCACATTGGGAGGGGGCTCCTGCCATGTGCCCATGGGGGGCTGAATGGGAAAAGACACATGAGTGAAAGGTGCCACACATGCCTGAGGTTTGGGTCCTGGTGAAAATCTTCCACCTTCTTTCTTTAGGCCAAGAAGGGCTGTGCAGGGTCTGCCTCTTAGTTCTCTGTTACTATGTAACAAACCACACCAAAACTTAGTGGCTTAAAACAGCAGGAATCATTCATCGTCATTCACAGTTTCTGTGGATCAGGACTTTGGAAGCGGCTTAGTCAATGGGTGGTTCTGCCTTGGGGTTTCCCATGAGGCTGGGGCCAGATGTTGGCCAGAGCTGTGTCATCTGAATGTTGGCCAGGGCTGGAGGAGCCGCTTCCAAGATGGCACACCACGAGGCTGGCATGCTGCTTGCCTCCACAGTGCTGCTTGAGCATCCTCTCAACATGGAGGCTGGCTTCCCCTAGTGCAAGTTATCCAGCAGGCCAAGGCAGAAGCTGCCATGCCATTAAGGAGCCAGACTTGAGAGTCATGAATTGTTATGTCCACAGTGTTCTGGTGGTCACCTGACCCCTCAGATTGCCAGCTGTGGCCCAGCCAGCTCCCACAGTGGCCCTTCTCCAAGATGGCTCTTGCAGCACTGCCCTATGGCCCATTTTCTCACATGCCTGGCTCCTCTCAACGGGACCCCTGGGGCTGATTTGCAGGAGGAGTTTGGTCAGTGCTTGAGTTGAACTAAGCCCCCAGGCCTCCCAGCTTGCCTTCGACCCAGGGTTCAGAGCTCATTAAACTCTGAAGGGCCTGTGTGGGCCATTTTGTAGCTTGGGAGGAGTGTACCGTGAGAAGGACATGCGTTCTAATTCCCACCGTTTGGCCTCGGGCTCATCACAAAGCTCCCCGCCCTTGGTTTCCTCATCTGCAAAATGAGAATATTGATGGGACTTTCTCCTGGAGGTTGAAGCACAGCAGCTGGGCGAGGCTGAAGCCATGGCAATGGGGGCTGTCATAACCACACCAACAGCTGGCTGTGCGGCCTGTCAGTGCCCTGACCCCCACCATGGAAGAGGTCTGCCAGCCGTGCTGGCTGTGGGAGGAGCTGGAGAGGACACAGAGGGAGGACAGAGGTGGGGGGAGGGCATGCACCTCCCAACTGCAGGCTGTGGTCAGTGGCTGTGACAGGAAAATCTGGGAGGTGGGTCCGTTGTCATGAGGCTCAGGCCACGCAATCCGCTTGGCTGTGGAGCGAAGCCAGTGCAGAGATGTGGGGGTGGGAGAGCATGGGGTGGCATCAGCTCGGAGGTAGCAGGGTAGGGCGAGGGCTTCAGCGCCACCTGGGACTCCCGCCAGCACCTCACGCCCCAGGCTTCGTGGTTGGGGAGCACACGGGAGTCCTTGTGGGCTGGTTGGTTTCCAGTGTGTTTTCTGTCTCTTTGTTGGGGCCGAACCCTGCCTCCTCCTCTTACGGACATGTCAGTTACAGAGCCCCTTGGTGCCTTTTTTTCCTGCCTGAAGACAGAGGACCGCTTGAAGAGCAAAGGTGACAATGGTGCTGGAAGAAGGGAAAACATAATCCTTTACAACTACTCAACCATAAAAGCCCACACAGGCAGGAGGTTTGCACTGTGGGTGAAATGGGCTGCTGGTGTGGTGGGACGGGGGGCCTCTGGTCAGCTGGGCCACCTGGCATCAGTTCGTGGGTTGGTTGCCCGGCCCTGCCTCACCTCCAGAAGATTCCGCATCTGTGTAGGTTGCAGGTCTAGAGTCTGTCCCCAACGTCTCCACAGTAATGGTTTTCATTCCCTGTCACTCAAAGCTCCTTTTAAGTAGAAACGAATACAAAGTTTGAAAAGGAGAAAGGAAGATTCCCACTTCAGGTCCATTTAGTCCCTGACCTCGGCTTTCGAGGGCGCTGGTGCTCGGATATCTCTGCTGGCTATGAAGAAGTGGGGTCGGGGGGCTGCCTCTGCCTCCTGCCTGTCCCCCGGCCCCCTTCCTATGAGGCCATCAATGCCCTGGCAGCCTGCAGCTGCTGCAGTGTCCCTGGTCTGCCCACTTCTTCCCAGGTTTGCTCTGAGATCTGCCCTTCGCCCCACAGCAGGTTGCCCGTCTGACTCAGTCACTCCTCGGCTGGAAACCCTCCAGGTGAAGCACAGAGTTGGGGCCTGAAGCCTGCCTTCCAGCCCTGGGCAAGCCGGGCCACTCCTCTGTCCCTGGATACCCGCCTCAGCAGGGCCGCCTCCCCTTTGTGTGTTTTGTCCCCAGAGTTTCTAATTCAAACCTTTCCTGACTCCCTTCCACCTGGCCCTCTCTTCCTCATCCCTCAGAGCAGGGCTTAGACCCTAGAGACCTTGGCTGGGTTGCGGGCCCCTCTGCATGCCCCCCATCCCCCTGCCCCCTTGGAGCTGCAATGCAGGTGTCCACTTTCCTCACTGGGCTGTGACGTCTCTGAGGGCCCCGGCCTCCCCTCCCTGTTCCCAGGGCTTGGCCCAGCATCAATGTCCAGTGGGCATCAGGGGATGCCATGGTGACAGCTTAGATGCATTTTTGGAGATTGTGATGGTGGTGTTGGGGCCAGGGAGGAGGAACCACCATGAGCACACAAGCGGACAGCCCCATGGCCACAGAAAATACACAAGGCCCGTTTCCTCAGTTGTGGCCCCAATTCCAGACTCAACACCAATAGGTGGGCTCCTTCCTGGGCCTTGGGGAAGCCAGTCTGGGACCTAGGTGGCCAGTTAGTTCTGGGTTTGCAGCTTCAGCTCCTGGAGACCCCGCTGTAGGCAGAGCTTCTGTTCCGTGCTGGAAATTTGAGTCCTTTGTGGAGGAGACTGCGGAGGAGACGGAGGATGGTTTATGATGTTCTGGGCAGGGGGACGCCAGGGCTGGTGGGCACATGCAGTAGGAGTGGAGGCGTTGTGGGGGTCCTGGCCATGTCTTGTGGATGACGTCGGTGTCATGAGCTCTGATGGGACATCATGGGGCTTCCTGGATAGGAAGGGAGGCCCGCCGCCCTCTTGGGGGTAGAACTGGCAGCCTCTGCCTCTCCTGGAGGCCCCGGTGTCATGCCTCTGCTCCTCCCCACACCTCTGCGCCACTCACCCAGCCACCCACCCCATTAGTGCCCACTCTGCACCACACGCGCCTCTGTCCCGCTCACCCGGCCGCTCCCCCATTAGTGCCCACTCTGTGCCACACGCGCCTCTGTCCCGCTCACCCGGCCGCCCCCCATTAGTGCCCACTCTGTGCCACGTGTCACTGCCCATGTCCCTCGCTTCAGTTCCAATGGGCCTACTGGCCTCGGATCCCATGTCCACTCCAGGTCTGCACTGGGAGATGGGGTCACCTGGTGCCGGGCCCCTGAAGCGTGCTGATGACCTGGGCCCTGCAGAAGTGTCCAGCTTGGGGAGGCGGGAAGCAGAGCAGAGCTCCGGGGTGGCTTTGATTTTCTACTTCCCCCAGCCCCATTCCAGGGACCCCTCCACCCTGCTACATCCACCTCCATGCAGGGACATGAGCCGAGAGCCCAGAGGGGACCCGTGAGAAGGGAGGGAGGAAAGTGAGAAGACTCTGGTACCAGCAGCCTGAAGTTACACTGGGACAACCAGACGCTCCAGGGCGCATCAGCAGAGGACCGCGTCCCTGAGCAGCTCCCAGGTGGCTCTGTCATCCTGGAGGCCCCTGGGGCGCTGTCCTATCAGCACCAAGCAGCCGTGCTCCCAAACTCTGGGGCTTGCAGCCTTGGGGCGAGGTGGCTTTGGGTGGCTGATGGTGCCCCCTCAGGGACTCTGAGCAGGTCTGAGTCTTTCTGAGCCCTTGTTTCTTTAGGTACAAAGCAGAGATGCTCACCTGCCAGATGGAAGGTCTAGGGGGAGGGGGAGGGACTTCAGAACACGCCGCTGGGGCATAAAATTATTTTGTGCAGAAGGCATTTGAGTTTCAGAAACCCCTTATCTGCCTAAAAGCAGAGCCCCCCAAAAGAACTGGAAAGAACAGAATTGCCGTATATCCCTCCCTGGAGCAACCAGGGAAGCTGGACTCTTATCATAATCAGTGACGAGAAATCTCCATAGCACACGGAGATGGGCGTGGTCCCAGAGCCACCCTACCCCCGATCTGTCCACCTCAGGGCCCATTTACCTTTCCAAAAAGCCATTCGTTTTCCTGTGTGTGCCCTTCTCCTTCTCCCCTGATTTTTGTGTGCCCCTAAGAGGATATGTAAGCCCCAGATTCTAACCACTCCTCTGAGTCCCATTTTCCTGTGGTCTCCCATGTACATTTCTACATGAAAACATTTTTTTCCTCTTCCTAATCTGCTTCTTGTCAGTTTAATTTGCAGGACACAATGGCATCATCGGAGACAGCAGAGCTCTTTCTCCCCGTGGGAACTGCCCTTGGAGCCCCTGGCTCCTTGAAGGGACCCGAGACTCGGAGAGGAGGGAGGTCTGCTTATGTCCGGGTGGGGCTGGGCTGACCTGTCTCCATGCACACCAGGCAGCCTGGGTCCTGTCTCAGCCTGGCCAGCACGATCGACCCGTATTCCCACATCCAAGCCCTTTCCAGAAGGGGCTGCTGCCTTTTGTTGCTCTTCCTGAATCAGGTCCTGGGCCAGGTAGTTTAGGAGCGATGAGGTCCTTAATGTTTATGGCCCCGTGCCCTCCTTCACAGGTGGGGGAGCTGAGGGTTGAGGGATGGCACGACTTCCCCCGAGTGCCCCAGCAGGATCTGAGGCCAGGCTGCTACATCTACCCCAGGACCCTAGGGCCCTGCAGGCGGAGGCTGGGACCTCTGCACCCACCTCAAAGGCCTGTCCATTTGCACGGTGGGACTGCCTACGAGGCTGGGCCTGATCTAGCTCCAGACACCAACCCCATGGAATCCCAGTTCCACCTGGGGCAGCATGTGATGAGCAGGTCACCTGACCTCTCCAAGCTTTAGTTTTGTGTCTGTAAAGTAGAGGCAATGTTATCCCTTGCTGCACAGGGTTGATGCAAAAGGGCAAGAAATGAGGTGGGGGAGACAGGCTGCCTGCGTTTCCCCCAATACACATGCTCCCTCAGGAATCCGATGCCTGTGTGGCCTCACCAGGCTAGCATGGGGACCTGCCTCTCAGAGGCAAGACCCAGAACCCACCCACAGTATGGTCACTTGATCTGGGACCCTGGCAACCTCCTCTCCCGCCTCAGTTTCTCCCTCTGCACCACGAGGGGCTACGCTAGTTGACTGGAGCCCCTTCTTGGCCCACAGAGTTTGTGCAGGGCATGGAACCAGTGACCCAGGTGTCCCGCTGGCCTCCCAGACCGTGCGATGCTGCTGGTTAGCAACCGCAGAAACAAACTCATCAAGAGGCATTCCTTGGCTTTAAAAAGAGGCCGTTTGAAGAGGCAGGCCGGCCTCCCCCGCCCCGTGTGCCCGGCATCTGGGAGGGGCAGGGCTGGGAAGGTGATGAGTGCAGAGCAGCCAGAGCTGGGCTGGCCGGAGGAGGCTGGCGGGCTGGGGCCCTGGCTTCAGTCAGGCTTGTTTTATGTCAGGGTGACTTGGGCCGCGGAGGAGCTGCCATCGTGCCAAAACAATGTTTAAAACATCTCGGAAAATGTGCAGCCACTTCTTTTCCACGGGATTCATGCCGAGTCTTCCTGGCTTGTTGGGGAGGGTTGAGGACTGGCCAGGAGGGAGTGAAGGGGGCGGCCACATGAAAAAGAATGAGAGACTTTAGACTGAGGCGGGGGCCTGTCCCTGCCCCGCCTGCCCTCCCTGTCTCTTCTCTCCCTGTCCCCCACCCCTCACCACCCACTCCAGGAAGTCAAAGCTCTGTCTCTGTTTCTCTTGCCACCCCAGACCACCCGGGGAAGTGGGCACTAAACCCATTTCACAGGTGGGCAGCCACAGTGCTGGGGTAGGAAATGAGGATTCTGACCCACCCAGTGTGGGGGCTGGGAGCTGGATCGGCTACAGAATGTGTAGAGCCTCTGCAAAGAGAAAGTAGAGGCCCCACATTCCGGATGGAAAAAACTGAGAATTTTAAGAGGGCAACAACAAAGCATTAAACCAACTACAGGACCCTCCTGAGCCTGGGACCTTCCTGAGCCTGGGTCCTCCTGAGTCAGAGTCCTCCTGAGCCTGGGTCCTCCTGAGCCTGGGTCCTTCTGAGTCAGAGTCCTCCTGAGCCTGGGTCCTCCTGAGCCTTGGTCCTCCTGAGCCTGGGTCTTCCTGAGCCTGGGACCTTCCTGAGCCTGGGTCCTTCTGAGTCAGAGTCCTCCTGAGCTGGGGTCCTCCTGAGTCAGGGTCCTCCTCAGCCTGGGACCCTCCTGAGCCTGAATAGTCCTGAGCTTGGCTCTTCCTGAGCCTGGAATCCTTCTGAGCTGGGGCCCTCCTGAGCCTGGGTCCTCCTGAGCCTGGGTCTTCCTGAGCCTGAGTCCTTCTGAGTCATGGTCCTCCTGAGCTGGGGTCCTCTTGAGCCTGGGTCCTTCTGAGTCGAGGTCCTCCTGAGCTGGGGTGCTCCTGAGCCTGGGTCCTCCTGAGCCTGGGTCCTCCTGAGCCTGGGTCCTTCTGAGCCTGGGTCTTCCTGAGCCTGGGTCCTTCTGAGCCTGGGTCTTCCTGAGCCTGGGACCTTCCTGAGCCTGGGTCCTCCTGAAGTTGGGGTGCTCCTGAGCCTGGGTCCTCCTGAACTTGTCCTTCTGTGATTCAGGTCTTCTTGAGCTCAGCCCCTCCTGAGTGTGGTCTCTTTGGGACAGTGGGGACACAGCCTGTTGGTCTGTAGCCTTGCTCACCCCTGATGACTGCTCAGACCCGCTGTTCATTAGTGGTGGGGCGGTGCAGAGGTCTTGGCTGTGCTTGGCCCTCAGGCTGGCTGCAGGGAGCTTTGGCAGAATCCTCTAGCCTCCTGCCTGGCTGTCCCTGAAGGGTGGGAGCCAGGCTGGGCATGAGCCCTGTGGGTGGCTGCCCCAGCCCTGGAGTTGCTGACAGTAGTGGGCAGGAGAGGCTTTCTGGGTGGGGACCTGGCCCTGCAGCCCCAGAGGTCGGTCAGAGGCGGGAGGCTGGCTGGGGTGCAGATGCCTTCCTTGGTGGTGTTGCAGGCCTTGGGCTTGGAGGAGCCATCGGAGTCTCAGTGCCTGCCTTGGTGGGGCAGGGGTGGCCTGGCCCTGCCCCTTTGGAGCTACTCGCCCGGGGCAGGTTGCTCTGTGCCTCTGGGAGCCCCAGTTCCCTGCTGGCAATTTGGAGCCCAGGGGCCCTGGCCCAGCCCACTCCCAGGGCCCCTCCACTGTCAGTTTTTCCCAAGGAAAGACTGGGTGGTCTGAGGCCTGGGCTTCCCCCTTTGAGGGTCCGAACAGTACCTGATATGGCCAGGGCCGGGCTCACTACGGCGCCGCTTCCACGTTCCCTGAGTGCCTCCTGTGTATGCATGGCCCTGGGCTCCTGACTCCTTCTCCCTTGGGCATGGAGGAGGTGGCGGGTCCACCCTCTCCCAGGCGAGGCCCCAGTGTTGAGTCTCTACACCCCGGGTCACAGCACGGTGCGACTCTGCTTGGACTCTTGACTTCACCCCCATCTCCAGGGGGCTGGCAAGGGGATAAGTACACCCCTCCCCAGGCAGGAGGGACACAGAGCTGGGGCTCCAGCTTCCAACCAGAGGTTCAGAGGGGGCCTAGGGAGGAAGCTGCCCCTCATAGCGCTACAGCCCCGGCCAAGGTGCACAGCGTCCCATCTTCCATGTCTCCTGGGAGGCCCGGTCCCCCTCCTGGAAGATACTCGGCCCTAAGTTGCTGTCTTCTTATTCAAATGGACTTCTGTTGGTTCATACAGTCACATCAGCTGCAGTGGATGTTTTGCATAATGACGATTTGGAACTCAACCTATTCTACTAGAATGTCCAATTTAATGCCAATTAAGTCTGGAATTGAATGATGTTCTCTGGGAATGCTGCATAGACGAGCCTCAGTGGCGCTGGCTGCAGAGACCGTGCTCACTCACTTCGGCTTCTTGGAGCCGCCCTAGCACAGGGCTGTGGGCTCCCTCACCTGGCCTGGCCCTCGGGCTACCCCTGCCACTGCCCTGATGGGAGAAGCCGCTGGATGGGCAGCCTCACGTGTGCTGGAAGAAGTCCTGGCCTGGAGGTTCGGAGGCAAAGGCAGGCTGGGAGGGGCTGCTGCTGATGTGGATGGCTCTGCCTCCCTTCCTTTCTCACTTCCACTTCCTCTTCCCAGCCCACAGGCCTGTTCCACACCTGCTCCAGGAAGCCCGCCTGGACTGCCCTCCATCCCGAGCCTCCGACATCTCCATGCCTGTTCTGGTAAGGTCGTTGCATGCTGGAACCTCTCTGGCTTTTGGAGAGAAGCTCTGAGGTCCTCTGGCTGACTTGCGTTCATCCTGAAAACATTAGGCTCAGGGTGGCCCAGTCTGTGTGCCGGTGTGGAGGCTGGAGGCTCGCCCTGCTGTCGGCTGACCTGGGCTGGCGCCTAGGGGGCCCCTGGAGCTGGTGACTTGGGGGGCTTGTAGGGGTGGCTATCTCCCCGCTTTGGGTTGATGTGAGTCACACACATGGTGCACGGGTGTGTGAGCCAGCCCCGGTCAACGCAGCTGTTAGGACTTTTGTATTTATTTTGGACAATCACCAGGGGGGTCAGGGTGACTGCAGCAGAGTGGGCTGGGAGGGCAGAGAGCAGAAAGGGCCGGGTGAGGACTTGCCTCTTCCTGTAAGACAGTGTGTCCTGAGCGTGGCCACCAGGCCTCCCCCACTGTTCCTAGGGTGTAGTCCAGCTCCTCTGCTGACCGCTGTGGAGTCCCATGACTCCTCCAAAAGGCTCGATTCCCACAGCCTCCCCTGGCTGGAGCAGCCCAAACCGTGCAGGCTTGCACATCCCACGGGATGTGGGGGCTCTGGGAGATGCCCCGGAATCTTCCGAGAGCAGCCTCCTGGGTGCTCCATCGTGGTGGGCTTCCCCAGAGAGTGCCTCGCGTTTGGGGGCGAGGAGGGCACTTGCTGAATGAAGGCCAAAACGGGGCAGAAAAATGCCCATGCTGTGCAGAGCTGGCATCTAAGGCCATGCTGGGCCATGAGCATCTTCCTGTGTCCTGACGGCGGAACCTGGAGGCAGACGGCTTGTCTGCCACTCTGACTCTGAGACTTTTCAAGAATGAGCTTGGTGACCCTCCAGGCCCTGGCCCCGATGGAACCTCCCTGGAGGGGGCTGTTGGCTGATATACTTGCCCCTGCTGAGACCTGGGCCTGCTGAAGATGAGCCCCCAGCCCCAGGGTGAGGCGCACAGCTGGGGCTCAGTGTGTTTGCTGAGTGGATGGCATGCCTGCTCTCTCGCAGCAGTCACCATGGAGCGTGTCTTGCCACCAACGGGATAAGAGGAGGCCCCGGGCCAGCCCCTGCTCCATCCCTAGGCCCTGCCTCACTCCCTCCCACACCCCAGGAGCCCCTCTGTCCAGGTGTACCTGCCTGGGCCTCGTGGCACTTGGCTTTGCCCTTGCACTCGCCTCTGGCCGGGGCCTTCTCCGAGGGCTCTAGGGGATGGTGCCCACCTATGGCTCTGCACTGATCTGGCTTCTGCTCGTGGCATCCTCCCTCCGGGTGCTGGGGGATGTCCCTTTGCAGAGACGTTATGTATTTTGTTCTCAGCTGTTTCCCTGGGGCCTGGGCTCACTGAGCAGGTGGAGGAAGCTGACAAGGTGTGGGTTTGGCTGCCGCTGGAAAGCCTTGCCTGGGCCTCAGGGAGCTGGGTGGGTTCCTGCTGCCTGGAGAGGCCTGGTGGGCATCCCCTGACCCTGATCGGCACCTCAGGAACCCGCTGCCCTGCTGTCTTGAGAGAATGAGGAGCAGATCCCCGGGGAAGCAGGAGGGGCTCTGGGAAGGAGCAGATCCCCGGGGAAGGAGGAGGGACCCGGACGAGGAGGGCGCTGCACTCCACGCAGGATGTCTCTCCACCCTGAGCCTGTGGGAGGCCTGTGGCATCTGCAAACTCTGCCACGTGGACAGGCTGCACACTTCTTTCTCCAGGCGTGTTCAGGAAATGAACTTTTCCTCCTCCTTTTCTGGGCCGTTTCCCAGGAGGCGGGGCCCCAGGCTTTAGGAGGGAAGGCAGCTCTGGCCTGGCAGTTGCTCCTCAGTGAGCCCCCAGCCAGGGTGGGGCGGGGGCTGTGCTGGGGCCCTGGTGGGGTCCCCCTCCCGCTGGCCTCTCTGCTTGGCTCCAACTTCAGCCTGCACAAGCTGCTCCCCACTCTGCTCGTCCCAAAGCCCAGAGCCTGTGTGGGTTTGCGGAGAGCCTGGGTTTGGGGCTGCAGCCGGGACAGCCGCCATTCCAGCCCCGACACATTCCAAGAGGGTTCCCTGGAAATCCCTAGAGCCCCCAGAGCGTCTCTGGCACTGAGCATTAGCGCATTTTGCGCTCGGAGCTGGAGGCCCCGGACCCGCGACTGGCACCAGGGCTTGCTCGTTGTATCCTCACTCTAGGCCCCAGTTCCTCACTCTAAGCCTCAGTTCCTCACTCTAGGCCTCAGTTTGCCCATCTTTGTGAAGAGCAAGGTGGCCCTGAGATGGGTATCCACAAGCTGTGTGGGTTAAGATACAGGCTTTAGTGTTGGACGGCTGAGGGTCTGGGTTCCAGTGTGGCCAAGTCGGCCTGAGCCTGTTTCCCTGCCTACCAATAGGTGGATGAGAGGCCACACAGAGCCTGGCACCGCTGGGAAGGGCTGCTGTAGCCACTTTGCCCAGCCAGAGCTCCCGAGTTGCCTTCTCTGGGGTGTTCTAGAGACTGCTGGCCAGGGGACTTTGTGGGGACTCCAGTGGCCTTGGCCCCTCCACTGGAGCTGGTGCCAGCATGAACCCGTGAGCTCCTGCTCTGTGGGCTAGAGCCCCGAGCCCCTGGGAGGAGGAGGGAAGGACAGGGCTGTCTTCCAGCCACATCCCGCCACCTCCATGCCCCAGCTTCTCAGGTGTCAACCCGGAGATAACCTGTGCTCTCCAACCCTGCCATCAGCAGTCTAGGTTGAGCTGTGGCCTGGACGCCACCATTCGCCTCCCCCACCAACTGACTCAACTCACAGGGAGCCTGGGAGTTCAGGAGGGTGGGGGACTGCGGGGCTGAGCTAATTTCCCCAGTCCAGGTCTGGAAGGACCGATGTGACCCACTCCTCATGGAGCCTGGGCTGGAGCCAGGAACCTGGGGCAGGCGAAGCTCGTGGACTGGGATTAGAGTCGCGGACTGTTCCTGCCTCCCAGAGTTCTCCACCTCCCTTCCTCTCCCCTCCACACTCTGGCACGGACCACTCGGGCCGCCCTTATAAATGTGCCCGAGCACACTTTGGAATGGGAAAAAGTTCTAGGTCTTTGTGAAGGTTTATTTAGGAAATACAGAAGCCAGGTAGACAAAATTAGCTTTTAGGTTTTGCAACAGTTGCAGCATGTATTAAATGCTTTCGGATGCAGTTTTTAATACTCCTTTCAAAGGAAATGGAAGTATATATTTTCTGTGTGTGCTCAGTATTTGAGGAACATTCAAGGCAGGTCCCAAGGATGTGGCTGTCAGGGAGCTTTTTTTTCTTACTAAAAGGAAGGAGCCATTTGAGGGGGTGAGATCAGCTTCCACCGGGACTCCGGGTGTGGAGGGGATGGGAGGGTCTTGCCCACTATGGTCCAAGGCCTGCCTCGGTGAGGCTGCAGTGAGCGTGCTGTCCAGCTTCACCTGCACCCACGAACTGAGCCAACCCACTTGGCACCCAGCTCGTGAAGGTGCCAAGTGGAGCCTGCAGATGTGGCCGCCTGTCGCTGTAAGAGGCGGACCACCAGGGCCCCCAGTCCCACTGCAGAGGCTTCTCCCGGACAAAGAACATGTGCCCCGCGGTCCCCACCTATAACTAGAGTTAAGTCACAACGCAGCCTCAGCAGGGAAAAGGTGACTGTGCCTCAGAGCAGTGGGGAACCCAGGTCGCAGACAGACCAGGAGCAGCCGGCGGCACATGTGGGATTCGGCTCGTGTGCCGAATTTGAGTCAGTTGGTGGGGGAGGCGAATGGTGGCGTCCAGGCCACAGCTCAACCTAGACTGCTGATGGCAGGGCTGGAGAGCACGGGTTGTCTCCAGGTTGACACCTGAGAAGCTGGGGCATGGAGGTGGCAGGATGTGGCTGGAAGACAGCCCTGTCCTTCCCTCCTCCTCCCAGGGGCTCGGGGCTCTAGCCCACAGAGCAGGAGCTCACGGGTTCATGCTGGCACTGGCTCCAGTGGAGGGGCCAAGGCCACTGGAGTCCCCACAAAGTCCCCATACGGGTGTGGGACCCCCTGTATGGCCCAAGGAGGGAGCCGAGGGTGGGTGCTGTCCACCGTGGAGGGGGCTGGGGGCCGGGCACCTGCAATTTGCTCGTGTCCTCTGGCCCTGCCCACATGGGATCTGAGAAGGCTTGGTGCCGGGGATGCCTGAGTCCGTGACGGGGAGGCCTGGGGTCCCATAACCTGGTCTGCAGTCTTTGCCAGGCTGCTTCCCTGGAGGACTGCACCCCTCCCCTGAAGAGGGCCCTGGGACCTTGGGGGAGGTCTCCTCACTGTGTCTCTCCTACTGGTTCTTGTGTGTTTTCCTAGCCAAGGGACAAATTCTGCTTCTGGGCAAGCGTGCCAGGTGGAACTGGTCCCTGTCTGATTTGATGAGCCCGCCCCTTGCTCCAGCACCTGGGAGCCGAATCCCACATGTGCCCCCGGCTGCTCCTGGTCTGTCTGCGACCTGGGTTCCCCATTGCTCTGAGGCGCAGTCACCTTTTCCCTGCTGAGGCTGTGTTGTGACTTAACCCTAGTTATAGGTGGGGACCGCGGGGCACATGTTCTTTGTCCGGGAGAAGCCTCTGCAGTGGGACTGGGGGCCCTGGTGGTCCGCCTCTTACCGCGACGGGCGGCCACATCTACAGGCTCCACGGCCTCCCGGGGGACTGGGGAGCCACGCTTTTCACACGTCTCCAGCCCACGTGTGTGGCTCCAGGTTTTCCTGACCAGATCCGTCTTGTGGGACGCTCGACTCTCTTTGACGTCCGGCCGCTCTGGCCACTGAGTCTTGGCTTTGGTCCTCCTGGATCCCTCAGCCCTGCAGGCCCCCTGGCCCTCCTGCACCTGGGTCCCACCTCCTGCTCCAGGCCCTTGAGCTCCTAGCTTTCCTATGGTGCATGGATGTGCTGCCCACTGCCCGCCTGCCCCCTTACCCACCCAGATTTGCCCTTGTCCCTCCCGGAGTACGCGCTCCAGTTCTTCCCCAGCCAAAGCTGTCACCGCTTGACTCCCAGCTTCCGCGGGGGCCGTTTGTGCCCCACATCCCAGCAGCGATGGGGCTGTGAGTGGTTCCCAAAGGCCTGGTGGATCTCCCGGGCCTCTTGGGCCCACGGTCTCAGGCTCCCAGCTCTGGAAGCAGATGCTGAGCTGAGCTCAGGAAGCTGCGTGTGTGTGAGGGATTATCACATCCACACGGTGAAGGTGCTGGGGTCTGAATGTGTCCCCACCCAGATTCCTGTTGAAACCTCCCCCCATTGTGGTGGCATTCAGAGGTGGGGCCTTTTTGGGGAGTTACTGAGCCATGAGGTTGCCACACTCATGAACAATTTGGGCCTCGCGAGAGGTCTGGAGGAAACTCGCCCCTGGGCCCCTCTTGGCCTCTGCCGGGTGGGGACGCAGTGCCACGGCGCCATCCCAGAGGCAGAGTGCAGTTCTCGCCAGGCACCAAGGGCGTTCTAGAGGCTGCTGGCCAGGGGACTTCATGGTGCCTTGAGCTCAGCCCTCCCAGCCTCCAGATGGTGATAAATAAATTTCTGTTCTTTGTAAATTGCCCAGTCTGGGGGTAGTTTTCTTTCATTGTAGCTCAAACGGACTAAGACAGAAGGGAAGGAAGAAGCCGGATTGGGTGGAAAAGGCGGCTGCATAGTGGTGCGGGCCTCATAAGTCCTAGTCCAGCCCTCTGGGGACCCCCAGAAAAGTGTCCTGCGCCTCACTGCATCCCGCCTGTTGGTGTCCTGCGGCACACGGCCGTGGCTCACCCACGGAGCGTGGGAAGGAGCATGACCTAGGGTGTGGAGGAGCTGCCAGCTGGAGGCTGTGTGCTAACACTCCCCGGGGCTGGGCGGCAGGTCCCTTCTGAAGGGAAACCAGGGCAGTGGTCCCTGTGCCAACCACAGCAGGTCCTATGGAGAGGCTGGACCGATCACTCTCGGCAAGGCAGGCCCCACACTCCCATTTTACAGGTATTGAAACTGAGGTCAGAGGGTGTGAAAGGGGCTTTTCCAGGGACCGGCCAGCAGCCATGTGGTGGAAGGGGATGGAACTTGGCGGGGCTGGAGCACTGTTTCTGGTCTGTCCTCCCGTGGGCAGCTGCCCCATGCAGCAGGTGGCGATGTCTATTTTGTTTGCCACTGTAGTCATGTCTGGGAATGGCTTAGCCGTTTCTATTTTGAGCACCAACTGTGTGCCAGGCTGATGATTTTCCCAGAGGGGGGCTGGATGCGTGCACAGCCTGGTCATTCTCACCAAGCTCCTGCCAGCTCCGCCACCAAGGAAACACCTGGCGCTTGCAGCCGGCACCTTCCACAGGCTCCTGCACCCACAGGAACTCCAGCTGGGATTCCCTAAGCCCCCAGGGGCCAGGGCTTGCCAGATGAGCTGCTGAGGGGCAGATGGACGAGCAGAGCCGCCCCTCTGCGAGGTCCTGCTGTCCCTGGCAGGGTGAGGTGGGGTGTAAGGTCCTTCTTCGGGTGTGCCCATGTGCCGGGCTGCTTGGCGTGCTGAGACCTGGAGGGAGCTGGGCACAGCTGATGAGACCTTGGATGCCCTTTCAGACATGTGAAGGAAGGAAAAGCTTCTTGTTTTAGTTTGCTCATGGGTTGGCAGGAGTAGTGACCTTTTAGTCATTGTATAAAGCAGCAATAAAATGTGATTTCGGGAGGAACTACTGGGTGGGAGACACCTGCGCTGACCTGCACGGGGCTCCCATGGGGGTGATCTGTCTGCCGGGGTAGGTGGGCCTCCTCGCCAGGCTCTGACTCACCTTGGCGACAGCATGACCGAGCAGTGCAGTGGCTGGACTGAGAAGGACGAGCGGCCACGTGGTGTCTGGGCTGGAGGCACCATCCTCACCCCGTCTGTCCAATGAGGTCTGTCCTGGCTGAGTCTAGTGGCCTCTCTAGGACACGATGCTCATGTTGGCCATCCCTGGGGAGACCTGTCCTTCTTGCTTGGACCCAGTCACTCCAAACCTGTTTCCTGGTGGACTCCTTTGTTCTCAAATGTCCACTGCTCTTGTGTGTATGCTCGTGTGTGATGGAAAACGTGGGCAGTGTTTTGGCCACTCTCTCTATAGTCGAGGGAAATAAGAGAAAGCCCAGGACCCATATGCTTGTCCCTGGCCGGGGGAGAAGACTCTAACCTCCTCTGCAGATGGCCAGGGGGTCTGTTGTGGGCTGAGCTGTGTACTCCCCCTGCCTTCATATGTTGAAGTCCTGGTGTGACTGTGCTTGGAGATGAGGGGTTTCTGGAGGGGATTAAATGACGGCATAAGGATGGGGCCCTGATCCCATAGGATCAGTGTCCTTCTAGGAAGAGACGAGAGGGCTCCCTCTTCTTTCTCTCTCTCCCCACTATGTGTGGACATGAGGCAGGGAGAGGACCCTCAGCAGAAACCAATTGGCCAGCACCCTGATCTTGTACTTCGCAGGAATAGATGTCTGTTGCTTAAGCCCTCCAGTCTGTGGTGTTTGTTATGGGCACCTGAGCAGAAGAAGACAGGTCCAAATGCCTTAATGCTTCTCAAACTAGGTCTCTACCAAATGGTTTCAGAGAGCCAGGAACGATGCTAAAGCTTCCTGATTCATGACTCTGGCTAAGCAAATGTAAAGGCCCCATTGACTTGTAGCCATTGGAGAGCTGAGCTTAAGAATCTTCTGGTGATCTGGAAACTTGGAACAAGAAAGGGGCAACATATCCCACTTGAGCCAAGGTAGGTTCCCAAATCACAAATGGCTCAGAAATCCGGGGGCCTGAGTGTGTTTTGGGGTTTGGGCCCCTCTCTCTTGCTAATGGGTCTTGGGAGCCACAGTGCTCTCCAATATTTGAATAGTATTTTGTACTTTACAGTGCAGTCCTTAAAATTGCAGAAATTATTTTATTTAAAATGCTTCAGTATAGAAATCATCTCTCCACTGTTGCTACCAAGTGTGTGGCCACCCTGCAGTGGGTCTAGTACCTAGTGCTGCATGAATGTGGCCCAAACTGAGCAGCTGAGAGTTATTATCCCCCAATTTCTGTAGGGCAGGAGCCTGGGCATGACCTGACTGGGCCCTCTGCAGGGCTGCAGCCAAGGTGTTGGCCAGAGCCGGGGTCTCATCTGGAGGCTCAGCTGGGGAAGAGTCTGCTTTCAAGCTCCCGTGGCTGTCAGGAGGTCTCAGGTCCTTGTGGGCTGCCACACCGAGGGCTCCAGTTTCTTGCTGGCTAGAGGCTGGAGGCTGCCCCTAGGCCTCTCTCAGCCATGTGGGCCTCTCCCTCATGGCACTGTCTTCATTGCAGCCCATGAGGGAGTGCATCTCCTAGCATGCCTTTAAGCTCCCTAGAGGTTCCCTGGTTCCGTTGAGAGCATCCATGAGGCCAGTCTTTATCTCCTTACAGGACTGTTCGTTTGTGTGACCTGGTACTTTTAGCTTCGGGTTTTTCTGAATTTTAGCAGAAGTTTCTGCAGTCACAATCTCGGCTTTTCCACCAGGCCATACTTCCCTGGCTGCTCAGAAGACATTTCTCTTTGTCTCCCCTGCTCTTCTCCACCTTGAATGTGGATGTCCTGGCTGGGAACCCAGCAGCCAGCTCGTGAGTGTGGGTAACAAGCAGGGATAAAAGACCCACCAGAGTCACAGAGATGCAGCTGCAGTGACACCGAGGTGAGAATCATCACCAGCAGCCACTTATCTCACGACTGCTGGGTAAGAAAAATAAACCCCTAGCGATTGCGACCATGAGATTTCGTTTAGGTGTATATTGCTACTTGAAGCTGACAGTATTAGCTAGTATGAATTTGAAGGTCATCCCTTGGTCATTAACATGTAAGCAGAGAAAAAAGTGTGGCCCGGAACAGTCTGGGGCATGCCCATGAGAAAGCAGGAGAGGGGGAAGCCCAGGAGAGTGGAGGAGCTGCTGTGTGCGGCGGCAGAGCCAGGAGCACTGGCAGAAGGAGCCAGGAGTGCAGCAGACTCCCCGTGGCCCCACCTGTGCTTCTGCATTTCTCAATTTTAGCACCATTTACCATTGGGAGGGGCTGAGAATTTTCAAAATCATCAAGTCCTGGTTCCTTTTTTTTTTTTTTTAACAGTTCTGTCCTTGATATATCTCTTTCCTCCATCTTTGTGTTGTAAGCAGGAAAAGGAAACCAAACGGTACCTCCCAGACTTTTCAGGGAAGCCTCTTCAGCTCATAACCTAGCCCAGCCTCAATCCATCTTCCTTGCTGCATACCTGCAGGTGATGATTTTGCTGAACTTGCTCTTATGACTTTGCAAGCATCTCCCTTCCTCCAGTTTTCAGTGACATTGTCCTTGCTTCCTTTTGAGTCCTCTCTGGCAGTGATCTTTTTAAAAATTATTATTATTATTATTTTTGAGATGAAGTCTCATTCTGTTGCTCCAGCTGGAGTGCAGTGGCGTGATCTCAGCTCACTGCAACCTCTGCCTCCCGGGTTCAAGTGATTCTCCTGCCTCAGCCTCCCCATTAGCTGGGATTACAGGTGTGCACCACCACGCCTGGCTAATTTTTGTATCTTTAGTAGGGGTTTCACCATGTTGGCCAGGCTAGTCTGGAACTCCCCACCTCAGGTGATTTGCCTACCTCGGCCTCCCAAAATGCTGGGATTACAGCCGTGAGCCACTGTGCCCGGCCTGTGGCAGTCATCTGAAAGCTCAGATTTCCACCAACAGTTTGCTCGAGGCAAATTAGGCTTTCTCTACCACAATCTCCCAAATCACCCTTTGCCCCTGTCCAGTTCCAAAGCTGCCCCAGCATTTCTAGGTATTCCTTACGGCAGCCCCCACTTCCAGGTACCAAGTTACCTGTTAGCTACCTTAGTGCCGTATGACAACATTACTGCAAAGTGATTGGCTTAAAACAACACACGTTCATTATCGCAGTTTTCTAGGGTCAGGCAGAGCTTAGCAGGGTCTTCATCTTCAGGGTCTCAGAGGCAGCCATCAGGGGTGTCAGCTGCATCTTCGGTCTCATCTGCAGACCTGTCTGGGAGGGATCCCTCCCCAGTGCTCGTGGTCATTGGCAGAATCTGTTTCCTTGTGGTTGTGGGGCTGAGGGCCTCCATCTCTTGCAGGCTGTTGGCCGGAGGTCATCTCAGCTCCTAGCTGGGTATTAGCTGGAGGCTGTCCTCAGTCCAGTGTCGCGGGCCTCCCCAGCATGGCTGCGTGTGGCAGCAGATCCAGCCAGGCGGTCTTCAGCAAGAGAGACATCACAAGCTCACGGGTGGTCAGCGCCGGAGGGACGCCTTCCACCTTTACCACACTCCATGGGTTAAAAACAACTCATGGGTCTCACCCATATTCAAGGGGAGGGGACTACCCAAGAGCCTGCATTCTGGGGGACAGGGTAACTGGGGCCATCTTAGGCGCTGTCTACCATGATGAGGCTGTCACCTTCTGAATTGCTTACTCTCCTTTTGGCCCCCGGATCCACTCGGTTCTCTTCTCTTCTGCGTCCTGCTCTATGGCCTGGGTAGCTGATCTCCAAGGATCGCATTCCTAGGGCTCTCTGGCCCACGGGCTTCCTGTTGGGTTTGCCCAATGGACAGCCACGGCAGAAGATCAAAGGGAAGATGGCAGGAAGCTGTCCCCCACTCCTCACCTGGCTGAGTTCTGGCGACGGCTGCCATCCAGGGTCCTGAGTCCCACCGGGTATGGTCACCATGCTTGCACCGCTAGTGCCTCCGGGGCTGTGATGGCAAAGGCGTCCACCTAGGGCAGCCCTGCCCTTGCACTCTGTTCATTTGACCCCTGGGATTTAGCTTTCTGTGTCCTGCTGGCCCTGACTGGTCCATCTCCTTCCTGGGCTGGCCATTCTGGGAGGAAGTTTCCCTAAATGTCCTAAATGTCTCTTGTTTATTGCAGTTTTTACCCCTTGAAGTGAGAAAGAACACGTCTACAACCCTCCCTCATTCCAGAGGCTGTGTTTTTGCCCTTTGGTCATGTAGACAGGGCTAAAGCGAAGTCACAACCTTGGAAGATGTCTTCTTAACGTCACACTGATCTCCTTAAGACAATGAGCCCCATGTGCTCTCTGAGGCCTGTGCACGTGTTCCGAGGACCCAGTTATGCGCTGCGTGATTCCAGAGCTGAACAGACCCTCACCTCTCCTCACCCTCTCATGAGAGGGAAACTGAGGCTCAGGGGGAGAATTGGCAAAGTTACACTTGGTGGTGGGTTTGGAATCTGCCCTGTGGACCCGTGACTAACCATTTCTGCCAGATGTGCGTGGGAAGTGAAATGGGAAGAGGCGTTCCATAGGAGGAGGGGACGTGGGCACAGTCACGTGGCCCCGCGAGCCGGTCACCTGCGAGGCACCAGGGCCTAGAGGAAAGGCTCCCGCTGTCGGCTTCCGCAGGGAATTTCGTTATCTTTGTGAGGTGGGGTGGAACTTGCATCCTGAACATTAAAGTTTACATGCCAAGGAGGGTGGTGAAGTCCTTGGAACTTCCTGCCTCCCCCTGAGGCTGCCTCCCTATGGGATTGACCTGGCCTGGCTGGGCCTGATGCTGGGCTCAAAGAGAACTCAGGTCTCACCCTCCTATGTGGCATGTGGTGAAGACTAAGGAGGTCCCCAGGGCCCTGAGGGTTGCCCTTGGGTGCATTGGAGTAGAGGCCAGGGAAGTCCATATCCTTTCCGAGCCAGGCCTTGCCGCTGAGGTATAGCCGCAATGTCCCCCTTCTGGCTGCAGAGCCGCCGCTTCCTTATCTGTCAGGTGGGAACAACGACCCCCACTCTGTGCACCTCACTGGCGGTAACGAGCATGAAGTGTGAGGGTGGACTCTGCAAGGTGGGAGCCATGTCCCTGCAGGTCGCATCTGTGCTGCCTGCCCTGCTGAAGGACAGGGACAGCAGCATAGCCTTCAGTACCACGTACCTTATTTGTCAAAACTGGACCTGCCACGGCGCGGTGGCCCTTCTCCTGGGGAAACACACTGTGCCCCAGGAGGTGTAGACAAACACCTTCACAGCACTGATGCTGACACAGCCAGAGCCCAGAAACGCCCAGCCGCCCCTGGTAGGAAAATGAGTAAGTAAATTGGGGTAATTGGAGATTGTGATGTCTCTCTTGCTGAAGGCCACCTGGCTGGATTTGCTGGGGTAGGACCCAGACCGGGACTTTTTCATACACACAAAACGGACTGTGCCAGGTGGCCTTCTCCAGGGCACGGTGGGTGGGGGAGTCTCAGGATGCCACGTGCCTGGCAGGCTTGGGACGAGGTGAAGGGAGATGCTGGCGAGTGTTCCTGGGGACGCTGGGGCCCCAGTGGGGCCAGATCAATCACATGGGGAGATACAGTATCAACAGTAAGTGATCTTTAGATATGTAAACACACAGATAAATGGCCAGTGTAATGTGCAGAAAATGCTAAACAACACAATGCAATAATACAAAGTTCCAAAGCAGGCAATCCTAAACTCCATGTTCTTAGGGGTGAACATAGAGAGGAGGAAGCTGGCTGGGCTCGGTGGCTCATGCCTGTAATCCCAGCACTTTGGGAGGCCAAGGTGGGTGGATCACTTGAGGTCAGGAGTTCGAGACCAGCTGGCCAACATGGTGAAACCCCGTCTCTACTAAAAATACAAAAATGAGCCAGGTTTGGTGGCACATGCCTGTAATCCTAGCTATTAGGGAGGCTGAGGCAGGAGAATCACTTGAACCCGGGAGGTAGAGGTTGCAGTGAGCCAAGACTGTACTCCAGCTTGGGTGACAGAGAGAGACTCTGTCTCAAAAAAAAAAAAAAAAAAAAAAAAAGAGGAGGAAGCTGTGAAGACAAGCAAGGGAGTTGTTAGCACGCAGCCAAGTCGGGTGCTTGGCTCCGGGGAGAAGGTGCCACTGCCAGTCTGTGTCCTGACTGTTATCACCCTTGCCTCTGAGGAGGATGTGGCTGGCTGCCTGTTGGGTATCGCTGGGACCAGATACTGGGTTAGTGCTGTGTTCCCCAATACCCTGTCTCGCCGAGCAGAGCCAGGCAGCTCAGGTCAGGCAGATGGAGTGGGCAGAAGCACACACGTCACTTTGCTTCCTGGCACATAAAAGCCTCCTGTGCCACCCCTGTGCCCTCCATCCTTCCTTCACTTACTGGATGTTGGGTGGACACTGATGCCCAGAGTGACTTTGGGAAACCCTGTGTGGCAGATGGCAGAGCATCTATCAGCTCAGGCTCCTGAACCTGGCCTAGAATCCCATGCTACCTGCCCCTTGCCAATTGGACTTTATCTAAGCAAGAAGCAAATTTTCCTTCTCTCTCTCTCTCTTTCTTTCCTTCCTTTTCCTTCTTTCTTTCTTTCCTTCTCTTTCTTTCTTTCTCTCTTTCTTTCTTTCTTCTTTCTCTCTTTCTTTTCTTTCTTTTTTCCTTCCTTCTCTCTCTTTTTTCTTTTCTTTTCTTCTCTTCTTTTCTATTCTTTCTTGAGACAGTGTCTGACTCTGTCACCCAGGCTTGATTGCAGTGGTGGGATCACAGCTTACTGCAGCTTCGACCTCCCCAGGCTCAGGTAATCCTCCTGCCTCAGTCTGCTGAGTAGTCAGGACTACAGGCATACTCCATCATGCCTGGCTAATTTTTCTGTTTTTTTTTTTTTTGTAGAGATGGGGTTTTGCCACATTGCCCAGGCTGGTCTTAAACTCCTGGGATCAAATGATCCACCCTCCTCAGCCTCCCAAAGTGCTGGGATTATAGGCATGAGGCACTGTGCCTGGCCTTTATTTCCTTAAACCGCTGAGATCTGGGGTCCATATGTGACAGCAGGAGTCAGCAAACTGTGATCCAGGCCACATGTGGCCTGCTGCCTGCTTTGTGTGGCCCTAAGCTCTTACATCTTTCAAGGTGTACTTTTCCACTGGGCACCTACATGCCTGCATAACAGTTTCAATTTTGCCCCGTGGCTCATATGGCTTAAAACACTGACTACCTGGTGCTTTAGGAGAAGGCTTTCTGTGTCTGGCATGGCTGCCTTAGGTCGGGGTCCCTTGGAAGCAGCCTCTGAGAGGATACTTGAGTGTGAGTAGATTATTTGGGGGGGTGACCCCAAGAAGCTCTGATATGGAAGTGAGGTACGTGATCAAGCCGGCCACCACTGTGAGAAATTGGGCTGTAGTCCCCAGGGGACCTCTGGATGACAGTGGTAAACCCCCCTGAGTGTTCCATCTGAGGGAGAGGAAGCTGGGGCATTTCTCCCCACTCCTGTCCCTCGCCACGGAGGGAGACCAGAGAAACTCTAAATTAGAGGCTGCAGGTCAGGGAGTGCCAGGGGACAGGCAGCGTCAGCCATGGCTGCCTTTGCTGAGACCTTTGCTGAAACCTCTTCACTGGACAGATGGGAAACCGAGGCTAACGGGGGTAAAGCAGCATGCTCCAGGCTGTGAAGACAGGAAGAGGCAGAACCCGCCTGTGTCTAGGCCCGGCCGCTCCTGGGCAAGGGTCCTCCTGCTCTCCTACCTCCCTGGATTTCCCAAGCTCAGCCTGGTGGGGTCTGACAGAGGCTGGCGGGGCCTGGCAGGGGTTGTGAGGTGTGTCCGAGTCTCCTGGCAACAGGGATCGCACCCAGACTGGCCCAGCGCCTTTGCCCCACAAGCCAGGGAGCGGTGCCACTGCTCCAGGAGGTCGCCCGGCCTGAGACTTTCCTAAATTCTACCCAGACTCAGCGCCCAGAGGCTGGTGAGTCCTAGATGCCCTGGCCAGGCCTTCAGATGTGGATTTTCCATGGAAGGCAGAGCCGGGCTGGCACTGCGGGTGTGTGCCTCACGCCTACACAGCACTCGGTTCTGGAATTGGCTCCTCAGCCTGTGATGCTGTGGGCTAGAGAGTTTATCCAGGGATAATAACCATGGGCTCATGAAATCACAGGATTCCTGGGGCTGGGTGGGACCACGGAGAGGGCTCTGTGGCTTCTCCTTGTTGGACGGAGAGGGAGAGTGGCCCAGGCAGGGAAGGGCGTGTCCAAGCCTCGAAGCCGCTCGTGGTGGGACCCAGGGACCCAGACCGGGACTTTTTCACACACACAAAACGGGCAGTGCCAGATGGCCTTCTCCAGGAAATGGTGGGTGGGGGAGCCTCAGGCTGCCACGTGCCTGGCAGGCTTGGGACAAAGTGGGGGGAGGTGCTTGCTGGCGAGTGTTCGTGGGGACGCTGGGAAGAACCGCGTGGTGGCTCTGTCCTACTTCGCAGGGTGCCTCTTCCTGGCCAGGACCAGGCTCTGCCCAGTGTGGGGGCCTTTGTTCTCCTGGAGTCTATGCCACGCTGCCTCTGCCACCTTACAGGAGGTTCCTTCCGTCATAGCCTCTCTGCCAACTCATTACAAATAGTTTGTTTCTCTACAAACAGCATCCGCGCTCATCGTGGGCAATTCAAACAGTTGAGCCAGGTTCACTTGGGAGGGAAAATCTCCCCAGATCCGACAATCAGAGAAGAGACAGAGCTCCGCTGAAATGCCCCAGCCTGGAAATCCATGGTGAATGAACTCTGCGTGGCCCGCGCTCCTCACCATCCGCGTGCTTGTCCATCAGCAGTTTCAATGGCCACCGCTGTCATGAGGATATTGTTGCTCTTCAGGTGGAGAGACCTCAGCACCCTCCCAGCTGGGTCACTAACCGTCCCCTGCTCCACGCAGGCAGAGCTGTGAGCTGAGCCCACATCCCCACGGGCCCAGCCTACTTGCTCCCCTTCTCCCTGCCATGTGCCCTAGAGCGTGGTCATGCCTGAGTTTCTGTACCAAGAGTTAGCTGGAGAGGGAGAACGTCCAGATGTGGGTTTGAGCCCAAATCATAGGGCCCAGTCGGCTCTGCTGGAGTTCCCATTGGGCGGCATGGAACCACAGCCCCGATGGGAAGAAGCCGGGCACGCTGACCGTCAGGAGCTCATCTCTCTTGTATGGACCCCTTCCTCAGTGAGGAGGGACGGTGGGCAGGGCTGAACTTGGCAGTCCCCCATGTTCTAGGGCACCATATGGGTGCCCCACAGCCGTGGGCACAGCAAACCCTCTTTCCTCCAGTCTGCTGGTGAGGGACTTTTAGGGGATGCCCATTGATTTGTTAATACAGATAACACTCCCTGAACCTTCTGAACTTGGCTTGTTACTTCTGAGGCTGGCTTCGCAGGTCAGGACTACAGATTCCGAACAAATTCTTTTTTTTATATTTTGATGCCGACTGACAAATGACCTCTGCAAAAGCAACCCAGCCCCACCTCTACCAAAAGTAGGCAGGGACGTTCATTCCCACATGCCCTCTGCATGGGCACCTGCTCACTTTCTTTCTTTTCTTTTCTTTTCTCTTTTCTGTTCTTTTCTTTTTTCTTTTCTTTCTCTCTTTCTCTTTCTCTCTCTCTCTTTCTCTTCCTTTCTTTGTTTCTCTTTCTCTCTCTCTCTTTCTTTCTTTCATGGAGTCTTGCTCTGTTGCCTAGACTAGAGTCTTGTGGTGTGATCTTGGCTCATGACAACCTCTGCTTCCCAGGTTCAAGCGATTCTCCTGCCTCAGCCTCCTGAGTAGTTGGGATTACAGGCACGCACCACCACACCTGGCTAATTTTTGTATTTTTAGTAAAGACAGGGTTTCACCATGTTGGCCAGGCTGGTCTCGAACTCCTGACCTCAAGGGATCCACCCACCTTGGCCTCCCAAAGTGCTGGGATTATAGGCATGTACCTTATCTCCTCCAGGACAGAGGATGCCCGTTCATGCTGGATGCCTCATGCCTTCAGGTATGTGAATACGACTGCAGTGAGTGGCGGTCACCTGGCTTCCTGGCCTCGCACGGTGTAGCGGCGGGCACAGAGGATGCAGCCTCACTCAGGCGGGGCCCAGTGCAGCCACCCCTGCTCAGGCAGTTCTCCTCTGAGCAGTTGCCTAAAAACCCAGCTTCCTTTGTCTGGTGGCTTCTCTGAGCCCTTTACAGCGAGTGCATGGAGGCGCTGGTGTCCGCATGTACCCACCCAGAAGTGCTTCTATCACTTCTGAGCTTCCACCACTGAGAACTGGTGCCTCGGTTCCGCCCAGCGACGAGGGTGGTGGGAAACGTCCCTGCGGGCAGCTGCTTCCCACAGTGACTGTGCCTGGGAGGGAGTCGGAGCCTGATGGGCAGGCGGCCACCTCTGCTGAGCTCTGTCCTTGGGATCCTGCCCCGTTGCCCTGCCTGGGGGGATTTTAACCGTCTGTGATCTCATCAGTGTTTTGCTGATTTCGTGGTCAAATGATCAGAGTTTGGGGACGTCTACTGTCTGCCTGTGGAAGCTCCACGTTGCACCTTTCATTCCAGTGTGAGATGAGGGGCAGAGGAAAACTGCCAGGACCAAGCTGTGCTTTCTGTTAGCTCTGTGGGTGAGCAAGCTCCCTTGCTCCCCTACCAGCTGCCCCTCCTGCATTTCACCCAGTCCCCCGGGATCAGGGAAGCAGAAGGAGGGTGCTTGGACAGAGGCATCTTTCTGGTGGAAGCAGGAGGAAATACCCTCGGAGGGGCTGATTCTGAGCATCCAGGTCACCCCCCTCCCCACCGTCTGTGCCGTGGCAGACACTGCTAATTGGCCGCTGAGCCCAGAAGGAGTCTCAGGCCCCTTCTTTACACAGTGCCCTTGGTGAAAATAAACGAGGACCACCCAAGCGAGAACAGGCAGAGGCTGACTCTAGCACGGGAGTCAGCCACTGTCACTTGTGTTTTAGCAGAGGCTCAAAGGCAGGCAGAGAAGTAGAAAAATCTGATACCATAGAGGACCAAAGGGAAGACTTCAGGTGAGCCCTGGTTGGAGGCTGTTGGCATCGGGAAGCTGGAGGTGGTTGACTAGAAGCAGTGTCCTGTGCGATGGGCTAGAGATACGGATTTAGTTTTCTCTGGTTGGTCCTAAGTTGGAAGGAAGGGAAACTTTAGGAAACGTATCAGTTATTCATCAAGTCCAGGCCGCTTTGGGCAGATTGTTACAGGGGTTACTGTTTGGCTTCCTGGACTGTTTGCAAGAGACAGTGGTCTGACCTTCTCTGCAAGGCTGACTTATGGGTGGCAGGCAGCTTCCTGGGCTGATTGCAGTGGGTAGTGCCTTGTATCCTGGATGGGTTGCTGCGGATTGTGGGTCAGAGTCCTGTTTTTATATGCAATCTGGCCGTTGCCGACTTGTGTACACAACCTCTCACCTGGCCGGGAGGGGCACTACCCCTGGGTTGCAGGGGGCTTCTGAGATGAAGCCTATTTACCATTCCTCCTAGAAGAAGCACATCTCTCTCTGTGCACGGCGCCACGCTGGCTCTGCAATCATTCCAAGAGATGAAACCTGTTTTCCATTCCTCCTAGAAGGAGCACATCTCCCTCTGTGCATGGGGCCACACTCGCTCCTGGATGATTCCAGGTCGTACTGGAACACCTGCTTCATTTCTTATCCTGAGGTGGATGCAGGAAGGAGAGAAAGACACCAGTACAGAGCCCTGCTTTGGAAGAGCTGATCATGCAGGTGTAAAGAAAGGACCCGGCTCCTGCTGCAAGGAACCACCCTCCCCAGTGTGGCTGTCCCCAAAGGAAAGGGGCTGAGTGGGGAACTTCCCCTGGGAGGGTCACAGGGCCTTATGATGAGAAGAGCTCAGCCTCTGGAGCCACCAACTTGGGTTCAAATCCAAACTCCCCTGCCCAGGGTCAGGTCCCCTCCAGGAGCTTGAATCCTTGTGAGTCAGGGTGGCTGGGGTGATGTCACCACCTCACACAGTTTGGGAAGGTTGAAGAGGGTTAATGATGCAAAGCACCAGCATGTGGTAGATGCTGGAGTCAGCCCCTTACTACTGGTGGCCATTTCTTCTAGCGGCTTCAGTGCCTTGTCTATGACAGGGAGGAGAGGTCTGCATGGTGCATATATGGATGCCCAATACCCCCAGGAGGGAGGGGAACCCTCTGGGTTCCAGAGAGACAATGGAAATTGCAGATGGCTGAGCCTGCACCGTAGTAGGTATACAATGAGGCGGACACGCTGAAGTCAACTCTGACACGATTACATCCCATCTTTAGAAGAGACAGGCAGTGGGGACCTGAGAATCAACCTCCTGAGAATCAGCAGAGGATTCTGGGCTCCACGTGTGTGTGTGGAGGACGGGCCTCTGTTCCAGCACGGAGGCCTCCCTTCTGCATGAGTGTCCTGACAGACCTCAGGCCTGTGTCCAAATCTTCACTGCTCTGCCTGGGATCCTGGGCAAGTTATTGGCACTTCAGAGCCTTCCACGTGCACAATCCCGTGATCAAGTTGGTTTGTTGGGAGGAATCTGTGAGATATGGGGTGGAGAGCATTTAGCCAGGGATCTGGCCAGGGTAACTGCTCAGTAAGGATACCCAAGAATAGGCCGGGTGCGGCGGCTCACGCCTGTCATCCCAGCACTTGGGGAGACCAAGGCGGGCAGATCACTTGAGGTCAGGAGTTCAAGACCAGCCTGGCCAACATGGTGAAACCCCGTCTCTACTAAAAATACAAAAATTAGCCGGTGTGGTGGCAGGTGCCTGTAATGCCAGCTACTTGGGAGGCAGAGGCATGAGAACCACTTAAACCCAGGAGGTGGAGGTTACAGTGAGCTGAGATGGCACCACTGCACTCCAGCCTGGGCGACAGAGGGACTCTGTCTCTGAAAAAAAAAAAAAAAAAAAAAAAGATACCCAAGAATAACAGAAAGAGAGAGGCAGGGATGGAGTATTCTGTTACTGTGTCTCTGCATGTGCCATGCCGTCCTGTCTTGTGCTCTGTGCCTCTGGGTGTTGGGGGCTCTGCCACTTCCTCTTGCCTGAGAGCTCACTGGAGGAACCTTCCAGGAGAGCAGGTGGGCCACGTCGCTTCCTCTTATCAGAGGAAATGGCAGAAATAGCGACAGCCTCTTTGGCCTATTCCTGGGGCATGACCTGCTCCGTGAATTCGGTGCCTGACTCTCCCGTATTTCTTTTCTCGTTGGCGTGCTCACAATCCTGGGTCTGGGTTCTCTCTGTGGACGCAGAAGGGGCACCGTCATAATCTGAGCTAGAAGCAGGATCCGCCTGTGGTCAGAAATCGGCCCCTGGGACAGCCGGGGGGAGCGGCCATCACCAGGGCTGGCTTTTATTACGCCCCGAGCCTTTTGGACGGGGGTACATCACAAAGCCATTTGGACGGGGGTACATCACAAAGCCATTTCCATGTATGGACAGCCTACTAGGTGCCGGGTGCAGCGCGTCTGCTGACTCTCTGAAAGGAGAGTTTGTTTGTTTTCTGTTTTATAGATGAGGGGACTGCGGAGTCAGTGGTAAAACGATTTGCTGTGGTTTGAACCCACGCCTGACCCCAGGGCCACTGTAACCCCTCCGGTACCCCCACCACTTCTTCCTGCCTCCGCCTGCCTCTCAGGCCCTCCGGACACGGTGCAGGAGGTGCTGGGTAAGTATTCGTCACCTGACTGTCAGAGGACAAGCCATTGCTCACTTGGGTGAAATTCTGCCCAAGTCCTGACAGGAAAATGGGCTATGGGCTCGGGATGTCGGACTTGGATTTTCTTGGTGGCTGATGGAGGTGCTCCTCGCCTGGACCTTGCCTGGGCTACCCCTGGAGGTCTCGACCCGTGAGGTTGGGAGGTCAGAGGAGGAATGGACCCTACCCCAGGCACCAGGCTGGATCAGAGAAGAGGAGGCCTCCAGCTAAAGCCTGATCTGCCTCTGAAGAATTTTCAACATGAGCGTGAAGAAACAGTCCATATGGTTCAGAAAAGCCTGCTCACGCCCTTCCCGGCATCTGCTGCTGATTAAGGATCAGTGAGTTCACCCCGGGGCCCTGAGCACTGCTGGTTTGCGTGTTCTCTGCATGGATAGCTGGGATTAAAGCGAGCTCCAGGGTTTTGTGCAATCCTTTAAGATAAGGAGTCTATTTGGGCTTTTGAGCAGATTGCTCCATGCAGCTGAAGTACCGCCGAGAGTCCAGAGTCAGAGCGGAGCCCAGGCCTCCTGGGTGGGGAACTCGCGGGGAACGCGGGGCCAGCGAGGATGGCATTCCATTCACTAGCCCATTCATTCCCTTAGCCGGGTTCTTGCTCTGGGCTGGGTGCCCTGCACAGTGCTGAAGATACAGCTGGGAAAAAACCAAAACAGAATAAATCCAACCGAACCTGCCCTGGCCCCAACAAGCTAACAGCCTGGAGGTGTTACCCAAGTGACGGGAGAACCGAGAATGTAACATGGGCAGTGCCGAGAAGGCGGGCACTCAGTTCTGTGGGGGCCAGAGTTGCCTCGGAGGTCAGAGAGGGCTTCCCGGAGGAAGCGGCATCTGAGTCAAGATTTTGAGGGATGAGTAGGAGTTAGTGAGATGGAGAGCTGGGGCCATAGCCTCTGAGACAGAGGAGAGGGAGAGAGGCTGTGCTCTGTGGCAGGAGGGAGTGGGGCCAGCGCCTGGGCTCGGCACAGACCAGGGAGTTGGTGACCCAGGACAGCGGGGAGGAGGCGGGGCCGGGGGCAGGGCCGCATGGTGGAAGCACCGAGGAGATTTAGACAATGACCACCCCCCTCTCCCCTAGAAGGAGAGCTGGGAGCCAGGCTGCGGTAATGTCCTGGAGCCAGTTGTGGAGTTAACCCTTTAGTCCCTTTGAGACCCCGGTGTTTGGGGGATGGGGGTGGGGTAGTGACTGTGTAATGACCTTGACCTGTAAGGCAGTATTTCAATATCTGAAACCCTGGCCCAACGGTCCTGGCGGCCCAGCCGCATTGAAACCCTAGGGAACAATGGCAGGATTCTAAGTGTGAGTGGAGAGTGTGGGGTGGGATGAGGGTAGGGCAGGGATGTCACCAGATGCCACTTGGTTAAGCTCCCCTGACCACAGGGTGAGGACAGAACACGCGCCACCAGGTCAGAGGCTCCCGCCATCCTGTGGATGAGAGAAGGCGCTGGGTGCTGGGATCAGGGTGACGGGGGGAAAACGGACCCAGGGAGCAGTGTCCTGGCAGTGCCCCGGGAGGGGCTGCCCTTGCCTTTGCCTGGCGAAGTCCCCTTTGAAGCCTCTTTCCAGGCTCAAACCCCGTTTGTTGAGCCTTGCCCTGGATTTTCACTTCTTAACAAAGTCTAGTTAGTAGCTGCCTTCAGATTGGCTGCTGCACCTGCAGTGTCTGCCACGGTCGCATCTGTGGTTCATTCTGGAAAACCATCAGCCAGAGCCACCTGCACGTTCCTTCTCTTTTTCAGACGCGACTAACACTGCCCTTGTCAGGACCGCCTGCAGGGTCCTTAGCCTCAAGTGGCTTCCCTGCAAAGCAGACCCCGAGATAAGGGTCTGGGCACAAGTGACTGTTCTGGAGGGGAGTCTAGGATTTGCTGCGAGGCACTGGGGGAAGCAGGATGGGAAGCAGGGGGCCTGCAAAGCAACTCAGCCCGCTGGGGACCCTCGGAGAACAGAGACCCATGATGTGCCAAGTGGTCCTGCTGGGATGGTGGATGGCACTGGGGTGGTGGTTGGCGCTGGGGTGGTGGATGGCGCTGGGGTGGTGGTTGGTGCTGGGGTGGTGGTTGGTGCTGGGATAGTGGATGGCGCTGGGGTGATGGATGGTGCTGGGATGGTGGATGGTGCTGGGATGGTGGATGGCGCTGGGATGGTGGATGGCGCTGGGGTGGTGGATGGCGCTGGGGTGGTGGATGGTGCTGGGGTGGTAGATGGCACCGGGGGGGTGGATGGCACTGGAGTACTCAGCTACTGTTCCCATCCCCAACTGTTCTGGGGCCCTTCAGGGCTCTGGCACTCCACCATTTCAGTCCCCCACATTCACAGACTCAGCAGCCCCCTGTGGCCAGGGAAACCCTTCCAGGAAGGAAAAGGGAAGTGGGGATACTCTCCGGGGACTGCCTGCAAGTCGTCTCAGGGTGGATGGGAGGTGGGTGGGGGTTTGGGCAGGGCACTGATGCTGGCTGCTGGAGTCCACCCCTGGCTTCTTCCAAATCCCCTGAAGCCCCTGCCATGTCCATTCTGGTTTGTCCTTGATTCTTAAGGGTGGTGGATAATAGCATTCCTCCCCAAACTCTGAAATCAGGAGAGCTTGTGAGTCCTGCTGCAGCCCCCGTGGCCCTCAGGCCTTCCAGCATCGCACCTGAGCTCACCACCTCCTACTCCATCCCGCTCCGGTGTCTTTTCCTGGACCAGCACTTCCGGCCTGAGGTTGTTGCCGTGGAGTGATGGAGACCTCCCTCCTTTGAGGGCTGGCTTTGTCCTGGCCAGGCCCGGCTGCTGGGCTTGTCCGTTACTGTTACCCTGCTGGCACCAAGCGGGGCCTGGAATCCAGGTCCCTGCCCCCTGACTTAGCAGAGACCACAGCTCCTCCTGGTAGGCAAGGGAGGGTTTGCTTGCTTTGCTTCCTGTGTGACCAACCAGCAGTTGCAGCGTTAGGTCAGCGGGGTCCTCACTACGGTCCCTGCAGGAAGGGCCCCACACCGGGCACCAGGACCTCTCACCCTACAGAGAAGCATCCCTCTTGCCTCCACCCTTTGGTTCCTGGCCCATGTCTTCTGGTTACTGGGGACACAGCACTGTGTAATCTGTGGGTTCAAACATACATCATATCCTGAAGGGTGATGTTTCAAAATATATACATTGTACCTGTTTTCTTTTCTTATTTATTAATTTAATTGAATTATTTATTTGTTTAAGGGTGATGTTTCAAAATATATGCAATGTACCTTTTTTCTTTTCTTATTTATTTATTTTTGAGACAGAGTCTCGCTCTGTCACCCAGGCTGGACTGCAATGGCATGATTTCAGCACACGGCAACCTCCGCCTCCCGGGTTCAAGTGATTCTCCTGCCTCAGCCTCCCTAGTAGCTGGGATTACAGCACCTGCCACCACACCTGGCTAATTTTTGTGTTTTTTGTAGAGAAGGGGTTTCATGTTGGCCAGGCTGGCCTCGAACTTCTGACCTCAAGTGATCTGTCCACCTTGGCCACCCAAGGTGCTGGGATTATAGGTGTGAGCCATCGTGCCCGGCTCTATTTTATTTTTATTGAGGTGAAATACACATAACCTACAATCCCCCACTTTAAAGTATGCAATCAGTATATTCACCAGGTGCAGCTGCCACCTCTTTCTCATTTTAAAACTTTTTTGCACTCCAAAGGAGCGTTCTTTACCTGTTAAACATTTCCTCCCCAGCCCCTGGCAACCACGAGTCTCCTTTCTGTCTGTATGATTTGCTTTTTCCTATTCTAGTTCATACAAATAGAATGGTACAGTATGACTCTTTGGGATCTGACGTCTTCCCTGAGCCCATATCTTTCGGGTCCCCGTTGCAGCGTGCAACCGAGCTTTGCCCCTGCCTGTGGTTGAATCACACTGCACTGTGCGGATGGGCTGTTTTTGTTTCTGCATCACCGTTGCTGGACCTTTGGGTGGCTCCCACCTTTGGGCCACTGCATTCTGTATCTTGGCGCAGAGGCCGTCCCTGCCCGGAGCCTTTACTAAGGACTTCAAGGAGCCTTTCCTACTCTGTCAGGCTGGCAGGTTCTGAGTGCTACAGTGCTCCTGGGTCATGATTCCTATGCCACCTCCCTCACAGTAGCTGGTCCCTTGTCAGAGGCAACCTCATGCAAGATGCCGTGTTGGCAAATGAGATGCTCTATGAGTCCTTCGAAGGTGCAAGTGGTGAGGCCACGTGGAGAGGGCAGGTGAGCCATGCTGGGATGTGCGTCCACCCAGCGAGGAAGTGGCCGCCAGGGTGGCAGGGTCAGCTGGGTTCTGACGTGTCACCGGTCATGAAGAGGTTGGTTGGTCTCCTTGAGAACTGAAGCCTCCCCTGGACAGCTCGAGTGGCTCTCTGCTCTGCTGGCATGCGGCATTGGCAGACGCGGGTGGCCTGGGCGAGAGGGCCTCCCGGATGTGAGCCGTCCACGCTGCTGGGGCTGTGTGCTCACTGCTTCAGCTCTGGGTGGCGGGGAAGGCAGGCTGACTCACTGCTGACTCATGGGCCCAGCATCTGTCCTCCCGGCTACACTCATACCCATGAACCAGGAGGCCCCAAAGTTTCACACGCTTCCCAGTCCATCTGCACACCTCTCCCCCAAGACACCTTGTCTCCAACTTTCCAGTCTTGCCCTTCCAGGCCCCGACCATCCTTCCAGGCCACTGACCACTGCCCAGGACTCACAGCATATCCAAATCTCCATCTGTGTCTCCCTCCATGCAATGTGGATGTCAGGCGTCCTGCTGGCAGCTCCGCCTTTCAGGGCCACTCCGAGAGAGAGGGGTCGACGTATGGTCGCTGCTATGGCCTGGCACGTGCACGAAATCACTGGGTGGCCGGAGTGTGTGGGAGGCGGTGGAAATGCCATGTTACGAGAACATGAAATGTGTGTGGAAAATAAAGGCAGAGGGCCTGCCTGAGTGTGAGCATACAATCGCCTGAACTACCCTGTGGTTTTGCCATTTATTGAATAGTGTAAACCCACAACTATTTTTTTACTGTTTGGTAATGCTTTTCAAATTTTGCAATAAACCCATTCAGCAGCAACAAGCAGAACAAAAAAGTCATGCTTAATAACAACATTAAATTTTTATTTCTCTTTCTTGAGGAAGTTGATGATGAACTCATATATAAACTTAGTGTTGGCATTAACCATCCAATATGGGGGCTGCAGTGACACACGAGAACCGGAGGAGCAAGTCAGTCCTTCAAGCTGTCACTTTAAGGAGACTGGCTGAGGACAAGGATGGCCGAGGAACCCCTAAATACAGGACTCTGTGGAGCCTGCCGCTTTATTCAGATGAAATGTCTGCTCCTCTAAATGAATTTTGCTTGCTTTTTATTCCACATTTTCTTGTGAATGGATTCTCAGAACTTTGCAAACCATTCATTGATGCCTGTTTAGCTTGGCTCATCAGATGTGTCAAGCAGGAAATCAGTTAAATTAGGTCCAATAATGCTTTGATTTTGTTTTTTTCCTATCCAGTTGCAGGAATCTAGGTGAAGCATCTGGAAGTTTGTTTTATCACATATGAAACATCTGATGTACAGTCAAAACTGCTGCAAATTCAGCAAGAAAATGTCAACATTGGCATTTTATTTGTTTTGATGATGGTGACAGGGAGATGAATTTTAGAGGACCATGGCACCATGGTAAAGATACAGTGTTCGGACTCAATTAAGAAGCCCATTATTGGGAACGGGTTGTGGTGTACAAAACTCCTCATTGCATTTAAACAAGCTTCATATTCAACCAGTACAAACAGGGTGTAGCTGTCAAAGTGTGCACATATTTTTATATATACACAGAGTAGCTGAACTGTAGTTCGGTTTGTGTCAGAGTGAGGCGTACAGGAAAAACCTTTCCACACGGAAGCATGAACTTTCTTTTTGATTGAGCCATTGAAGAATGACCTTGTAATTCAACATGACAGTATTGAACATTTTTGAAAATGAGTGTCCAGGCCGGGTGCAGTGGCTCACGACTATAATCCCAGCACTACGTGTCAGAGGCCAAGGTGGGCGGATTGCTTGAGGACAGGGGTTCCAGACCAGCCTGGCCAACATGGTGAAATCCCGTGTCTACTGAACATACAAAAATTATCCGGGCGTAGCGGCGTTGCAGTGAGCTGAGATCACGCCACTGCACTCCAGCCTGGGTGACAGAGCGAGACTGTCTCAAAAGAAAAAGAAAAGAAAAGAAAATGAGTCTCTAAATTTGGTTGCATTTTATTTAAAACCATTTGGAGGTTTTAAGTCAAACAATTTGACAGACGGTGTCAAAACACTTGAGATTTTGCATCTTTTTCTGCAAAGGCGAGTACAATGAGGCTTATCCCTATGAAAGCAAGGAGGAAGCAGAACAAATTTAACTGCAGGCCCAGAGGGTGTGCAACGTTCAGTTTCAAAATGGAATAGCCGTGCTCTGGAAAATCTTTACTTGTGGGAAGAATGCTTTGTTGGTGCTTTTATGTTAAGTGGATACATTTATATTCTGAAACTAAGCAGAACAAAATTGAGAAGGTCATTCAAAAGAATCCTGTGTAGAGACGGCCTATTTGAATTTTGTTTCACAGATATATTTGTTGAAGAAGGGCACACTAAATACAGCACCTGTGAGAATATTTGGCATGAAATATTTACACATTTAAGCAAAACAAAAACAAAACAAAAATGAAACAAACCAAAAGTTCCCAAACAGACCAACCTAGGGTTGTCAATATTCCCTGCTCAGCAGAAATGGCTGGGTCCGTCAGGTTTGAGCTCAGCTTCTGGTGAGAATGTATTTTTCTCAAATAAAAATGCTATTTTATCTCCAGAGAACTGGCTCTGGAGGGCATCAAAAAATTCAAATTAATTAACATAAATTGAATGATTTGTCAGGAATTTCATGAAAAACATATAATGCCACATTGAAAAAACACCAGTGACAAGTATTGGAGACCAGTGGCTGAGATACTGATGGGAATGCATAGTTATGTACCAAAAATAATTAGTATAAAGATGTTATTTTATGTTGCTTTAGTATACACAGATATATTTTCATGTTTGTAGAAAGTATATTCCTATTTATTTATTTTTAAGATGGAGTTTCGCTATTTTATGTTGCTTTAGTATACACAGATATATTTTCATATTTGTAGAAAGTATATCCCTATTTATTTATTTTTAAGATGGAGTTTCGCTCTTGTTTGCCAGGCTGGAGTGCAATGGCACGATATCAGCCCACTGCAAGCTCTGCCTCCCAGGTTCAAGTGATTCTCCTGCGTCAGCCTCCTGAGTAGCTGAGATTGCAGGTGCCTGCCACCACTCCCAGCTAATTTTTGTATTTTTAGTAGAGATGGGGTTTCATTATGTTGACCAGGCTGGTCTCAAACTCCTGACCTCAGGTGATCCATCCGCCTCAGCCTCCCAAAGTGCTGGGATTACAGGTGTGAGTCATGGTGCCTGGCCGCATTGTATTTTTGAAAGTAGTTTAGAACTACCGTTGACCCTTGAACAACATGGGTTTGAACTGCACGGGTCCATTTACACGTGGATTTTCTTCCGCCTCTGCCACTCCTGACTCAACAAGACCAACCCCCCTTCCTCCTCCTCCTCCTTCTCAGCCCACTCAACATGAAGACGATGAAGATGAAAACCTTTATGAGGATCCACTTCCATTTAATGAATAGTAAATAAACTTTCTCTTCCTTATGATTTTCTCTTTTTTTTATTTTTTATTGAGACGGAGTTTCACTCGTCTCCCAGGCTGGACTGCAATGGCGTGAACTCAGCTCACCGCAACCTCTGCCTCCCGGATTCAAGTGATTCTCCTGGCTCAGCCTCCCGAGTAGCTGGGATTACAGGCATGTGCCACCACGCCCGGCTAATTTTTTGTATTTTTAGTAGAGACGGGGTTTCTCCGTGTTGGTCAGGCTGGTTTCGAACTCCCGACCTCAGGCGATCCACCTGCTTCGGCCTCCCAAAGTGTTGGGATTACAGGCCTGAGCCACCGTCCCCAGCATGATTTTTGTAATCACATTCTTTTCTCTAGCTTACTGAATTGTAAGAATACAGTATAGATACATATACAAAGTATGTGTTAATTGACTGTTATCAGTAAGACTTCTGGTCAACAGTAGGTTATTAGCAGTTAAGGTTTTGGGAAACTCCGTCTCTACTAAAAACACAAAAATTACCCGGGCGTGGTGGTGGGCGCCCGTAATCCCAGCTACTCAGGAGGCTGAGGCAGGAGAATCGCTTGAACCCAGGAGGTGGAGGTTGCAGTGAGCTGATGATTGCATCACTGCACCCCAGCCTGGATGACAGCGAGAATCCATCGGGGGAAAAAAAAAAGCTTTCTATGGATTTTAAATTGTAAGAAGGGTGGGTGCCCCGACCCCCTCGTGGTTCAAGGGCCGACTGTCTTTTATGGAGCCACCATTTTCGTATACTCAGCGAGTCACTAAAATATGCATTCCCAGCCTTTATAAATTTAATGATTGCTGGTGCCCTGCCAGGAGAAATCCTAGGTGTCCTAGCTTTAGGGATGAACCACGCGGTCACCCCAGCTGGGGGCGAGGAGAGGGACGGCGCCTCCTTCCCTCTTATTTGTCCTTGGGCCCTTGCCCCTCCCTTTGACCCTTTGCTTCTCTCTCCTTGTGCCCATCCCTAGACTGTCAGCCCCACGGGAAGAGGCCCCGCAGCCAGGACCTGCCAGCCCAGAGCCCTCTCATCGTGAGCAGTTGAATGAATCAACGCATGCAGGGACAAGCCTGTGCGCGCGAATGCTCAGCCTCGGGAAACCTGTGCGCGCGAAAATGCTCAGCCTCGGAAAACCTGTGGGCGCGAAAATGCTCAGCCTCGGAAAACCTGTGCGCGCGAATGCTCAGCCTCGGAACCTGTGCGCGCGAAAATGCTCAGCCTCGGAAAACCTGTGGGCGCGAAAATGCTCAGCCTCGGAAAACCTGTGCGCGCGAATGCTCAGCCTCGGGAGACCTGTGCGCGCAAAAATGCTCAGCCTCGGAAAACCTGTGGGCGCGAAAATGCTCAGCCTCGGAAAACCTGTGCGCGCAAAAATGCTCAGCCTCGGAAAACCTGTGCGCGCGAATGCTCAGCCTCGGGAAACCTGTGGGCGCGAAAATGCTCAGCCTCGGGAAACCTGTGCGCGTGAATGCTCAGCCTCGGGGCTCTGGCTGCACTCTTGGCCTGGGACCTTCCTGCTCCCCTGGCCCCCCTGGTCTGCCCATCCTCCTCTGTCCCGACTCAGCTCAAACACGCCTTCTGGGGATCCCCCTGGCCCACCCAGGCCAGGCGGCCAGGCGGCCAGGCAGGGCATGGGCTCCAGAACCCTTAGCGTGGTTTTCAATCACAGTCGGGCTAAGTATATCAGGGCTGCGTGCAGGGCTCGGAGCGGGGGGAGTGTGTCCCTAGCGAAGGGCTCTTCTCCTACCCGCCCCTCACCCCTGCTGAGTCTCCCTCCCTACCCCTGTGGGGCAACTTGGGTGGGCCCGTGGGACCTGGGGGCACTTGGGAGGTGCCAGGGCAGGCTTGTGGGGTTATCTAGGAGCCTAGCCCAATCTAAATCACAACTCCCCCTCTGCAGCTTCAGCCTTCAGCCCCCTTCTTCCTGCCGAGGCGAGGGGGCTGCTGGGAGGTTTTGGTCCTGCAGACTCCAGAGTCGCTGGGAGGAGGGGAGAGTATGTCGGTCCCAGGTCCCCGGCTCTGCTCCTGCGCTCTGGCCTCCAGTTTCTCTGGGGTAGGAGAGGAGGGCAGGTGAGAGGAAGGGAGGGGCTGGGGGCTGCCCATGCTTCTCTCCCGCTGCTGGCAACCTCCTTAGGAGGACAGCTCTGTGTGTGGGGTGGAGGTGGGGGTGTCTGTGACTTCTTCCCCAACCTGCCCCCAGGACTGCCCCACCCTCCACCCTCAAGCTGGGGGCCCCGATACTCCTGTCACATCCGTTCCCGTCACACCCTCTCTCTAGCTTCTCTTTGCAGGGCTGCCCTTGTGAGTGGGGTCCTTGAAGACCCTGGGGGTGGGGGGAGCAAGCCATGTGGCTGGGAACCACCATGGGCCTCTGGGCACAGAGCTCCTCCCTGTACGTACAGCCGGCAGCCCCCCAACCCCAGCTTCTCCCTTTCTGCCTCCCCCTGCCTCCCCGCTGCCTCTCCACTGCCTCAACGGCGGCTCTGCACCCTCTTTCCTCCTGCAAGGAGCAGACTTGGGCCCTCTCTCTGCACCCAGATGCAGTGGGGCCAGCGGAGGGGTGAGCTTATGTTGTGGGGGACAGGGGGCCTGCTGGCTCCAGCTGGCCACGTGGCCCACTCTGAGTCCTGTTCGCTCACTGGAGGATGGGGGTAGGTGACAGCTGGGCCCGGCCCCTGGTGGAGTCTGAGTGCCAGCTGCGGCCCGCAGGGCTTGGTGAAGGGGCCTTGGGGCGAGAGGTGGGTACAGCGAGAGGCCACCAGGCCGTGTCCTCGCCCTCCTGCCCTCTGCCTTCGTTCTCTATCTCATGTGGGGGTGTCCAGGGATGAGCACCCTTCCAGCACGGGCAAGGAGAACCGTGAACAGTGAGGCCACGTGGCTGGGGGGCCGGCTTGGTGCCTCCCTGTTGCTCAGGCCGGGAGCTCTGCCTGGATCCTGCTGCTGCTGCCTGCAGCTGGGCCTGAGCCAGGGAGGCCATCCTGGGGCCCAGGGGCAGGCTTGAGGTGGGGACGTGGCATCCGCAGCCCTGGCTGGCCTTGTCTGTGGGAGGCCTGGCCAGGGCTGACTCATCGGGAGCTGGGAGCTGAGCAGACCAGGCCCAGCTGTCTGGAGAGTCTGGGCTTATCCCTGCGCTATGACGAAATCAGGGCGCGGAAGCCCAGAAGGGGGCTGCACTCGCAGCGGAAAAGCTGTCGTGGGCCACAGGCTGGGCACTGAGGGGTGAGGCCCTGGCCACCCCCATGTCCAACCCACGCTGCCTGTCTTAGGGTGGCCCACCACGCTCACTTGCCCGGGGCTGAGGGGCTTCCCAGGACTCAAGCCTTTCAGCTCTAGGGGCAGTAGAGTTTTGGGCAAAGCAAGACGGTTGTCACCCTAGTGGGGGCTGCATGGCTGGAGAACATTTGCTGGAGAACTCTTGATACAATGGCCTGGTGTGGGGAAATTGAGGGTCACAGAAATTAAGAAACAGGCCCAGGGTCCTGAAGCTCCTGGGACCAGCGCCTGGAGTTTTCGGAGTGTGACCTGGCGCTGTTCCTGCTGAGAGCCACGGTGGCCTGGGGTGGCAATGGTGGCACAAGTCAATGAGCTTCACCCTCTCCACAATTAGTGGTGCTCCTTCCTGCTCAGCTGGAGGCAGCTTCCGGAACGCTCTGCTCCAGCACCCAGCCTGCATTCCAGATTTGATGGGCTCTGGCAACTGGGCCAGACCAGGGTGTTTAGAGTCCCTCATCCTTCAGGTCTACTGGCGCCCACTCCTCTACACTGAGCAGCCAACGCCCAGCCTCACATCCTGGTCCTTTTCACACCCAGACAACGTCTGTCGCCCCCTTTCCCCTATGCCTTCAGACAGGCGCTGATCTGACCTACCAGCTCATGCCAAGGAACCAGCTTCCTTCAACTGCCTTCCCTGCCTCGGTTTCCCATCACTGTAAGTGGGGAGAGGCACCTTTCACACTAGACTCTGTGAAGTTGCCATTCTCCAGACACCACCAGCCAGTGCCCTGGGCTCCTCCTATACCTGCCCACAACTGCTGGGAGCCTCAGCCCAGGCCTCACCCCAGCTGATCTGCCGCACCAGGAAGGGCAGCCGGGCCCCCTGTCTGTATTCCCTGCTGAAACTTGGACTGGGTCTCTCCCGCTCCTCCTACTGGGGGCAGAGGTTAATGAGCACAGGCTCTGGAGTCAGACAGTCTTGGGTTCAAATCCTGCCTCTGCCGTCCCCACATCAGTACAGCAGGAATACCACTGACTCCTTGCTGGGAAAATCCAGCAGCATCGGCCACTCATTGGCCGCCAGCACCGGAGTGCCTGTGGTGCATCAGGCATGGCTGGTTCCTCACTCACGCGGCCTCCAGATAGCTGCAGGGAGATGGGGTCATTATCTTCATCTTCTCCATTTACACATGAGGAAACTGAGGACCAGGGAAGGGAGGTGAAGGCCAAGTTCCCCCAACCAGTGAGAAGGACCTTGTCTCCGGGTTTGTGAAAGGGAAAAGTTGTAACTGCCACTCAGGGCTGGAGAAATGATGCTGCCTTCCCTCCAGGCATGCCCCCGCCCCCACCCCAGGAAGCAATCCTATCTGCCCCTCCCTGCAGAGATTGCCACTGATTTGTTTTGTTTTTTGTGATGACTGTATTTTTTTTTTTTTTTTGGAGACACAGTCTCACCCTGTCGCCCAGGCTGGAGTGCAGTGGCATGATCTTGGCTCACTGCAACCTCCGCCTCCTCAGTTCAAGAGATTCTCCTGCCTCAGCCTTTCAAGTAGCTGGGATTACAGGCACCCACCACCACGCCCGGCTAATTTTTGAATTTTTAGTAGAGATGGGTTTCGCCATGTTGGCCAGGCTGGTCTTGAACTGTTGACCTCAGGTGATCCACCCACCTTGGCCTCTCAAAGCATTGGGATGACAGGCATGGGCCACCACGCCCAGCCAGTTTTGTTTTTTGTTGTGGTCTTCATTCCTAAATGATTTCATTTTTTCCAATTTGTGATGCATATAAATGCCATCATGCATTTTAAATTCTGTCCTGGGTCACGGTCCTTGTGCCACCTCTGTCACTGTAGCTGGTCCCTTGGCCAGAGGCAACCTCACGCAAGATGCTATGTTGGCAAATGAGATACTCTCTGAGCCCTCAGAGGGCATAGGTGGCCAGGCTGTGTGGATAGGGAGGGTGCGGGTCCCCTGTGTGGCCGGGCTGTGTGGATAGGGAGGGTGCGGGTCCCCTGTGTGGCTGGGCTGTGTGGATGGGTGGGTGCGGGTCCCCTGTGTGTCCGGGCTGTGTGGATAAGGTGGGTGTGGGTCCCCTCTGTGGCCGGACAGTGTGGATAGGGTGGGTGCGAGTCCCCTCTGTGGCCGGGCCATGTGGATAGGGTGGGTGTGGGTCCCCCATGTGGCTGGGCTGTGTGGCCGGGCCGTGTGGATGGGGGTGTGGTGGGTGGGTGTGGGTCCCCTGTGGCCAGGCTGTGTGGATAAGGTGGGTGTGGGTCCCCTGTGTAGCTGGGCCGTGTGGATGAGGGGGTGCAGGTCCCCTGTGTGGCCGGGCCGTGTGGATGGGGTGGGTGTGGGTCCCCTGTGGCCGGGCCGTGTGGATGGGGTGGTGCAGGTCCCCTGTGTGGCCGGGCCATGTGGATGCGGTTGGTGTGGGTCCCCTGCGATGTTGCAGGGACTGTCATTTGTTCTTGTGCGTTGTCATGTAATGTTTCATTCTCTGACTATTCCACAATTCACCTGCATTGCTTCCATTCAGGGATCCTGTGAATAAAATGGCACAGATGTGCTTCCACGAATTTCCTGCTGAGAGTCCATGAGCATCGCAAGGATTTGGTGAGTTGTAAGATTTCCACACATTCAAAGGTGGGAGACAATTCCAGATTGCTTTCCAGAGTGGGTTTTTACAAATGGACACCCACATCTACAGCTAATGAGCATTCCCATTGCTCTGAAACCTCACCAATAGTTGGTATCTCCATTTTTTGACAATCTGGTGGGTAATCAGTAGTATATTGTGGTTTAACTTAAATTTTCTCCATATTGATGTGCTAGAGTTCCTTGGCATGTTTACTGGCTACTGCAGGTTCATTATCTGAAAGTCAATTTTTTTGGCCTATTTCTGTATTGCAATGTTTGCCTTTTAAAAATACTGATTTATAGGAGTTCTTTATATATCCTGGATTTGCACCCTTAGTTCTGGGTTTCCAACTTTTTCCCACACCCTGGCTTGTCTTTTCTCTTTCTTTAGCATGTCTTTTGCTGAACATCGACATTTATCTTCTTTTTGTTTATGGTTAGTGACCTTGGTCCCTCGTTTGGGAAATCCTTCTGTGCTCTGAGGAATCGTTTCCCAGGTCAGTTTCTTAAAGCTGTAGAATTCCGTTTGCCATGTTTAGGACTGGAATTGGTTTTTGTGTGCGATGTAAGGTCAAGTATCAATTTCACTTTCCCCCCATGTAGGTGGGTATTCAGTTGTTCCCGAATTGTTTATTGAATTAATTTATCTCTTCCCCACTGATCTCAAATGGTGTCTCTGTGAAACACACTTTTTTTTTATACTTTAAGTTCTAGGGTACGTGTGCACAACGTGCAGGTTTGTTACATATACATACATGTGTCATGTTGGTATGCTGCACCCATTAACTTGTCATTTACATGAGGTATTTCTCCTAATGCTATCCCTCCCCCCTCCCCCCACCCCACGACACGCCCCGGTGTGTGATGTTCCCCGCCCTGTGTCCAAGTGTTCTCATTGTTGAATTCCCATCTATGAGTGAGAACAGGCAGTGTTTGGTTTTCTGTCCTTGTGATAGTTTGCTCAGAATGATGGTTTCCAGCTTCATCCATGTCCCTACAAAGGACATGAACTCATCCTTTTGTATGGCTGCATAGTATTCCATGGTGTATATGTGCCATATTTTCTTAATCCAGTCTATCATTGATGGACATTTGGGTTGGTTCCAAGTCTTTGCTATTGTGAATAGTGCCGCAATAAACATACGTGTGCATGTGTTTTTATAGTAGCATGATTTATAATCCTTTGGGTATATACCCAGTAATGGGATGGCTGGGTCAAATGGTATTTACTGTTCTAGATCCTTGAGGAATCACCACACTGTCTTCCACAATGGTTGAACTAGTTTACAGTCCCACCAACAGTGTAAAAGTGTTCCTATTTCTCCACATCCTCTCCAGCACCTGTTGTTTCCTGACTTTTTAATGATCGCCATTCTAACTGGTGTGAGATGGCATCTCATTGTGGTTTTGATTTGCATTTCTCTGATGACCAGTGATGGTGAGCATTTCTCATGTGCCTGTTGGCTGCATAAATGTCTTCTTTTGAGAAGTGTCTGTTCATATCCTTCACCTACTTTTTGATGGGGTTGTTTGATTTTTTCCTTGTAAATTTGTTTAAGTTTTTGGAGTTTCTGGATATTAGCCCTTTGTCAGATGAGTAGATTGCAAAAATTTTCTCCCATTCTGTAGGTTGCCTGTTCACTCTGATTGTAGTTTCTTTTGCTGTGCATAAGCTCTTTAGTTTAATTAGATCTCATTTGTCTATTTTGGCTTTTGTTGCCATTGCTTTTGGTGTTTTAGTCATGAAGTATTTGCCCATGCCTATGTCCTGAATGGTATTGCCTAGGTTTTCTTCTAGGGTTTTTATGGTTTTAGGTCTAAGATTTAAGTCTTTAATCCATCTTGAATTAATTTTTGTATAAGAGGTAAGGAAGGGATCTAGTTTCAGCTTCTACATATGGCTAGCCAGTTTTCCCAGCACCATTTATTAAATCGGGAATCCTTTCCCCATTTCTTGTTTTTGTCAGGTTTGTCAAAGATCAGATGGTTGTAGATGTGTGGTGTTATTTCTGAGGCCTCTGTTCTGTCCCATGGATCTATATCTCTGTTTTGGTACCAGTACCATGCTGTGTTACTGTAGCCTTGTAGTATAGTTTGAAGTCAGGTAGCGTGATGCCTCCAGCTTTGTTCTTTTTGCTTAGGATTGTCTTGGCAATGCGGGCTCTTTTTTGGTTCCATATGAACTTTAAAGTAGTTTTTTTCCAATTCTGTGAAGAAAGTCATTGGTAGCTTGATGGGGATGGCATTGAATCTATAAATTACCTTGGGCAATGTGGTCATTTTCACAATATTGATTCTTCCTACCCATGAGCATGGAATGTTCTTCCATTTGTTTGTGTCCTCTTTTTGAGGAGTGGTTTGCAGTTCTCCTTGAGGTCCTTCACATCCCTTGTAAGTTGGATTCCTAGGTATTTTATTCTCTTTGTAGCAATTGTGAAAGGGAGTTCACTGATGATTTGGCTCTCTGTCTGTTATTGGTGTATAGGAATGCTTGTGATTTTTGCACATTGATTTTGTATCCTGAGACTTTGCTAAAGTTGCTTATCAGCTTAAGGAGATTTTAGGCTGAGACAATGGAGTTTTCTAAGTATACAATCATGTCATCTGCAAACAGGGACAATTTGACTTCCTCTTTTCCTAATTGAATACTCTTTATTTCTTTCTCCTGCCTGATTGCCCTGGCCAGAACTTCCAACACTATGTTGAATAGGAGTGGTGAGAGAGGGCATCCCTGTCTTGTGCCAGTTTTCAAAGGGAATGCTTCCAGTTTTTGCCCATTCAGTATGACATTGGCTGTGGGTTTGTCATAAATAGCTCTTATTATTTTGAGATACGTCCCATCAATACCTAGTTTATTGACAGTTTTTAGCATGAAGGGCTGTTGAATTTTGTTGAAGGCCTTTTCTGCATCTATTGAGATAATCATGTGGTTTTTGTCTTTGGATCTGTTTATGTGATGGATTATGTTTATTGATTTGTGTATGTTGCACCAGCCTTGCATTCCAGGGATGAAACCAACTTGATCATGGTGGATAAGGTTTTTGATGTGCTGCTGGATTTGGTTTGCTAATATTTTACTGAGGATTTTCGCATTGATGTTCATCAGGGATATTGGTCTAAAATTCTCTTGCTCTGTCACTCAGGCTGGAGTGCTGGAGTGCAGTGGCGCGATCTCAGCTCACTGCAAGCTCCGCCTCCCGGGTTCACGCCATTCTCCTGCCTCAGCCTCTCCGAGTAGCTGGGATTACAGGCACCTGCCACCACGCCCGGCTAATTTTTTATATTTTTAGTAGAGATGGGGTTTCACCGTGATCTCGATCTCCTGACCTCGTGATCCGCCCGCCTCGGCCTCCCAAAGTCCTGGGATTACAAGTGTGAGCCACCGCGCCCAGCCAAATTCTCTTTTTTAGTTGTGTCTCTGCCAGGCTTTGGTATCAGGATGATGCTGGCCTCATAAAATGAGTTAGGGAGGATTCCCTCTTTTTCTATTGATTGGAACAGTTTCAGAAGGAATGGTACCAGCTCCTCTTTGTACCTCTGGTAGAATTCGGCTGTGAATCCATCTAAGTGTCCGTGTGTCTGGGTCTCTTTCTGAGCTTTTGATTTTGTTTTCCTGGAGATTTATCTGCTCTTGTTCCAATTCCACACTGTCATGATCATTGCAGCCGGATTAGAAATTCTGACAATAAGAAGGGACAGTTCTTTTACCTTGCTTTCCTTCAAGAATGTCTTGGCTATAACTGGCCCTTTGCAATTAAAATCACTTTGCCAGTTCACAGATGACAATTCTCTTGGGATTCTGAGTCCAGTGAATTTGAATCTATAGCCCACTTCAGGGACAGTTGACATATTTATAATACTGAGTCTTCCAATCTATTAACGTCTTATATCACTTATTCATATATTCTGTAATATGGCTCAGAGTCTCATCATATTCTCCAAATATACATTATTTTCTTCATAAACATCTTTTGGTAGATGTATTCATAGGAACTTCATATTGTTTATATTATCAGTGGTATCTTTCTTCATTTATAAATATTTGTTGCTATCATGTAGAAATTTAACTCTAATTTGTGCATGAATTTTTGTATTTGGCAACTTTGCCAAACTTCCTGTCTGTTGGCTTATCTCCACATTCATACGGCTCTTCTATGTACATAATCATATCATCAACAAATGGTAACTGTTTGGTTTTTCCTTTTCAATGCTGGTAGCTTTTATCCCCTTGTCTTCCTGTCCTGGCTAGGACTTCTAGTACAATATGGAATAGAGGTGGTGAGACCGGACATATTGTCTTATGCCCTGTTTCAAAAGATAGCTTTAAAGTTTCACTATTAAATATGATTTTACAGTAAGTGTTTTGCACACACTCTTTATCAGGTTAAAGAAGTTGTCTTTTATTTCTATTTCCCTGTTTTGTACATACTATTTATTTATCAGGTTAAAGAAGTTTCCTTCTATTTCCTTCACTGAAAAACAGTTTTAAATCCTGAATGTATCCTGAATTCAAATATCTCCTTCCGTCTTCACTGAGATGAGCCTATGACTTTTAAATCTTTAATCTGTTAATGTAGTATGTTGTATTAATTTTTCTGAATGTTCAATCATTTAACCTTGCGTTCCTTAGATAAATTCAACTTGTCCATGGTGTGTGATTCTGCATATGCAGTTGGGTTTAGTTTGCTAAGACTGTGTTTGCATTTATGTTCATGAGTGAGGCTGGCCCATGATGGTCATTTCCTATGCTGTCCTTGTCAGGCTTGGGGGTAGAATTCCTTCTTTTCTATTATCTGTGAGTGATGAGAATTTTTTTTTTTTTTTTAAACAGTCTCACTCCGTTGCCCAGGCTGGAGTGCTGTGGTGCAGTCTCGGCTCACTGCAACCTTTGCGTCCCGCGTTCAAGAGATTCTCCTGCCTCTGCCTCCTGAGTACCTGTGATTACAGGCATGCGCCACCACGTCTGGCTAATTTTTTGTATTTTTAGTAGAGATGAGGTTTCACCATGTTGGACAGGCTGATCTCAAACTCCTGACCTCGTGATTCGCCTGCCTCAGCCTCCCAAAGTGCTAGGATTACAGGCATGAGCCACTGCGCCCAGCAGAGTGATGAGAATTTACTGATGAATTTTTCTTGGCTTGAGGTTTTATTTGTGGAAAGATTTTGAACTAGTGATTCAGTTTCTTGAGTGGTGATAGGACCACATAGGGGTTCTATTCTTGAGTTTGTGATATTTTTCTAGGGACATATTCATTTTGTCAAATTCTAATATTTATTAGTGAAAGTTTCATAATATCCTCTCATTATAATATTGCCATATCATAATATGTGTAGTGATTTTCTTTTTCATTCTCAATATTAGTGAGTAATTTGTAACTTTTCTAATTTTTTCTTTTGATTAGTCTTGCCAAAATTAGTAAATTTTATTATTTATTATCTTTAAGAAACTGATTTTTTATTCTATTTTATAGTTTTCTATTTCATTAAGTTCTTTTTATTTAATTACTTATTCATTATTTTATTTTTTCTTCTTTCTTGGAATTATTTTGCTGTGTTTTCTTCTTGAGATCTGGATTTAGCTGAGTAATTGTCAACCTTTCTTTTTCTCTAGTCTAATCACTTATGACTATAAATGTCTTTAATGTATTGCTTTATGTGGCATTTTGTATTCATAACATTCATGAATTTTTAGTATTAAATAAAAGCATTTTCTAATTTTTGTTAAATTTTGCTTTGAAAATAGGTTATTTAGAAGTGTTTAGGCTGGGTGCGGTGGCTCATGCCTGTAATCCCAGCACTTTGGGAGGCCGAGGCGGGTGGATCACGAGGTCAGGAGATCGAGACCATCCTGGCTAACATGGTGAAACCCTGTCTCTACTAAAAATACAAAAAAAATTAGCTGGGTGTGGTGGTGGGTGCCTGTAGTCTCAGCTACTCGGGAGGCTGAGGCAGGCGAATGACGTGAACTGGGGAGGCAGAGCTAGCAGTGAGCTGAGATCACGCCACTGCACTCCAGCCTGGGGCACAGAGTGAGACTCCATCTCAAAAAAAAGAAAAAAAAATGTGTTCATTAGTTTTTAAACATATGAGGATTGTCTAATCATCTTGCACTGTGGTAAGAAAATATTCGCTGGCTATTTTAATTCTCTGAGGTTGTTTGAGGTCCATGTAGGCCTCAGGATATAGTCACCTTTCCTCAGGTGAGGAAATGTCTGCTTCAGAAGGGTTTGTGAGTACAGTTCCATGCGAATGGAACTGAGTCGCTAATTGCTTTGCTCACCTCTTCTCTGCCTATCCGACTCCTCTCAAAGTCTCCCACTGGGACTGTGGGTTTGCCGGTTTCTTCTTGGAGGTTTTTGATTTTTACCTTTAATTTTCAGGCTGTGTTTTAAGTCTATGCAGACTGTTTTTGTTTTCTTTTCCCAGTGAATTGAACTCTTCATCGTAGCAAGGCAACGATTCCTAGTGATGCATTTTGTCTGCAGATACTCTGCCTGGCTTCCTCTGGTTTGCGGTTGTATCTTCTTTATCTGTTTACTTTCAACCTCTGCAGATCTTTATGTTTTGAGCATTTTCTGTAAACACCATGAGGTTTGATTTCTCCCCCTAGTCTGTCAGCCTTTGTCTTTCTACTGCAGTGTTTAGTCTATTTAAATTTAATATGATTGCTTTATATTTAGGTTCAAATAGACTACTTTTTTTTATTTTTAGCTGTTTCATATTTCTTTTTCTCTTCTATATTGTCTTCTTTTGGCTTTAAGTCTTTTTTTATTTCTATTTTCTATTCTATTAGTTTAGGAGTTCTGTACGATTGCTGGTCTTTTTGTGGTTTATCTAGTAGTTGCAATATACGTCTTTAGCTTCTATGAGTTTTCCAGGGCTGCTATAATAAATCAACTAACCGTGGGGTCTAACACAGAGATAGTTTATTCTGTCCCAGTTCTGGAGGCCGGAACTCTAAAACCAAGGTGTTAGCAGTGCCGCACTCCCTCTGGAGGGTCTAGGGAAGCCTCCTCCAGCTTCTGGTGGCTTCAAGCATTCCCTGGCTTGTGGTTGCATCACTCCAACCTCTGCTTCCATCTTCATGTGGCCTCTTCTCTGTGTCTCTCTGTGTCCTCTTCTCTTCCTGTAAAGTCTCAAGTCACTGGATTTAGGGCCTACCCTAACTCAGTATGATCTTACCTTGATCCTTAACCATGTGCATCTGCAAAGACCCAATTTCTAATTTAGGTCTGATTCTGAGGTTCTGGGTGGACATGAACTTTGGGGGACCCTATGCACTGCATTATACTTACCAAGACACAGAGTTAATCAATACCCCGACAGCACAGGAATCCCACATGGAACCCTGAAGCTCCACATTTACTCCTTGCTGATTTCTAGGTGTTTCTATTCCGTCTTGACCTATTGTAACCCACAGGCTTTATTTGTTTTTGCAGCCAGAACTCCTTTCAACTGACCCACTTCTGCCGGGATCCATGCCTACCTTATCCCCCTCCACTCAGTTCTTCCACCTAGAATCATGTTTCTTGGGTCCGGAATTTACCTTTTAGGCTCTTTGTAGAGACACTCTGTTGTTGAACTCTCTCGGGTTTTGGTTTTCTGAAAATGTCTTTATTCTGCCCTCTTTCTTGGCATTTCAGTGGGGTTCTCTTTCAGCTCATCGAAGATGCCATTTCATGGGCTTCTGGTTTTCATTCCTGTGTTTGACAAGTCAGATGTCAGCCCACCTCTCTGGCAGGTCATTGTCTCCGTCTCTGGCTGCTTTGAAGATGTTTCTCTTTGTTTCTGCAGTTTCACTAAGATGAGTCCAGGTGTGGATGGCTTTTTATTAATCCCACCTGGGTTCCACTGGGCTTTTTTTTTTTTTTTTTTTTTTTTTTTTTTTTTTTGAGACGGAGTCTCACTCTCTCACCCAGGCTGGAGTGCAGTGGCGTGATCTTGGCTCACTGCAAGCTCCACCTCCCACGTTCACACCAATCTCCTGCCTCAGCCTCCCAAGTAGCTGGGACCACAGGCGCCTGCCACCACGCCTGGCTCATTTTTTTGTATTTTTAGTAGAGACGGGGTTTCACCGTGTTAGCCAGGATGGTCTCGATCTCCTGATCTCGTGATCCCCCCGCCTCGGCCACTTTTTTACATCTGCGGCTGTGTCCCGTCAGTTCTGTGAAATCCCCAGGCATTATCTCGTAAAATATCATACTGCTCCCATCACCTCTTCTTACCTCCTGCAACCTGACGAGATGACATGAGACCTTCTGACTTTCTTCTTCATGCCTCCAAACTTCTCAGATTCCCCATCCTCTTGCCTGACTGTGCAGCATTCTCTAGAATTTCTTCTAACCTAACCTGTCTTTATTTATTTTTTATTTTTATTTTTTTGAGACAGAGCTTCGCTCTTATCGCCCAGGCTGGAGTGCAGTAGTGCGATCTTGGCTCTCACTGCAACCTCTGCCCTCTGGGTTCAAGCGATTCTCCTGTGTCAGCCTCCTGAGTAGCTGGGACTACAGGTGCATGCCACCACACTGGGCTAATTTTTGTTTTTTTAGTAGAGACGGGGTTTCATCATGTTGGCCAGGGTGGTCTCAAACTCCTGACCTCAGATGATCCACCTGCCTTGGCCTCCCAAAGTGCTGGGATTACAGGTGTGAGCCACTGCACCTAGCCCTAACCTATCTTTAGTTTATCAATTCTTCTTCTGTTGAATTGAACATACTATGAGAATAAAAATTAGAGCCATAATCTTAATTATATTTTTACCTTAGCTTTCTATTCCTTTTTCACCAAGCCATTGCCTGTTTCTAGCTTCCTGCATGCTATTTTCAATCTGGCTTTTCTTTAAGCTCAATAAAAGCATGGTTGTTTTACGACACATGCCTGATTTCTTTAGTATTTGAAGTCTGCATGTCTGTTTCTGCTCTCTGTATTCTCTCTTGGCTCTTACTCATTGGATTTTGTTCCCCTTCGTCCTTGTACTGAGACCTGCCTGTGTTCTTTAGTATGTAATATGTGGAGGTTCTTTGAGGCCTAGGATGAAGGTGAATTTTTCTGGAAGGGATTTGCATTTGGTTCTTCTGGGCCACGCAGATCCAGGGTTACCTTGCTCCAAACTCATTGATGGAGCATCTTTAATTCGCTGGGAGATGGGGGCTTGTGCCGCAAGGCTGGCTTGTGGTTGCCATTTTCAGTGACATGCCCACCCCAGCCCCACCCTGAGCTCAGCACCAGGGCAGCATTTCTGGTGGTCTCCTGAGGTGGGGCATGGGTGTGTTTGCTTCTGTCTAACCTGCATCTGAGGGGCGTGCAACTCGTGCCCTAGCTCTGTGAGCAAGGCCTCCCACTGGCCTCCTCCTCGAGTGGACCCTGGGCTTGGCTCTGTGCCTTGCATAAGGCCTCTGAGCCCATTTGGTTCTGCCATAGGCTCATGACAAAAGGCGCTGCCAGGCCCTGCTCACCTTTTCGTGGCCCCACCTCCCTTTAGATGGCATCTGCTGATTCCTTACTATCTGGTCACCTCTTTGCTTTTAAAAATATTGTTTTTAGCAGTTTTGTTCCTCGGCGAGTGATTGCACTGATTAACCTAACCCAGTGCTTTACCGGAAATGTAAGTTAAGGGAAGGACTTGGTTCCTTCTCTCCATGCTTTGCACGTCCCCATCATCAGCAAGTCAGCCGAGCTCTGGGGTAAGGGCCCTCCCTGTCCCATTGCCCTCACTATCTGTCCCACCCCATGACCACTCTCCATCCTACCCTGGTCTCAGAAGCAGCCTCCTCATTGCTCTCTGGGGCCACCCTTGCTCCCCAACAGTCAGAGACTTTGAAAACACAAATCAGAGCCCTCCCTTTCCTGTGGAAAGCCCTCCCACGTCTCCACTGCAGTCAGGGTGAAACCGCATTCCCTTGCCACGGCTGAGTCTCATGTGATTTGGCCTCTGCCCAGCCCTCCGGACCCATCTCCCCACCGCTCACTCACCAGCTGCCTTAGCCTTCATGCCATTGCTCGCCCATGCCAAGATCTTTCCCATCTTCGTCCTTTCTCCGTAGTCTGGAAGGTTCTTCCCCCAGCACTTTGCAAGACTGAGTCTGTTTCATCCTTCAGGCCCTTCTGAATCTCGTCTCGTAGGGAGGCCCTCCCAGAGCCCTCTCAGCTCTCGTGCCCTACCCGTCAGCTCCTTTCTGACCTCCACGTTCTCCTTCTTTCTTTACTGCTGTGGCTCACCATGGGAAACTAGCACCTCTTCCCTGATGAACCCGCTTGTCCAGCTTCCTGTACAGTGGAGGCTCACAGGCATCTTGGCGCCCACACCGTGCCTGCACCCAGTAGCTGCTCAAGACGTGCTTGCTGGATAAATGAGGGCACTAAGTCTCTTTGCATGCTGCTCATGGGAGGCAGGGATGGGGCTTAGCAGCCTCCAGTTTCCATACAGACTTTTGGTAGAAGGTAGCTGAAGGCAGCGGATGGGATGTGTTTCCAGATCTGACTTGGTTTACTCTCTCCCCTGTTAAGAAAAATCATCTAGCCTGGCGCAGTGGCTCACACCTATAATCCTAGCACTTTGGGAGGCTGAGGCGGGTGGGTCACTTGAGATCAGGAGTTTGAGACCAGCCTGGCCAACATGGTGAAACCCTGCCTCTACCAAAAATATAAAAAAAAATAGCCAGGTGTTTTCGCATGCGCCTGTAATCCCAGCCACTAGGGGGGCTGAGGCAGGAAAATTGCTTGAACTTGGGAGGCAGAGTTTGCGGCGAGCTGACCTTGTGCCACTGCACTCCAGTCTGGGCAACAGAGCGAGACTCCATCTCAAAAAAAAAAAAAAAAATCATCCTTTTTCAAGTATCTTTTCCAAGTCATCCTGGGGCATTGTATGGACAGGCCCTTGCAAGGAGAATTTACTTATGTAGAGAAATGTACTGTGCCTGTGTTCGACTTTGCTGTTTCCTATTAATTAAGGATTCAGACTTTGTAAAGTTACATTAACTCGTAGATTTGTATCTGGTAGAAAAGAAAAGGGTTATGGCCATTGCCTTGTAGCACATTAGCCAGTTTTACTTCTGACTCAGCGAAGGCGTTGCAGAATGCCCTTCGAAGTCCTCAAACGGCTCCATGAATGGCCTTTCCCATCTTACGAGTTTCTGTGTTAATGAGCTAATACATTTTTGATATGTATTCATTTTATATTTGTACAAGAGCCCTGCTGTTTCTGAAAATTATGCTCCGACAGCCTCCAAGAACGGTGACAGAACCTGTGGCTGTTTACTGTCCAGTGGGTCCTTGCCTGGTTCAGGGTCTGGTAACAGGCCTCAGGCCCCCCATGGCTGTCTGTCAGCTGTGGGCCCTTGGACGGGTTGCCTAACCCCTGCCCTAGCTGAGGTCCTCTGTACCCCAGCTCCCTCATTTGTAAATGAGACGATTACACCACCAGTCTAAGGCTCTTAAAGGGGTAAATAAGACCCAAGTCAAGTGGTTGGTCCCCCCCTTTAGGCATAAGAAGTACAGTAACTGTAAGAATGATGATGATAACAGCAAAGCTGTTGGTCTCTGTACGTTTCCACTAGCAGCAGGGAAGGCCCGATTTAAAGGCAGACAGGGGTCATACAGACACGCTTGGCCCCCACCAGGTGGTCTTAATGCACTTTACAAATAAGGGGGTCCTCGGAGCAGAGCCCCTCGGGTACCTCTGCCCCAGTCCTTGGGCCTTCTCTACATGACAGCCAGGTGACTTTTTTTTTTTTATAGCTTTATTGAGATGTAATTGACGCTATACAATTCACCCATTTAAAGTGTACAATTTCGTGGCTTTGAGAATATTCACAGCTGGGCAACCGTCTCCACCATCAATTTCAGATGCTTCTGTTACCTGAGAAGCACCCCGTACACCTCAGCCACCTGCCTCCCCTCCCGCCTCCTCTCCCTCCCCTCGGCCCCAGCAGCCATCAGTCTATTTTCTGTATCAGTGGATTCACCTACTCCAGACACTTTGTATAAGCAGAGTCAGGCAGCACCTGGCTGCTTTCACACAGCAGAATGCGTTCGAGGCTCATCCGTGTGGGGCCAGCTCACTCTTGGCTGACAGGTGGCCCCTTCTGCAAGGTGGGATTCCTTGGGGCCCTAGCCCAGCCTGGCTCCCCCTAAAGCTGGTGGGCCCATTTGGGCTCTGCTTTTCTGTCTTGGCTGGTGCCAACCCTGCCCTGAGGGGTGTCCTGTGCCCTGAGGATACCCCCCCCCCCGGCAGCTGCTCCCCAGCCAACTGGTCCTGCCACGCCTTCACCCAGCTCAGGTCCTGCCCCATGTGGACAGAGGGAGCATGGAGGTCAGGGAGGCGGATGGAGCCTCAGGACCTCACGCAGGTAGATTTCTTGTCCCTTGTCTCACCAGCTGCTGGTGGCTTGTCTCACTCCCATCCAGCAGGCAAGAGGCAGTGGTTCACGTTTGGGGGTGGTAGGGACTTCGGAGAGCCTGGAAAGGCGGGAAGCACCACCTAAAGGCTCTGGGGGAGGGGGTGCGGAGTCCCACCAAGTCTTCGAGGACAGCGGGGTGGCCTTTCATTTGGTATTTCCCCAAGTATGTACAGGCGCCACGCTGGGGGCTGGAAACGACACGAGCAAGGTGGGCACCGTGCCCACCCTCGTGGGGCCGAGCCAGTGGGGGAGGCAAAGCAGAAGGCGGCTATGGCTCGGTTGGATGGGACTGTGATGGGGCAGCTGTCCTGACACATCTGTCCCCTTGGGCCCACCCAGTGGTGGGCTGCTCGCGGGGTGCCTCCCGAGGCCTCCTGGCCTGGGAAGGCGGCTGCCGTCTGTTTCCACTTAGTGGCCTCCCAGGCCAAGATGATGTCATTGCAGCTCGGCCTGGCGGGCCGCTGGCGCCGGGCCACCAGTGACAGCTCAGTTGGGAGCCCCAGGCTAATGAGAAGGGGGCTGCGGCTGCTGCGGCCATGGTGGGGCTGCTGCCTCTCGTCCCAGAACCATGGCCTCATCTGCAGAATCCCGGCCTGACCCCAACAGGCAGAGTAGGGGGCGGCCAGGCTGCAGGAATGTGGGGTGGGGTGGTTCACTAAGGAACTGCACCTGGTAGGGGCGGGCGCAGCTGGGGCCAGGGCCTGGAGCTGTGGTCCTTCTCCTGTTCTAGGAGGGTGCTTCGCCAAGGAGCTCTGGGCCTGGCCTGTGGGCGGCTGTGCTGCTGAGCTGTTGCTCACTGCAGAGTCCATGGAAGCAGCAGGCCTAGGCACTGTCTGCTGAGGCCAGGCCCCCAGGCCTGGACAGGGAAGCCGTTTCTCCCCAGCCACTGGTGCTCACCTCTCCCAGGGCTCAGCTTTCCCTGTTTGATATGGTCTGGCTCTGTGTCCGTACCCAAATCTCATCTGGAATTGTAATACCCCCATGTCTAGGGAGGGAAGTGACTGGATGCTTAGGGCAGCTTCCCCCACGCTATTCTCATGATAGTGAATGAATTCTCACGAGATCTGATGGTTTTATAAATGGTAGTTTTTCTGTCTCTCCTGCTGCCATGTAAGACTGGCTGCTTCCCTTTCTACCATGACTGTAAGTTCCCTGAGGCCTCCCCAGACATGCAGGACTGTGAGACAGTTAAACCTCTTTCTTTACAAATTACCCAGTCTTGGGCAGCTCTTAATAGCAGTGTGAGAACGGACTAATACACTGCTGCCCACCTGTGGCTGTGGACAAGGCAGAAGACCAGGGCCTTGTCTGGCTCCGAGTGTCCACACAGCTAAGGGCTGCAGGTAGGGTTGGGCTGTGTCTTCCACAGAGGCCTGAGACCCACAAAGGACAAATCATCAGAGCCCTTGGTGAGGAAACTGAGGCCTAGGGAAGGAGAGCATTTGTACCAAGCAGGATGATATTGCCGGGCTCTGGCTGTGGCTGCCCTGGCACCAGTGTATAGAGTCAGGCTATGAGCTGACACAGTAATCCCATAGTGAGCCCATGAAGGCAGATCAGTGCCTTTAATCCTCCCAGTGACCCTATGAGATAAGATGTGGACACTCAGAAACATCACAGAGGGGAGACTTGAACTCAAGTCTGGCTGACCCAGAACCATGCTCTCGGCCTTTGCCTGCTCTTCCTGGCTGGTCAAGGGGTCCTTGGCCCCTGCACCGTCATACTGTGTAGCTTTGGGCATAAATGGTTCCTGAGCCACCGTGTCTTCTCCTTACAAAGAGACATCAGGAGGATGAGGTGACAGATCTGCCCGGGGTACCACACTTGAGGAATTGGGAGAGGACGGGGTGGGAGCCTGAGGTTGCATGGTGCACACTGTCCCCGAGTGAGTATCAGGACTAGGGAGCGCTGCCAGTCAGGGCCCAGCCTGGGGGTGTGGAGCTGGGCAGCAGGGCCCAGTGGGCTGGCTGAGGGCCTTCCCTGGACAGTGACGCGTCCCTCCCCGTCCCATGCATTGCATTCCTGTTCTCTGGTTGGCAACAAACACACACATGGCCTCTCCCTATGCCCACGTTAAACATCTGCAGGGCTTTCTGGGAGAATGAACACACATGTGTCCTCTCCCCGTGCCCACATTAAATGTCTGCAGGGCTTTCTGGGAGAAGGGCTGCATGCAGGCATGCCGTGAATGGCTGGCGGCTCTGGCAGGGTGCTGGGCCCTGGACCAGTGTCTTGGACTGACTCTCACACCTCACCTGTCAGGTTGGAAGCGACACCGTGGCCAGGCTGTGTGTCCCTATCACCCTTCCACACCCACCTGGCTGCTCCGTGTGCTCGTTTACGTATGTGTATTTTTTTTTTTTATATCCCTAAAATAACTGCCGCGTGCATTTGTTCTGCCCCCTTCCAGGCATTTTCCCTGCATGTGTCACACTGTGGTGGTCATGGTGGCCACACCATTTGTCTGCTGTCCTGGTCTTTAGTTGATATGATTCTATTGGCCAGCCCCTTGGGGAGTTGGCTGGTTTTCCTATACATGACAGACAGCAGACACAGTCTGTCAAGATATGTTAAATATCTGTGAGCTATAGCATTGGGCAGACATTTCAGACTGACTATTCCCTACTGCTGAACATTTAGGTATTTTGATTTTTTCCTGTCCTAATTAGTACTGCAAATAACATCTTTCTACATAGAGCTTTCCCACCCACTAAAAATACTTACTATTTTTTTCCTTAGGATAGGTTGAGCCTTTATTGGCCTGTTAAAGTGTCTCCCTGGACCTCAGGGGTGTCACTGAATTGGATCCATTATAGCCCTCCGTTCATCTGCTTGGCTCTCGACAGACTCACAAATGCGCTCAGAGGCCAAGTCACCCTGCGTGCCACCAGCCCGGGTGATCGCGCCTCTGCCCTCCCACTGGCCTGGCTTCGTTGAAAATGTCTTTTTCACGTTTTAACTATTAACAGAGAAGGAGATATGCCTTCTTTTCTCCAGACGGAGTAAAATGTCCCCCTTATGTTTCTTTCCTTCTTGATTTAGGTGAGGTCTGTCTCAGTCTGTGGTCAGCTTTGCTCATTTGTCATTGAAGAAAGCCATGCTACCCATATGGTGCCCCTTTCCCTGCAAGGAGCTGTGTGCTGGACACCACATCATCCACTGTCTGTCATTTATAGGAAACCCTCCTTTCTCGGGACACAGACCCTGGAGATGGAAAGGTGCTTGGGTGCCATCAGATACTTTTTTTATTTATGAAGATAAAATTTGGGAGAAGTCCAAAGTTGACATTAATTGTGGAAAATTCTCATAATACTAAAAGGTAGAGCTAAAAACATGAAAATCCTCTCACATCCAAATATGCTATGGCAACCTCTCTCTACCTTTTGGTGAACATCCTTGAAGAACTTTCTCCACACAGGTGCATGAATCTCCTTGAGAGATCTGGGTGAGTTCGACAGGCAGGGCAGACATAACAAATGGTCATCCATCTCCTTTGCAGGGCATGCATGTTCATGTCATGTCATGATCTGTTCAGAGTACTGTCACCAGCAACAAAGCATGGCTCGGCACGTGGGCAAAACTGCACCAACCACCATGCATGGACACAGCACCCATCTAGCCCTGATCTGGTGGTTTGTTTGCGTCCCCTTGCTGTGCCCCACCCAAGGAGGATGGGGGGTTCAGTGTGTCAAAAAATAAAGTCTGGACTCATAGAAAATATCATTATACTATGGAGACAGGTCCTTTTTTTTTTTTTTTTTTTTAACCATTTTAAATATGGAAGAACCAGGCCTGGAGAGGTGAGCTAACCTGCCCCGGTCCCACAGTGGGGGTAGGACAGGCTGGGGCTGGACCTTAGCCCCCTTGTCCCAGGCCCAGGCTCTCTGCTCCTTTTGGCTGGAAACCTCCAGCTCTAAGGGCTAGTAGGGGTTCCTCAGGGCTGGGCTCTTAGCTTCTGGGGGCCAGGAGAGTTGGGGCAGTGCCAGGAGTCCAGGGATGGTAGCATTTGGTTTTTCCAGCCAAATTATATATAGCAGGTTACAGCACCTGCTATAACCCCAGAGGCCAGAGGACTTCCAAGAATGTCCTGCTCAGACTGGGGGCCCCTGCTGGAGGGGTGGGGCCAGAGACAGCAACCCCCAGGTTTCCTTTATCAGAGTGGAGGATGGGCCATCCCCTGAAACCAGAGCCCGTGAGGTGCGGGAGCTTCCCTGCTCTGAGGATGGCTCACCAAGTGCCTCTGCATGGACACTTGTCCCCCCCAAATTTCCTACAAGAGACACGAGGCAGAGCTGCCATTTGTCCCTGTTAGAAAGGAGGCTCTCCGCAGGTCGGGGTGCCCTGGGGTGCCCTGGCTTCTCGCTGGTTCATCCCCGGGCCCCTTCTCTCTTTCTGCTCCCACTTCCCCAGGCTCGGGGGCTGTGTCCCCTCAATGTGCCGACGAGGACACGACATCTTGGTTGCTGAGCAACCAAGACACAAACCAGAGCCCCAGGGCTTCCTGTAGGGGCTGACGTGGCTGGGCCTCGCTAGAGTGACCAGGTCTCCACCTCTGTCTAGGCCCTGGGTTTTCTTGTCCTTGTGTTTGTGTGACAGCCACAGGGCTGGTGCCTCCGACCTACTGGGAACCGTGCCTGAGCGGGTCTGTGCTCAGCATCTGCTGAGTCTCTGGGCCCGGCAGAGGCTGCTTAGGAGGCCAAGCATGGAGCACCCCTGACGCCCATGGAGTCCCAGTGAGACAGTGCTGAACTGTGAAATACACTCCAACTTGTCCAAGACACCTTGGTTTTGTCTCCGTTTATTCCCCAGAAGCCCCTTTTATTCATATTTTACCTACTTTTGGGTGCCCCAGACACATGCCAGCTCTGATCCCTGGGGGAGCCAGCCCTTGGCCTGCCTGCAAAGGCCCCAGGCTCCTGGGAGGCCCCATGTGGGGGTACACAGAGCTCCCAGAGCTGGAAGCCTGCGCCATCCTCCCTAGGGGAGTGGCTGTCTCTCTGTCTCTGCCTGGGGGCCACTGCTCCAGAAGCTCTTTCTGGGATCTGCTTTCACCTCTTTTCTTTCTGGGCTGCTTCCTCACCCCTTCCTCATTTTTTGTTTTAATGAGAAAAGGTCTTGCCCTGACATCCAGGCTGGAGTGCAGTGGTGCAATCACAGCTCACTCCTGGGGTCAAACGATCCTTCCTTCTCAGCCTCCCGAAAAGCTGGGATTACGGGTGCATGCCACCATGCCCGGCCTCATTTTTTTTTATTATGAAAGTTTTCAAGCATTCAACATTTCAAGCAAAGAATGAAATAATAGAACATGATTACCCATACAGCCACCACCTGGATTCAACAATGCACTCATGTTTCCTCCCGGCTCCCTCTCTGCAGCACGGCCAGGGATGTGGCACCTCGGTTGGAGGCTGCAGCTCCTCTCAAAGGACTCTGCCTAGAACTGCTCTCTCGGAGCCCAGAATCTTCCCCATTCCTTCTTCTGACCAGTGGGTGGGAGTAATGGCTCCCACTGCCACTAGCTCTGTGGGCATACTGTTCATCTCGAGTCCCTAACCCCGTCCAGACAGTGTGTAAGTTGTCCCTCTACTTCCCGTCCCCGGCCTCCCAGTCGGACTGGCCTTGTGACCAACGTCTCTGTGTCTCCTCCTCCCCGCTCCTCCTCTCTCCTCCTTTCTTTTCCTCTTTTCGTGTCTTCCTCCTCCTCCTGCCTCCTTTCTGGTCTAATAACCACTTGGAAGGAAGCTGCAGGCCTCCTGAAACTTGACCTCCAAACAGGCAGACATCCCTCTCCTGAGAATAAGGACAGTTCCCTTCAGAACCACAGCATCGGCACCCGAGACACCTGATCATCCCCTCCCATCCCCTCCCATTGCCTGGGATCCAGTCCACAAGTGAATTTCCTAATTGTTCGCCTGACCATCCCCTCCCATCCCCTCCCATCCCCTGGGATCCGGTCCACATGCGAATTTCCTAATTGTTCAAAACGGTCCCTTATGCTTATTTTTGAAGTAGTGCGTGATTGCACCTGGTGTGCCTGGCTCAGTCTTGGAATCTCTTTATGCCAGGACATGCCCATCTTCTATTTCTCCACGACGCTGACTTTGCGGACCCAGTGCCTGGCAGCCCGTCCTGTTGCGGGGTCCCTCTTCCCCTGTGTGGCACCCCCAAAGGCTGGTTCAGGGTCAGGTCAGCCTTTCAGAGAAGAGTGCTCCCTGCGTAGTCCTGCTGCTGAGGCCACATTTTACCTCCCGCGAGGGGCGTTGCTAAGGCCGGTGGGTTCCTTCAGCAAACCCACCCTGGCTCCCGCTGCCTTAGGACCAGTGCCACAGGCCCAGCCCTGCCCACGGCGCCCCCTCTTGAGGCCACAAATGCGGCTCAGGAGGCCCAAGTGTGCACAGTGAGCTCACGCCCACTTCCAGCCAACAACCCTCTTGCCTGGTGACACTTCCCTGGGCTGTCGGACCTGCGAAAGCCCCAAATGCCAAACATTCCCACCTCACATGATCCCAGAGAGAGGGGACCCGATGTTCCCAGCTTGCAGCTGAGGAGCCCGAAGTTGCCGTCAGATCAGAACCCCAGCTGCCCGGTCTGCCGCAGCTCTGCTAGGTGTGACGGGGTCAATAGGGCCCAATGCCCTCGGGCAGCCCGGCCCCGCCCCGTGCTGGGGGTTCACACGGTGACCTCTTTCCCTTCCTTGACCGAGGATCTTCGCTGGACAGTAGACAGGCAATGCCCAGGGTCTTCTGGTCTATGTGGCCTCCCGGCCTGGAGATGCTGTGCCTGGTCGGGGACCTGGTCTGGTGGGGAGGCAGTGGCCTGGGGTTTTCTCTTGGCTGTGTGCTCCCCCAGGCCTGATGGAGCCCAGCCTCCCGGGCACTGACAATCAGGTCACGGTTAAAACAAAGCACCAGTGGGCTGCAGGGTGCAGTGCCTCTTCGCCACCGAGACTTCACCCGTTCACTGACCTCCTCTTCCTCCTGTTCCTGGGAGCCACCATGAGTCCAAGCACTGCCGGATGGTGCAGAGAACAGCAGCCCAAGTCTAGCGTGCTGACCGGCGGCAGCCTGCACTGCGGCTGAGGATGAAATCACCGTGTTCGAATCCCAGCCCTGAGAGCCAGCCGGAGTGGCCCAGATGTTTCCACTCAGGGTTTGGCAAAGGCACCGCCAGGAGGAGGACAAGAGCGGAGAAAGGCGACTGCCTGGGCATGGCGGGAAGATGGGAGCTGCTGCCCTTCAGACAGCTGCCGTTGGAGCCCCCCAGGGGTTCCTTTGGATCAGCCCTGGCCCGAGACCTTTCCAGGGAGGCAGGCTCCTGGTGGCTCTTCTGAGCACCCATCATTTGTAACCACAGAACCAGGGCACAGAGCCCCGGGCACAGAGCTGTGTGCTGCCCGAGGAAATGAGGATCTGTAGGCTGAAGCATCTCTCGGGCATGCCGCCGCCGCTGAGGGTCTCCGGAGAACAGGAGCCTCCAGGGTTTGGTGGTGTCTATGGAAGGAGTTCCTAGGCTGCCAGAATTCAGAAAGACAGTGCGAGGGGTCGAGGCTGCCCTAGGAACCCTCAACCCACCCTGTATCACTGTGAATTTTCAGGAGTGCCACAGGTTTGAAGGAGCCCAACTTTAATGCTTTAAACTCAGTGATTCATTGGTGGAAATCTTGTCTCACTCCATGAGGATGTGAGGTGGTTCTCGGGAAACTGTACAGTGAAGAATTAAAGTGAGAAGACGCTAGGAAAACCCTGAGCCAGATGCTTGGGAACTGGAGCCTGGAGATGGTTACACAACCTTGGGAATCTACTAAATGCCCCCGAACTGCACAGAGCAAAGTGGTTAAAATGGTACATTTTATGTTACGTGTATTCTTCTGCAATAATTAAAAAAAAAAAAGCAAAACCAAACCAAAACAAAACAAGAAAACAACTCTGGGCTGGGGAAAATTCCAACTAGAGCGGGGGGAAGGAGAAGAGAGGGCCGGGCCCAAGTCCTCCCAGCTGGCGGGGTGGAGCTGTGGCTCGTGGCCCCCTCTTCTGCCTGCAGCCAAAGGGAAAAGAAAACTGTCCATTTGCCGTCATTCTGAAAAGATAAATTGAGCTGCTACGTGCCAGGCCCTGTGCTGGAGACACGACACTGATGATGAAACCAAAACAGTCCCACCCTCAGGGAGCCCCCACTGTGGGGAGCCCCTTTACACTTGTCCCTCTTCATGGGGACAGCAATGTGAGTTCCTCCAGGTGGAAGTCCGTTTTCAGGCAGTGAGTCTCCAAGAGATTTCACACAACCTCGTGGGGAAGGGGGCTTTGGGACCACGCATGGCCCAGACAGACAGTAGGAACAAGCTAAGAAGAGAGACCTGGTGGTCCGGTGGTGGAACTGGGACAATGGAGTGGAATGTCCAACCGTGCCAGGAGGTGAGTCACTGAGTGGAAGGCCCAGGGCGATGGAGAGGGGGCATCAGATGGCAGCAGCAGAGGTTCCCGAAGCTTTCTGGAGCCAGGGAAGGTCTGTGTGTGCAGGAAGGGTGTTGAGGGCTGGAGGCTACTGGGCTCTCTGGGAGGGAGGGGCTGAGCTGCTCAGGGGAAGAACATCCGGGAAGCCCAGCTTGAGAATTGGAGCCGCCTGTAATCCCAGCACTTTGGGAGGCCGAGGCAGGCAGATCACGAGGTCAGGAGATGGAGACCATCCTGGCTAACACGGTGAAACCCCATCTCTACTAAAAATACAAAAAATTAGCCGGGTGTGGTGGCGGGTGCCTGTAGTCCCAGCTACTTGGGAGGCTGAGGCAGGAGAATGGCGTGAACCCGGGAGGCGGGGCTTGCAGTGAGCCGAGATTGCGCCACTGCACTCCAGCCTGGGCGACAGTGTGAGACTCCGTCTCAAAAAAAAAAAAAAAAAAAAAAAAAAGGAGCATCTCCCATGGGCAGGCCCCGTGGGGAAAGGGCCATGTGCAGAGATGCATTGCAGAAGGTCTCAGAAGACCAAGGCTTATTGGGAGCAGGGTTTGGGGACTTCCCTTGGGGATAGGAGGAACCACCAGCAAGTGCAGGAGGCTTCACGTAGGCATCTAGCTTGTGAGGAAGGAGCAACTGATGAGTGGATACATGTGCCTCCTCACCTGGCATCATGTTTTCCATGTCATTCTTATTGAAGCATGAATTGGAGCTCCATTCCTCTTCATGGCTGAGTAATACTCCATCTAATGGGTGGAATACATTTTATTTATCCATTCGTCAATCATCTTAGGAGGAAGCGTCCCCATTCTGTGCATAAGGAAGAGATGTCCAGGGAGATTGAATAACTCACTGATGGCTTCACACTGCTGCATGGTGGAGCTGGGATTTGAGCCCTCCTCTGTCCATGTCAAAGCCTTTGTCCTATGATGAGGCTGTAGTGGAAATCGCCCAAACACCTAGAAGGTCTGGACAAATTGCAACAAACATCCCCTCAAAGTCATAAATGATTACAGAAGAAAATAAGCTTTCTGAGAGGGAGGGTGAGGAAGGAGGCATTGAAAACCAAGCACGGCATGACCCATGAGCCCTCGGGACTCCTTGGGATCTTTGCCGAAACCAGCTCCTAGAATTAGAGACGGGGGCAAGGCCTGGGGCCAGTAGTGCGTGGAGAGTCAGGGCTCAGATGAAAGAGGAGGTTGGACCTCTGGAAGGGTGACACCCCTAGGGAAAGAATGGTCTGTTTTCTGGGACAGTTTTGTTGAGATACAATTAACATCCCAGGCAATCCACCCACTTAAGGTGTTGTCCCCAGTCAGTGGTTTTTAGCACATTCACAAGGTTGTGCAATCAGCACCTCAATATATCTTAGAACATCTTCATCCCTTCGAAAGGAAACCCCATTCACATTCTCCCAACTCCTTCCCTCAGCAGTCACGAATCTACTTTTGGTCTCCATGGATCTGCCAATTCTGCGCATTTCATATAATGGGAATCAGGCAGTATGTGTCCTTTTGTGTCTGTCTGCTTTCACTCAGTGTCATGCTCTCAGAGTTCATTCTTGCTGTAGCATGAATCAGTACTCTGGGCCTTTTGATGGCTAATACTCCGTTGTATGGGTGTAATACATTTTATTTATCCATTCATCAATTGGTGAATGTGGGGGTTATTTTCACTTCTTGGCAGCTACAAATAATGCTTCCATGAACACCCATGTGCAAATTTTTGTGTGAATAGACGTTTTCATTTCAGAAGTTGAATTTCTTGATTATGTGTTAACTCTATGTTTAATATATGAGGAACTGCCAGACTGTTCTCTCACAGTGGCTGCATTATTTTACATTCCCTCCAGCAGTCTATACAAGTTTTGATTCCTTTACCCGCTCACCAACACTGGTTATCATCTGTCTTTTCCATAGCAGCCATCCCAGTGGGTGTGAAGAGGTATCTCATTGTTGTTTTGATTTGCATTTCCCTGACAGTGAATGATGTTGAGCATCTTTTCATGTGCTTGCTGGCCATTTGCAAATCTCCTTTGGAGAAATGTCTATCCAGATCTTTTTCCCTTTTAAAAATTACATTATTTGTCTTTTTATTGTTGTGGTTGAAGAGTTCTTTATATATCTTGAATATACAAGTCCCTAATCAGGAATGTCATTTGCAATGATTTTCTCCTATTTTGTGGGTTATCTTTTCAATTTCTTGACATTATTATTTATAGCATGGAGTTTTAAATTTTGATGTAGTCCAGTTTTTCTCTCTCTGGTTTTTGTCATCGTGCTGATCTACTTTATTTTTGGGACAGGGTCTTATTGTATTGCCCAGGCTGGTCTGAAATTCCTGGGCTCAAGTGACCTTCCCACCTTAGCCACTCAATAAGCTAGGATTACAGGAATGGGCTGCAGAACCTGGCTGTGACCTCCTTTTGTTATTTTTTTAACCTTTTTGCTCTGTCTCTGAGAATTCATAATCATACATCTTCTCTCATATGAATTCAGTGTTCAAATTTGTACCAACTATATAGTTTATGAAACTCTTAACTTGGGGATGAAGTTAAAAATGTTTAAGATGATTGCAGATGCATACAAGTGCAGATGCATGCTATACAGTTCCCTCTGTTTTCCCCAAGATTAATACCAGCCAAAAATTAACTCACAATCCAAAATTAGAGACCATGGATGGAGGCAAACCACCTCAGGCACAAGTCAGCAGAGAAAACAACAGCAGTGCTCAAGCCTTATGGATTTCAGATATTGATAGTATCAGATATAAAACACACTGATAAGTGTGTTTAAAGAAATAAAGAAATCAAACATGAGAAAATATCAACAGTCATGAGTAATTTTTCAAAAATAGTCCAAATAGGCCTTTAGAAATAGAAAATATAAGCATTCAATTGAAAACTTATTGGATGGACTTAAAAGAAGATTAGATACCACTGAGGGGGAATTAGTGAACTAGAAGATATAGCCAAAAATTATTCAGAAAATAGTGGAGAGAGACAGCACAGAACGTATAGAAGAGGGACTGAGAGACATTTCAGAAGATGTCTTATTTATTGCAGCATAACAAATTACCTCCAAAATTAAGGTTCAAAACAACAGCAATCACTTCTCATTTCTCACTGTTTCTGTGCATAAGGAACTGAGAATCTCGGTTGGGCTGTGCTTGGGGTCTCATAAGGTCAAAGGTAGTTGATGGCTGGGGCTGCCATTATCTGAAAGCTCAACTGGGGCTGAGGATCCACTCACATGGCAGGAAAATTGGTGTAGGTTGCTTGCCAGGGCTCTTAATTCCTTTCCACCTGGGCCTCTCCATGGGCTGCTTGGGTGTCCTCAGAGTGGCAGGGAGGCATGGTGCCCAACTTCCTTAAAGTGAGAGATTCAAGTGGGTGTGTTTGTGTGTGGCGGAAGCTGCAAGGGCTTTTCAGATCCAGTCTTGGATGTCACACAGTCACTCCTGCCACACTGTGTTGGTCATGCAGGTCAGCTCTGATTCTGTTGTGAGGGGCCCACCATCTTGGAGGCCAGCTACCACAGAAAGGGAGAAGGGGGAAGATGGATACAGCAGTAATTAAAGCAATGGTAGCTGAGAGTTTTCTGTAACTGATGAAAGACATGCATCCTCAGATTCAAGAAGCCCCGTCAAGGCAAGCTGGGTATTTACTATGTGACATTTAGACATAGAGTAAATATGTGCTAAAAGCGAAGAGAAGATCCTGTAAGCAACCATACAAAAGACAGATTCCCTATCAGAGAGCATCTAGGCTGCCAGCCAATTTCCAACAACAACAACAAAAGCCCCAAACAAAAAGCCCCAAACAATTAGAAAATATCTTCAAAGTGCTCCAAAAGAACTGTTAACTTCAATTCTGTACCAGATAAATGTCATTGAAATCATGGTGGATAAGGAAAATTTCAGAAAAACTAAAGCTGAGCTAGATCTTCCTCACAGACCCACTCTAAAACAACTTGTAAATAATATAAATCAAGAGGAAAGAAAATGATTCCAGAAGGGAGAATGAGATGCCAGAAGGAGTGACATGCAAACGAATCATTTAGATTTACTCACACATTCATCCAAGGCCGACTGAGTAAGTACTCTTGGGAGGTCAGCAGGGGAGCGGGGAGTAGAACAGAAAGGAAGTTGGCCAAGGGGGAGGCTCTCAGCAAAGCCCGAAGAGTGAAGAGTAGGGCTTCGGCCTGGCTGTTACCCCACTCTGGGGAGGGGCTGGGTCTTTATGATTCCCACGCTCAGGCCTGGTCAGGAGTCGGTGGAGGGCAGCCACCGTTCCCTCTGATTCTTCCAGCCTATGAGAAAAAATGGGCTGCAATATCCTAAGGGCAAAAAATAAAAATATAAATAAATACAAAGACCTAGAATTGCTGCTGTTGGAAGCAAAAGTCCACTGACGCCAGAGGGTGCTCAAGAAATGGTATAAAGCGAAGGCCTGGCCACACGTCAGCCTTGTCTACTTTGACTGCATTAAATAATATCCAGTTTGAAAGATTAAAAAAAAAAAGAACTAAAGTATCAGCCGCAGCTAACAGGAGGCGAGAGGATTTGGTGGCAGTTAAAGTGTCTTGGGTTCCTTGTACTGTTTAAGAGAAAGAGAGAGAAATCAATTTCAGGCTTAGGTATGCATGTCAAAATGGTGAGGACAACGGCTAAACATAAACTGAAATAGAACGGTTTACTGCCAAACAGCAGAGGGGAAAAACAGAATGAAATTGACAGGCTGGAAAAACATATGAAACCCAGGTATGTGCTGTTTTTGGAAGAAGTTTCTCATAAGGAAAGAGAATCAAGGCAGGACCCAGGTCTGTTACGGTGGAGCCTTGGGTCACCCTGCCAGCCGAGGCCATGGCAGAGGACAAGAGGAACGCAGAACCTGTGTTGGGAGAAAGGAGCCAGGAGTGCTGACCTGGGTGCGAGGCCAGCTCTGGAAGCAGGATGGTGGCAGCTCTGCTGCTGTTATTTCCTTCCCGCCTCTGCTCTTTCCACTCCGCTTATGCAAAGATCCTTGGTGGCAGCTGATCTGTCACATCTCACGAGGAGCCGTGTCCTGACACCACCCATGATGACATGGTAGCACGTGGAGGACAGCAAGTTTTCAGCCAGATGAAGGACAGGAGTACGTAGATGTTGAGGGGCAAAAGGGGTGGAATGTATTGGGTGTTTTTTTTTTTTTCTTTTTTTAAAATGGCTTTATTGAGATATATTTTATATACCAAACAACTCACCCATTTAAAATGTACGATTCAGTGTTTTTTGGTCTGTTATTATTTTTTAAAATTGTGGTAAAATATATAAAACATACAATTTGTGGCCGGGGCCGTGGCTTACACCTGTTATCCCAATGCTTTTGGAGGTAAAAGCAGGAAGATCGCTTAAGCATTCCAGGAGTTTGAGACCAGCCTGGGCAACATAGTGAGACCTTGTCTCTACAAAAAAATTAAAAAATTAGCTGGGTGTGGTGGCACAGGCCTGTAGTCCCAGCTACTAGGGAGGCTGAGGCGGGAGGATTGCTGGAGCCCAGGACATTGAAGCTGCAGTGAGCTGCGACTGCACCACTGTATCCAGCCTGGGTGGCGGAGTGAGACCCTACCTCAAGCAACAACAACAACAACAACAACAAAAACCCTAAATAATCTTTGGCATTTCAACCATCTTAAGTGTATAATTCAGTGGCATTAATTACATTGGCAATGTGTAACCACCACTATCTGTTTTCCAAATGTCATGAACCCAAAGAGAAACTGCACCCACTAGGCAGTTAACTCCCCATTCTTCCCTCTTCCAACCCTGGTAACCTCTAGTCTACTTTCTGTCTCTGTGAATTTGCCTATTTTAGATATTCCATAGAAATAGAATTATAGGCTGGATGCAGTGGCTCACACTAGTAATCCCAGCACTTTGGGAGGCTGAGGCAGGCAGATCACTTGAGGTCAGGAGTTTGAGACCAGCCTGGCCAACATAGTGAAACCCCATCTCTACTAAAAAATATAAAAATTAGCCAGGCCTGGTGGTGTGTGCCTGTAACTCTGCTACTTGGGAGGCTGAGGCATGAGAATGGCTTGAATCCAGGAGGCGGAGGTTGCCTTGAGCAGAAATTGTACCACTGCACTCCAGCCTGGGCGACAGAGTGAGACTTCATCCCTGCTCCCTGCTCCGCAAAAAAAGAAATAGAATTACACAGTGTGTGGTGTGGTGTTTTTCATCAGCTTATTCATGTTGTAGCAGGAATCAGAACCCCATTCCTTTTTATGACCACATAATATTGCATTATATGGAGCCCTATTCCTTTTTATGACCATGTAATATTCCATTGTATGGAAAGACCACAGTTTGTTTATCCTTTCGCCTGTCGGATGGCCACGTGGGTGGTTGGTGCATTTTTGGGATTGGAAATAGGGCTGCCGGGAACCTGTGTGTGTGGATTCACCCGAGCCCCAGTTTTCAATTCCATTGGGACTATGTCTGGGAGTATCATTGCTGGGTTACCTGGTAATTCTATGTTTAGCTTTTTGAGGAGCCACTGCAGTGTTTCCAATGGAACATGTTGCATTTGCTGGTGGGTCTGTTTGGCCCCTCCATACCCACCCTCCACCTTTCTCGGCTCTGCTCTGTAACCGGACGTGGTCCGGGGTAGACAGTGCCAAATGCCCCCTTCCCTTCCGATTCCAGGTTGGGCTCAGCTGGCAGGCGGGGTGACAGGAGGGAAGGCAGGGTGGGCGTTCCCAGGGCCCTCCCTGTGAGGTTGTCTCAGGGTGGCCGTGCAGCTGCATGGAGGTGGCAGCTCTCCCAAGGTGTGTCTCCATGGGGATCGGAAGTGCTGCCTCCCTCCTCCCCGGGCCTGCGGTGAGAGCCCCGTGACCACACTCTCCTGGGGCTCCCTTCGCCCACAGTATTGCAAACACTCCCTTCGTAAATCAGCAGTCCCTCAATCATCTGGGCTGGAACGAGTCCCCCATTTCCTGTTGAAATCAGCCCCCAGCCCCCGTGTGCTCTGGGCTGGATGTGCCTTCGAGGCCGGAGGGGCAGGAGCTCCCCTCCTCGTATTCCCCAAGCCGAATGCCCAGCGGGATGCAGAGGTCAGTAGGGATATTTCGGACACGGGAAAGAATGGCCTCACTGTTTCAATAGTTGTTCACATATTCTAAGCACGTTGGAAACGTGGAGCTCCTGGCCTCGGGCCTGAGTGGAGAAAAGACCGGCTTCCCCGAGGGCTCTCTCATCTATAAAAGGGAATCAAACTGACAGCTAGGTGCTGGGGACAGCCCCAGGAAGAGGAGGACGCTCGCTTGGCAGAGGAGCAGTGAAGGCTCTGCACTCTGGGAAGAACGAGGTCGTGGCTCAGCCCCACCTCGGGCTTACCTGGGCAGGTGACTTCGGCTGCCCACCTGTGAATGGGATATTCTTAGCTTCATGTGATGACCGTGTAAATGGTGCTTCCTCTCCATGTTTGTGGGGATGGAAGAGCTTCCTGCTCATGTAGGGCCAGGTAAGGGGACTTGAGGGACCCGCAAAGAGCCTGACGGTGCCCCGGGTGTGTGTGGGTGGTGGATCCCAGCTGTGTGGAGCCCCGGCTTGCACTCAGCATAGAGCACAGATGCACAAGAACTATTTGCTGAATAAACAAATAACAGAACATGGTAGTCCAGAGAAACCCTTGTTTATATAACAGGAAGACAGAAGAGAATGTTTATAAGAATACGGCTTATAAAGCCAAGAAAGTGGACACAGCTCAGAGGCTCATCAACAGGTGGCTGGACAAAGGAATGGGGCTGTATCCACATGGTAGAATATTACACGGCAGTTAGATGCACGGATAATGGCTCCGTGTGCCCCCAGGCGCACCTTCCCATGGATGAATATCAAATATAATTGAGGGAGAAAAGTCAGGGAAAGATATATATGTATATTCAATTTCATACATTTCACAAATGCCATACCTACTGCTACTGTAACAAATCGCTGTAAATTTAAAACATGTAGTTTAAAACAACACATATTGATTATCTTATGGCTCTAGAAGTCGGAAGTCCAGCATTGGTCTCACTGGTCTAGAATCCAGGTGTGGGCAGGGCTCTGGACAGCAGTCCCCTGCCAGCACCTAGGGGCCACCTGCGGTCCTCGCCTCTTGGCCCCACCCTTTGTCGTCAAGGCCAGCAGCATCTTCTCTCCCCGACCTCGGTCTCCATCCTCATGTCTTCTCTCTTTGACTCTGACACCCCTGCCTCCCTGTTGTAAGGACCCGATTAATTACACTGGACTCACTGCTCCACTACATCTGCAAAATCAGGTGACATATTCCCAGCTCCAAGAACTGGGACACCTTTGGAGGCCACCATTCTATCTACTGCACAGATGAATCACAAACATGCACCCAGGAGAATGGGGGTCTCTGGGGAGGGCAGATAGGATAGGGGAGGCATACAGAGGCACGTCTTCGGGGCTGGACAGCTTTATTATCACTGTTGCATTAAGAAACAGGGTAGCAGTTTCTGCACCCACCCCCGTCAGGGATCCCCTCCAACAGCCCGGCCCCCAGTGGCTTCATCTCTGTGTCCCTGGCACACCTCACCATCATGGTGGGGCTTGAGGTGGACATTGGTGAATACGTACCCCAACTCCCTACCCCGAGAGGGGAATTCTGGGCCCTTTTTCCAGAGCATCACCGTAGGGTTCCCCATCACCCTCCCTGGGAACTGGCTTCACGTAATGTAAAGATAACCATTGTAAAGTAAGCAGTTCAATGGCATTTAGTACATTCATGATGTGAGGCAGCCATCACCTCTGTCCAGTTCCAAAACATTTGCATCACTCCAAAGAGAACCTTGTACCACGTCCCATCATCCCCCCTCCAGCCCCCAGCCCCTGGTGACTGTGGATCTGCCATCACCCCCGTTATTCCCTCTCCAGCCCCCTGCCCCTGGTGACCGTGGGTCTGCTATCACCCCTGTTATTCCCCCTCCAGCCCCCCAGCCCCTGGTGATCATGGGTCTGCCATCATCCCCATTATTCTCCCTCCAGCCCCCAGCCCTTGGTGACCGTGGGTCTGCTATCACCTCTGTTATTCTCCCTCCAGCCCCCAGCCCCTGGTGACCGTGGGTCTGCTATCACCTCTGTTATTCTCCCTCCAGCCCCCAGCCCCTGGTGATCATGGGTCTGCCATCATCCCCATTATTCTCCCTCTAGCCCCCAGCCCTTGGTGACCGTGGGTCTGCCATCATCCCCATTATTCTCCCTCCAGCCCCCAGCCCCTGGTGACCGTGGGTCTGCTATCACCTCTGTTATTCTCCCTCCAGCCCCCAGCCCCTGGTGACCACGGGTCTGCTATCACCTCTGTTATTCTCCCTCCAGCCCCCAGCCCCTGGTGACCACAGGTCTGCCATCATCCCCGTTATTCCCCCTCCAGCCCCCAGCCCCTGGTGACCACAGGTCTGCCATCATCCCCGTTATTCCCCCTCCAGCCCCCAGCCCCTGGTGACCGTGGGTCTGCCATCATCCCCGTTATTCCCCCTCCAGCCCCCAGCCCCTGGTGACCACAGATCTGCCTTCTGTCTCGGAGGATTTGCCCATTCTGGACATTTCATGGAGATGAATCACACAACATATGGGCTCGGGTCTGGCTTCTTTCCTGAGGCTGTGCTGTGTGGTCGTCTGTGGGAGAGCTCTGCCCCCTTGCATGGCTGAGGAACATCCCGTTGTCTGGATAGACCACCACGTGTGGACCCTCCTCTGCTGAGGGGCATCTGGGCTGCTTCCACCTTGGGCTTCTGTGAATTGTGCTCTAGGAACCTCAGTGAACACACACTTGTTGGCGTCCCTGTCTTCAGTTCTTCCAGGCACACACCCAGCTGTGGAGCTGCACGTGCCCTCTCGATGGCTACCCCCCTCCCTGGTGGCCCCCCTCCTCCCAGCATTCTCTCCATCCTGGGGTCCTTGTGTCAGGGGCTGCTTCTGGAGAAACGGAAATGTCACAGAAACTTAACAAACGTGAGATCTGTTAATTCTGAGTCACCTTCTCTAAACCTGTGCTGTGCAACGTAGAAGCCACGGTCCATACTTGGCTGTTTAAATGGAGGTGAATTAAAGTAAGATTGACTTTAAATGCAGGTCCAGAGGCACAATGGCCCCGTTTCAAGTGGCCAGTGGCTACCGAATTGGACAGGGCCAATATAGGACATGCTCATCATTGGGAAAGTTCCACTGGACAGTGCTGCTGCTCTATGTTTTTGGGAAATATTTTGTACCTAAAAAAATGCCCCAAAGAACCCCAAAGTGAACAAAGAAAACAAGCCACTTTGGAGCATGAGAGTGGCACAGGTGCAGCAGGGGCAGAATTGGTGGGGCCAGGATCAGCGGGGGCAGGATCAGCAGGGGGTGCTGGCGGTGCTGGCTTGAACGAGCTGACTCTGAGCCCTTGAAGCTAGGGCTCAGCCTCTCAGTCTGGAATGTGGCCCCTACGGAGCTGGGTGGGTCTGGGGACATGGACGAGGCTGTCCCGGGTGGGGCAGGTCAAGGCACTGCTTAGAGCAGGGTTCAAAGCTGGGGCGTGCAGACCCAGGAGGCCATAGGGTCTGTAAAGCACCCAGAGGCCGGTACAGCTCCAAGCACCAGGGTGCCCGGGGAGGCCAGGCAGGGCCAGGCAGGGGCGGACCCTGAGTGGGGGCTCTGTGCCCCCTCCCATCTTCCAGGAGCAGAGCACGTGCTGGAGCAGGGGTAGTGGGGCCCACCCTATCCATAGAGCAGGTCTCAGGCCGACCAGCTGGGCAACTGGACAGGCCCAAAAGGCCCCTGGGTCTCAGTTTCCTTGTGTCTGAAATAAGCGGGGGCTCTGGTCTCCTACAGGGCCAGGGCGCTCTTATCCTCCTGGCTGAGCCCCCGATGCATTTGCTGAATTTTGCCAGCACCTCGGAAGGACTTACCACGTGCCATGACCCTTTCTGAGCACTACAGAGTTTAGCTCATTGAATCGGTATGGCAACCCCATAGGGGGAGTGGTCTTGTGAATTTCACTTTACAGATGACGAAACCGAGGCAGGGAGGATAGGTGACCTCACCAAGGTCACACGGTCAGTTGGGGTCTGGCTGGGAGTCTGTGCACCTTACCACCAGGCCCTATGATCTGTCGATCTGTCCAGAGAGACTCAGGTCCCTGGGCTGCTAGCTAGGGCCCACCTGCACTTTGGCTGGAGGCGACATCTTAAAGTAAAGGAAGAGCTTGGAGCCCTCAACCTCTGTCGCCCTTCCCACAGTCTGACGCCCGCCGAGATGCAGCAGCCTCTGCACTCTGCTTGTGCGGGACTGCACCAGGCAGCTCTCTTTGTGTCCAGGATCCCAGCAGCACAGGCCGCATGACCTCATCCCCGTCCACACCCCGGGCCTCACACTAAAAATGACCCTGCTAGCCTATCGTTTATTGGAGGTTTTGTGGAAACCTGAAGAAAATAAAAAGAAACTACGAACTTTTGGAATTGGGCAGAGTCTGTCTCCCTCCAAACACAGCATTGTTGCTGCATATTTGAAGGTTTCTCCTCGTGCCACGTGGACTGCAGCGACCTTCTCCCTGGGACGGATGTTCAGAGGAGGGAAGCGATGTCCAGCCCTTGGAGGGGCCTGGCTGTCCTTTGTGGGGTTCTGAGTTCTTCCCCCTCTGTGACTCTTGGAGCTGCTCTAAGCTGGCTTCTCACTCCGAGAAAGCAATCGGGGTTTTTCCATCGGTTTGCTCCTGTCCCCTTGGGTGCCAGAATTGTAGGCTGGAGATGATTAAACAGAAAGTGTGGGAATCCATAAAAACAAGGGTGCCAGGTACTGCGAAGGACCCACTCTGCACTCAGCCTTCCTTCCGCAGGTCTCCCAAGGCTGACCATGTGGAAATTAAAACATCATCTTCCAGGAAATTAATGAAAACCGAATTTATGAGGCAGCTGTTCTCGGGTGTGAACTTTCTTAAAGGACCAGTGGGCCCAGGGGTGAGGTGCGGAGCAGCCCCCTCCCCGACCCTATTGCTGCCATCAATCCGCCTCTCAGCAGAGCCTTCTATTTGGAAATGAACCTGCAAAAGGCCTCTGGGTACCAGGGCCCTGAGCATGCGCCACACTGGGGTGTACAGAGAGGCCGTCACTTGGTCCCTGGATTCATTCTTCTAGGACAGGGACATCCACAGGGGCTGGTCTTTCCATGCATGTGGGGCACGCGGTGCTGATGCAGTGTTGTGGTTGCTCTGATGTGCCAGGGCCCCTCCCGGGCCCCACAGCCATTGCTTCATTTGTAATCCGAGTCGCTAAATGCAAATCAGCCAGCACGGTTTTGGCACCGCTTCAGTGAGCTGAAGCGGGTGGAGTACATTTCTAAGATTCCATATGTATAGTGGCTGCTATTGTAACAGCCTTAGCAGTGGGCTAAGCATTTCATAAGCACTATTTTATTCTGTCCTTGCAAGAATCTGTGGAATGGGCTCTGTCGCGTTCACCTCCAGTTTACGGAAGGAAAAACCGAGGATCAGAGAGGGGAGGTGACTTTCCCAAAGCAGCCCAGCCACCTTGTCCAGACTCCTGTCCACTGTGCTCCACTTGGTTCAGGAGTTTCAGAGCTGCATGCCAACACCGGGCAGACAGGACTAGAATAAAAACCCACGTGTGGATGCTGCTTCCCTGCCCGAATGATGTCATCCCACAAGCCCAAAAGTAGGCCCTGGAGGGCAGGAGTGGGGAAGCGCATTCCCTGGGCTTATCGTGATCCAGATGAAGGCGGGATGTTTTGCCAAAAGCGTGCCCTCTGGCTGCACAGAGAGCTCATCTTGACTCCTGGGCTGAACAGAGGAGCAAAAGGTATTTTCGGTATTGTGTTAAAGTCATCTGGATGGGAGGCGTGCAGATGGAAATCAAATATTTACCATTTGGAACAAAATTTCAACTGGAGCAAAAAGCACTCTAAGCAAAGGATGTGGGGGGAGAGGGGAAGGTTTCAGACACAAACAGCTGCTGCCCAGCTGTGGCCGAGGGAGAAGGATGGGAACTGTTGTTGGGGACTTGGTCCTGAGGCTGGGGCTGGGGGTGTGCTGTCCTCCTCCGGGAGTGCTGGGCTTCTTCTGGGACCTGTCCTGGGGGCGCCTCAGCTTGGGGGGTGCTGCCTGGGTGCCCTCCCCTGCCCTTAGCTCAGCACTGTGTGCCAGACCACGGGAGGCCCCGACCTCGGACACTTTCCCAGTCCTTTCATGGACGTCCCCCTCTTCCACGTCCCTACCCAGCCCATCTGCTCGCGTGTCCTACCTCCTCCCTGTCCCACAGGGAACTTCACTGTCGCCCCATGGTCCTGCCGTGGCCGGCTGTCCTCTGACCACCTTACCTGGACATCCCACGGAGATGCCCCCAAGAGACCTGGGGGAGCCCAGAAGGTGCAGCTGGAAGGAACTATGAGACCTGGTCAGTTAGGGAAACTGAGGACTGGGTGGGAAGGGAGCTTTCTAAGGTGACTCGGGGAGTGAATGGCCGAGTGCAGGCGTCCCCTGAAAGGCTGACATGCTCCTACCCCGCCATCTCTCACCGACCTCGAGGTTGTGTTTCTAGAGGGGGGTCAATGTCAGTGCACAAGGTGGTCTTGGCTGCACCGGGAATAACCACAGACGATTATTTCCTTATCAAGGGAGCGGCCTTCCCACCCCCATGCTGCAAACACACACTCGCTGGCTCGCTGGAGTTGGCTGTGGGTCTCTCCCGAGAGGAGGGTCCCACCTGGCAGCGGGTGCTCCCCTACCAGCAGGAAGGGTGAAGCAGTTGTCAGGAGATGGAGCCCCAGGGCTCTGAGGCTTTGGGCCTGGACACTCCTTCAGAGACCTCCAGAGTGGCCCCTGGAGATGCCCCTTCCCATGCCCTTGAGGGCCCTGTGGATGGTCCAAGGCTGTACCAGGGAAGGAACCTGGAACTTCCTGGGTGAGAAAACCCAAAACCATGGATGTGTGAGGCATCTGCTCCTGCCTTCTCTGTAGCTGCTGGGGGCTGAGGCCATGACCTCCCCAGGCCCTGACCTCCAGAGTGACCTCCACGCTGCCTGGGGAGGCACCAGAGTCATCGTTTCAGCGACCCTGGGACCTACCTTCTCATCTGTGGGACAATCCCCCTATTGATTCTCTGGTTCAACGAGAGGGAAAAATCCCCCTGAGCCTCCGCCCAGGGTGTGGGGAGCTGGTCTGGACCAGTTCCGGAGCTGGAACCCAGAGGAGGGGGAACACTCCCAACTTTTACGGCTGGCTTCAAATCACTTCCTGGAAATGGCCAAGTGCAGTCTGTAGCCCCCGTGGCCTCGTTGGAGAGCAACGTTCCGTGCAGGGGAGGAGGGTCACGCTTGTCACAGGCCGCCTGGCCGGCGCGGCCTTAGGCTCAACGGTCCAGAGGGGCTGCGGCTTTGCAGGGCAGGAAAAGGCCTCTCGTCCAGAATCCACACAGCCACTGGACAATCGTGTATTAATGGTCCTTTTCGGGATGCTGGGATCTCCCTGTGGCATCCTCCTGGGACAGCGACGGTCTCAGGACACAACAGAGTCATCAGATCCGCCTGGTGGTTACAGCACTGCAACCCCGCGTCGGGTCCACCCTACAATTTGCTGTTAGAGTGCTTAGCGAAGCAGGATCAACCTCAAACTTTTTGGGAGGGAGATCTAAGTCCTTTCAAGAAATGAACCGCTACCCAGAGCACCCCGTGTCCACCGTGATGACAGTAGCACTAGGCAGGGATTGGACACCCACTGCATGCCAGGCTCTGTACCACGAGGCTCACACCCCTCCTTCACTGTGCCCCGCCACGACTGGCGAGAAGGCGGGACTGCTGTGTGACCTTGGGCAGTTATCGAACCTCTCTGTGCCTCTGTTTCCTCGTCTGTGTCATGAGGATGAGGAGGGTACCTACTTCACAGGCAGCTGTGAGGATCAAGTTAATGCTCCCAGAGGACCTGCAGCGTTGCTCTCTGTTCGAGCCTTAAGTGTCTGAGCAACCTCGCATGTTTTAAGCAACGGGGTGGTGACCATTCTCCTGGGTACATCTTGGCCGACTCTGTAAAAAGATGAAATCCACTGCAGTAGAGATTCTAATGCTGAGGGTGCAGGGTATGCGCAGTTTAGATACCAATCTATGACCACACTGGCCTGGCAGCGAGTGCCCCCATGGCATCACACCAGAGCATGAGGGTCACCTCTTCTCCTGTACACCAGTGCTAGGTATTGAAAACTTCTTAACTGTTGCCAGTAGAATGGGTCAAAAATAATTTGAGTTGGTGTATTACTGTGTTCTCACACTGCTAATAAAGACATGCCCGAGACTGGATAATTTATACAGGAAAGAGGTTTAATAGACTCACAGTTCCCCATGGCTGGGGAGGCCTCACAGTCATGGCAGAAGGCAAAGGAGGAGCAAAGTCATGTCTTACATGGCAGCAGGCAGGGAGAGAGCCTGTGCAGGGAAACTCCCATTTATAAAACCATCAGATCTTGTGAGATTTATTCATTACTACAAGAATAGTATGGGGAAACTGCTTCCATGACTCATTATCTTTACCTTGACACATGGGGATATCGAGGTAAGATTTAGGTGGGGACACAGCCAAGCCATATCAATTGGGTTTGCGTCTCTCAATACACATAGCCTAGTTGTATTCCCTTCCTTTGAATTATCTGCTTCCTGTCCACTGTCTGTTTTTCCTACTGATTTGCACAAGCTCTTGCATGTGATGGAACTGAAGCCTTGGTCTATCCTGCAGCAAATTTTCTTTTTGGCCAGGTTGTCATTGTATTTGAATAATATGTGAGATGCTTACACGTGTGTGTATGTATACATGCATTCATACATGCATACATGTAGCATACATGTGTTATACAGATGCATATACATGTGTGTGTGTGCTATACAGAGCCTTCATGTTTCATGTACTCCAATCAATAGACATTTTGACATCATTTTTTTGGTACCATCTAGAATCATTCATGCTCCAGGATTGTATTTTAAATCCACACGTGGCCTTTTCCTACTTTTTTATGTGTCATTTTTCATGTTTTACACTCTCTTCTTCTGGAATTTGTTTTGGGGTAAGGAGAGAGGTGAGAATTCAATTCTTCCTTCAGGTTTGTTTCTCCGAATGATGAGACATTTGCCTCCCCACGCTTTATGGAACAGTCTGTCTTCTATCTTCAATTTATCAAAATCTAAGATCCCACATGTCTCTCTGGGCTAATTTCTGGACTCTGCTCAGTCCCTTCAATGGCTCTAGTACCAAGGTGGCCTCCATACCACAGATGGCTACTTAGGCAACTTCATTACAGGAGCAGAATTTTCTGGTCTGTCCTTGTGAATTAATTATTTTATTTGAAATAAAAATAATCTGTTAAGTACCCCCCTCCAGCACTGCAGAGAATACTACTAGAGGTATTTTAATTAGTAGGATTGAATTGAACTTGTAGATAATTTCAGGAGAAAATGGCGGTTTTACTTTTTTTTTTTTTTTTTTTGAGATAGAGTCTCGCTCTTTTGCCCAGGCTGGAATGCAGTGGCACAATCTTGGCTCACTGCAACCTCCACCTCCTGGATTCAACAGATTCTTCCTGCCTCAGCCTCCCAAGTAGCTGGGACTACAGGTGTGCACCACCGTGCCTGGCTAATATTTGTATTTTTAGTAGAGACGGGGTTTCTCCATGTTGGCCAGGCTGGTTTCGAACTGCTGACCTCAAGTGATCTACCTGCCTCGGCCTCCCAAAGTGCTGGGATTACAGGTGTGAGCCCCCATGCCTGGCCCAGTTTTACCTTTAATGAGTCCCCTATGCACCAGGAATTTCCTCTTTTTTTCCATTTTTGTCTTAGGTTACTTAATAGAGTTTCTAACATTTCTTCATGTAGGCCTGTGCATTTCTTCTTAAACATCCGTAGTTATTTTGAACGTCTTGGCGTTTTAGAGCTGAGCTCTCTTCTTCCTTTGCACATGCTCCAGGCTTTTGTTTCTTGGTGGGAAAGCAGCTGCTTATCATGGATGGATTTTGAGCACGTAGCCTCTGTGGGGTGGGCGTGGCCGCCCCTCCTCGCTAAGCCTGTGTAGCTTCTCCATGCCTCGCATGTGGATTCTCCACCCTGTCTGTGCAGGACAGGACTTGGGCAGGGGACACAGATATCGTAGGGGTGTTCGAAGTGCCGGGAGGGGGTATCATGTTTTCTGTTCGTTTTTTTTTTTTTTTTTTTGAGACAGGGTCTCCCTTTGTCACCCAGGCTAGAGTGCAATGGTGTGATCTCGGCTCACTGCAACCTCCACCTCCTGGGTTCAAGCAATTCTCCTGCCTCAGCCTCCCAAATAGCTGGGATTACAGGCATGTGCCACTATGCCCAGCTAATTTTTGTATTTTTAGTAGAGACAAGGGTCTCACCATATTGGCCAGGCTGGTTTCAAACTCCTGACCTCAGGTGATCCGCCCACCTTGGCCTCCTAAAGTGCTGGGATTACAGGTGTGAGCCACTGTGCCCGGCCCATGATTTCAGTCCTAGACTAGCTTTCGTCCTTTCATCCTCATAATATTAAAAGAAAAGTAAAACCCGGAGAAGTACAAGGGGCAGGGCTGCGCTATCCTGCGGTGCCCGCTTTCACCAGCTGCAGGGAGCCGCAGGCTTGCCGTGAGAGCAGCCTTTAGTAACTAAGGTTCCTTCCTTCGGCTCACTGGAATCAGCCGGAAAATACCCGTGGCATGAGTCAGACATGGGTGCCATTCATCGTCCGTGGGGCAGCAAAGGAGGCCATTGTCCCACCCCAGAGTGGGCTGCCCTGGAGGTGGGGTCCTCCCGTCCCAGAGGCTCCCGGCCCTGCAGCTTTCTCCAGGGTTCGGCTCCTTGGAGGCATCTGACTTGGCAGAGATGAGTGGCCGGTCTGGCCAAGCCCCTGAGATGGTGTTGGTCCTGCCTGTCTCCCTGTTCCGCCTCTTGTCTGACCTAATCCCTGGTTCCCCTCCCCTGGCAGACACCCACCTACCCCGCTTCCCACGGTTCCCTGCACAGCACGGCCCCAAGCTCTCCTAGCAGATGTTCTCAGCTGGACAAGGCAGGATTGTTGCCTTCAAACAACAACAGGCTAATTTTCTTTTCTCCTTTTAAAAAGCATCCATGTGCTTATAAGCAATGGGAGTGAATGAAGAGCCAGGCCCAGCAACAGAGGGGAGCCTGCTCACATGGAGCAAAAGGAGCCGGACACCAGACTCACCCATGGCACGATCCTGGTGACGGAGGCAGTGTGAGCAGGCAGGCGGCGGCCACTCTGGGGAAGGGGGAAGGAATGAGGGTGGGAGGGGCACAGAGGGCCTCCAGGGAGACGGTCCTATTGTGCCTCTTCACCTGGGTGTCTGTCAGCTGGATGCAAACTTTGTGATCGTTCACTGAGTCATGTTTTGTTACATGTCTCCTTAAAAACAGTTCTTAAAAGCTCCAATGTGTATTTCTCTAAGATTCATTTTCCTGAGTTGTGAAGTCTGAACTGGGGAACATCTGGATTTCCAGGCCTCAGGACATCACAGGCCACATTTTACATATCAACAGCACGACGCAGCATCAGTCAGGGTGGAAATTGAGAATGAAAACCTTTCCCAAAGGCCGGCCCAGAGGCAGGCCATCGCTTTTCCTTGAAAAGTCCCCAAAGACTAGTTTTAGCATCTGAAACTCATCTTTCCCCTCCTAAATCTGAACTTTGTGTTGCAAGGAAACCTCACGTTGCAAGTGTGTGTGTGCCTTCCCCCGGGGACCCAGAGCTCAGCCTGTGTCACACAGGGAGCCTTGTGGCTGGGTGAGGCTGTGCCCTCGCCGGTGAGAGGCAGCACTCCCTCCACCGTCCATCCTGGGTTGAGATTTCATTCTGCAGGGTGAGTGGAGTGCCGAGGCGCCCTGCCCTGGTTACAGGTTCCAGACTCACAGCTGCCTTGCCAAATGCCCCTGTCTCAGGCAGGAAGGCCCTATGGTTCGATCTCTGGGACCCTTGTCTGTCTGGGACCCTGCTGGGGCCACCTGTGCCTTCTCCAGGCTCCGGGAGGGCAGGAGAGCCCCGCCATCCTATTTCCCAACCACTGGGAAGAGGTTTGGTTGACGGGGAAAACTGCAGCGTGTGCTCGTTCTGGTGAGTTCTGCATTCTTTCCTAGTGAAGTATTGTGCATGGAAAACCAGAATATATGGTCAGCATTCTTCCTATAAACGGACGATTGTACGCTGTACAAGAATGACTGAACAATGCCTGGGGGGTGGCCACGGTGTCCCCTCCCCATCCATGTGGTCCCAGCATGGAACTGGGTGGTTCGGTACCCGACGGACACGTGGCTGCAGACGCGCCGTCTCGCTTCCGTATTTCCAATGGGGACCTTGCTGAAGCGTGGCTGTCATTTACGTGACCGTCCTGTGCGTTGGTGTTTCCTTAGCCACAGGGCCCCTTTGTCACATTAATCACATGGGGGAAGTCCTGCATGTGAAGGGGACTGAGATGGGGATGCTGGAAGCAGGGGTGCTGGGGTCGCTGCCCGGGGAAGCCTGCCGACTGCCCTGCGTCCCACCTTGGCCGCTCCCCATCCCAGAGCAGCCTCTGAGCCTCCTCAGCGGGCTCCCGGGGGTCTGCAGAAAGCTCAGGAAGGGCGGGTTTCTCACTCCTGCTGAGCCGCCTTTGAGCAGATCCGTCTGCATCCAGGCAGGCCTGAGTCCACATGTGAGAGCCGTTGCAGCCCGAGGCTTGCCGAGAATGTGTACATGGGATTACTTTCTCACTGGCTCTCAGCAGACTCTCAGATGTTTTCCGAGAGAAAGAAAAGTTTGGCTCTGAACCATATTGAAAATCCCAGTCAAGAATTCCACACACACGCTGAGTAGCAGTTCAGCCTTTTTCCGCGGCTAGTTGACGTGCAGTTACTTCTTCCAACAGCCCCTGAAAGGGAGTCGATGAACAGTCAACCCCCACGGCTTTTGGACAACTGATTACAATCACACTCACCATATGTTAGAATGTGCCACGCAGACATGGCCTCCTCTCGCTGGGAATGGCCTGAGCCTCTGTGGAATGAAAAGTCACAGCCCTGCCCTGAGGGGCGATGCTCCGGGGTCACCTGCCCCCGTCTGCTGAGATGGGCAGCAACGGGTGACTCTTCCAATGCCCCAGGGTGGTAAGCGGGACCTGGCAAAGCACCTGGCAGCCACCACCCTCTTCTTCCAGTTATGACAGACAGAGCCGAAGCGGGAAACTGGCCTCCACGGGCCTCCACCACGGGCCTTCTCTCCCATTACACCTGAAGGGGCACCATTCATGTCGGTTTGGGGTCTTGCAACCAAAGTGTCTTAAGACAGACTCTCTGGAGTCCTTGGAAATAGAGAATTATGTATGGGTGGTTTCGGGGAAACGCTTTTGGGACCAACACCTAAAAGGGAGTGAGGGGTGCAGCACAGGGCGGAGGGAGGAGTTGAGTGGTGATGCGGTTGTGAACTCGGGTGTCAGCCCATCCCGTGGGCGGCTCTGGAGCTGGGATTCCCTTTGGAGTTGTCCTGCGTTGAGGTAAGTGGGCTGAGCCTCCGGACCGACCCCCATGCGGTTGGTCCTTCGATGTGGCTGGGCCTGGGAGCGGGCGTGACCTCACACAGTGCAGCTCCCTTGGGTGCAGGGCAGTTGGCAGAGACTCTGCTGTGATCTGCTGGCAGCCAGCGCTCCAGGCCCACGTGGAGTGACAGCCTTGGTCTTGAGTGTGGCATCTTGGGCACATGAGAGCATCTGCTGCAGCCTCCTCACTTCCTCGAACACTCAGTTACCCTGTGAGAGCTCTGGCTGATCTGTTTTTCTGGGGAAAGGTAACAGAAGAGGTTATGGGATAAACCACGGCACCCTCCACCCTCGCCCCATTGCAGCCAGCCTCGTCATTTCTCCCCTCAGCCACCCATTTTCAACTCCCTTCACCCCCGCCTTTCGCCTCTACTGGTCTAGCCTTAAGCTGGGCGACCCCCACCCTTGCCCCTCGGGTCAGTGCCCCAGTCACCAGGCCCTTCTCCAACCAGCCGTTGCATCTGTCCTCTCACCCTCACACATGCTTAGGGGTGTACGCAGAGTTGAAACTGTGTTCTTCCCTCCCCCTGTTTTGTGGCAGCAGCACCCCACCCCGTCCCGAGAAGCAGGCCCAGTGACTCCCGCCAAGAGGCCAGTTTCCCGCTTTGACAACCATCTCCTTCTTACCCTGCTGGTCTGTTGGCATGAGGAGCCCACAGTGAGCAGGAGGCAGTCAAGGGAAAGTGGAGGGGACTCTTCCTGTGTCTCCGGGGACAGCAATGTCTTCGGAGAAACCGGACTCCTGGGCTCACTGGGCCCGACGTTATGAGGACAGGAAGACGAGCTCCCCCACCCAATCACGGGGGTGTGGTGAGTGGGACCTCCCCTCTCCCTTCCCTTGGCTCTTAGACTGGTGTATTCTACCCCCCGGCTGCACGAGGCCATTAGATGGTCAGGGACTGGGGTCTGCCGTTCTGGAGAGGGGCCCCATCCTGGCTGGCAGTCTGTCTGCTACTGCAACAAAACGTCTCAGGCTGGGTCATCTGGGGGCAGCAGACATTGCTGACAGTACCGGAGGCTGGGAAGTTCAAGATCAAGGAGGCGAAGGAAGGTTTGGTGTCTGGGGAGGGCCTGGTTTCTCACTCCCAGATAGTGCCTTGAATGCTGCATCCTCTTGGGGGGACACCTGCTGTGTCCTCACGTGACGGAAGGCAGGAAGGCAAAAAGGGGTCTAGCTAGGTCCCTTGAGCCCTTTTATAAGGACACTGATCCCATTCATGGGGCTGCAGCCCTTATAACTCAATCACCTCTGAAGGGCCCCGCCCTTTAATACTATCACATTGGGTCTTAGGTTCCAACATATAAATGCTGGGGGGACGCACACATTCGCACCATAGCACTCACCCTCCAGTGGCCTGTCTCCAAGCCGGAGTCTTGGCAGCCTGGTCGAAAGGCCCCTCTGTCACCCGTCAGGCCGGCAGCTTCTAGGTGGGGCAGCCTGTGATGGGACCAGTGCAGCCGGTGGCGTATGGGTAACTCTCACCTCCTCCCAGCCCCGCTCGGGAACATCACGCGCGGAACCAGGGTTTGGAGTATCTGCCCCAGAGAAGTCGACTCGGCGCGTGCTACAAAGTGGGTCTGTTTTCTAGTGTTTTGTTTACCCCAGAGCTTAAACATGTACTAGCCCAGTGCTGAGTATCTCTCACTTTCTGTGCCAAGCAGCGTGCGTATGCTTGTGTGCGTGCCTGCGTGTGTGTATATGCATGTGTGTGATTAAACATGTGTGTTACCGTGTTTCGCCCTCACTGCAACCCCGTCTCATAGGTGTCATCTCCACTTTCCTGATGAGGAGGCTCAGGTGAGGTAGGTTAGGCCCCTCCCCAAGGCTACGCACTTAGGATGTGGCAGAGCCGCCGTTTGGGCCCAGGTATGTCCGACTCAGGAATCCTCCTTCTTAACCACTCTGACTACCATATGTGGCCAGTTATGTTTCCGTTCTAGCTTCAGTGCCTTCTGTTGCTGGCACCCAGACCATCTCTGACTCCAGCTATCCGTAGAATCCATGCTTCCATAAGCCTCTTCTCTCCGGACCCCTCAGGAAGCGGGAGATCTGGGAGATCCGGGGTGCCAGAACACCTTCTCGGGCTCTCACCGACTTTCCCAGGCAGCTGGAATTCCGGGAACCCTCAGGCGGGCACAGGGCCAGGCCGCCCCTAACATCGTGAGCATCCGTCTGGGAGTCTGCCCAGCCGTGGTTGTCCCTCTGTGCCAGCCTGAGGCTGGGGCTGGGGACATTGTGGAGGGAGCAGGGCACAGGTCACTGGAGGAGCTGGGGGTGCCTCATACCATTTCTTTTGGGGACAGTTTGCCTCCAGAGTCCTGGCAGGGGGTTTGTGGGAGAAGGCAGGGCCCCGTCACCCCACATCAGCTGAAATAAAGGGAAACGTGCGGCACACACGGTCAGTAAGACAGAGCCACCGAGGCAGCCATCTGAGGGAAAGTGACATTTTCACTGGGTTCCCGCACCTTTCCTGAAGGGCACAACTTGTTTTGTTTTCAGCTGCAGGCTGGGTGGAGAAGGCTGGGTGGTGGAAGCTGGGTGGTGGAGGCTGGAGGCCTCTCTCTGAAGGTCTTCTCTGGCAGTGGTGGCTGTGCCTGGGACCCTCTTGCTTTCCCTGGGGGCCTCCCGGAGGTACACCTCTATGGTGTTTCCGGCCAATCCCCTTCCTTTGGGTCTTGCTGGTTATTACATGGGAATATTCATTTCAAGTGTCTGAGCCAACGCATATTCTTTTCCCACCATCATAAAAGATTTGCATTCTAATGACAATAACCTTCATTGCAGGCCATTGCTTCTCATCTCTGTTTGTTTTTCCACTCCACCTTCTCAGCTCCTGTGCCACCTCCCACCCCACGTCTCGTTGAGTTCATGTTTATCCTTCACTCACTCAACAAGCACATGTGTCCTTAGTGATGCCCCTGCAGCCTCCGTCCCATCTGGCACTGTGTCGTTCAGGTGTCCCCGCCTCCCCAGACGCTGCCTTCGGCCCCCTCTCCTGGGTGTTCTGGACAACTGCGGCCACGTGTCTGCTCTGCCCCAACTCAGAGTGGTCTTAGGCAGGTCCTTGCCCCTCTGAGTTTCAGTTTTATTTATAATGTAGAGAAACGGAGAATTTGTTTCATAAACGATCCTCGCCAATTCCACGTGGTGGCCCAGAGGGCTGTGTTGAGAAGGACTCCGAGGAGCAGCCCAAAATTGGCAGGAGGAAGGGCTGACCAGCAACGTGTGTTACGAGAACAGGAGGGAAGGGGGTCAGGTGGACACTGGCTCTTTACTGTTCTTGGACTGGATGGTGCTTCAGCACCTACATATCTCAGCCTCTTCACACCTGCCCCACTTTGCATCCTCCGTGAGGGAGACATCACACCCACCTTCAGTTTAGAGCTGGGGCAGCTCTGTTCCCCAGGGCCTCAGCTGCGGGGCAGAGCTGGTTGTCAACTGGGTGTGAGGGTGGAATCGAAGGGGTCCTCCGTGCAGCGGCTCCCCCTGTCCTGGAGAAGCAAAAGGCTGAGTCTCTGAGTTCTTGGGTCTTGGCTCCCTGCCCATGGCCCTTTTCCCAAGTAGAGACCCCAGTGGTCCTGGGAGCTGCCCTGCAGAAGCCCTGCCATGACCTGGCATCCTCCGCAGGTGAGGGAGCCGGCCTTCCACCTGGAGGGGGCAGAGGGCGAAGGCTGCAGAGCCTCCGCTGCGTCAGCCACTGGTTGAATGGTCCAGGCGTGCGCGCATCCCTTGCAGCCTTTGACACACAAACAGGCTGGTCTGACGGGACCGCTCTCCACTGAGTTCCTGCTCAACAGGCTCAGATGAGACCCAGGGACCATTATTTGTTTACATCTGGAACTTTCTTTTACCTGCATGTGGCCCCCTTCCTGCACAAAAGGTTGGTCTTCTTCATCTCCCAAAATCCATACAGCTTGGCACAGGATAGAGACACAGACAATGATTTCTGTGATTGATTTATTTTCCCTTGTAACTAAATGCTGAAGTGACAGTAATATAAGCCAGCCGTAGGGGATCTAATTCAGTGTCCTGATTGACAGGACAGCAAACTTGGTCTTGCTCTTCATCTCAGAGAGCCCAGACTCCCCGTGGACAAGGGGCTGAGAGGTTTGTGCAGCCTTCTTTGCCTTGTTTCACGCTGGCCAGTGGCTGGTCTAGGAGGGATCCCTCCCCCACCCCCCACCCCAAGTCTATTTCAGACCCACCTCCTGCTGACTCTGCTCCGTCGAGAAGAGCTATAAATCAGCCTTCCTTCTGGGGTGATTATAAAAATCACTCTATTAGCATTTGACTCACAGTCTAAAAATGTGCTCATGGCATAGTTGTGGCCACTGAGCCTGGTTCGGTGGGACAGGCCCCAAGCCCAGGCCTTTCTGCAGGAGGACTTCCCTTTCCAAGCACGCGCGCTGCCGCCAGAGCCTTCCGGCCGACCCGCCGCGGTGCCCTTCCTAGCGACGGCCTGTGATGTTCCTTAGCCACGGGGCTTGGCCCAGACCCGCTAGAGGGAGACCGAGGGAGGAAGCCATCTGGGGAGGAATCAGAGTTCAGACGAGAAAGGAAATTGCCCTGAGATGATTGAAATGGCAAGGAGAAGGAAGAACCTGGCCAGTCCAGCTGAACAAGAGGACGTGGGGGTGGGGTTGGCCTGGGGTCCCTGCCCTGGCTTTGGGTCGCCCTCGTTTCCCATGTAGTACTAGTATTGCTACTACTCAGTGGCCAGCTCTGCTGACACTGGGGTCCGGCGGAGTCTGAGGGACCAGAGGGAGGCTGCCTTGTCTTCTTCTACCTCCCTGCGTGCCAGCTGGGTGGGGCAGGCATGGAAAACCCTCTGCAGATGTGCAGGTCCCCCAGGAACAGAATGGGGGTTCTAGGTGAGTGTGACGGGGGGCTTCCATGTAACCCCACTACAGTGACCTGGAAACGGGACCAGTAACCCCAGATCAACCACCAGCCACACCCTGGGCACCATCTCCCCTGGAAGTCCTTTGGGGCCCCAGTGCCAGCACCTGCTAAGGTGAGGATCGGGACCTCCTGTGCCCATGTCCCTCAGCCATGCTTGCCCTGGCTTGTAGCTCCCCAGGACAGGGCTGGGCCTTTGCCTCGGGCGGGGTCCCTCCAGCTGGCTCCCTGCTGCTGGCCAAACCTCAGGACTTGGTGAGCCTTTGAACACTAAGTTCGGAGCTCAGGGGGCTCAGCATTTTAGGCTCTGGTTTTGCTGACGCTCCTGACCAAGTGCACTTCCCCTCTGTGGGGCCAGACTGTGGCCTTTCCCTTTTGGGCAGTGGAAGGGGTGGGCCAGAGGCTGGGTCAGGGTAGTGGAGAGAAGAGCCACAACCAGCTGTGGCCCGTGATGCAGTGCCTGGGGCTGACCTAGGGCTCCAGCTCAGCCTGGGCCTCAGCCGCGTCAGGTCCCCATCAGGCCTCCTCCTGGGTCCCAGAGGGCTTCCCTGCTGTCGGCAGCACCAGCAGCTGCAGTTTGATTTGGGGCAGAAGTCACGGTGGGCTGTGTCCAGAGAGCCACCCTGAGCAGCCTGTAGGCACAGCATTGCTCGGAGATGGTGCTCACCCCACCTTCGTGCAGCGGGTACTTCTTGAGTGCCCAGCACGTGCCAGGCCTGGCACAGCCCACTGGCCCAGTGCGAGTGTGGACCAGGCCTCCTTGTTGGGACAGGCAGGTTGGGGAGAGGAGAGCAGGGGCCCGAGGTCGGCATTCTGCACTTTCCATCCCCTTCTCCTGGGCTCCCCGCTTCCTGGGAGGTCCGGGCAGGAAGCCGGGCAGAGCCCACTCCCGTGCTCTCAGACTTTCGGCAAGTGCCCCCTTGGTGCCAGGCTGTGACGGTGAAGATGCCACTCCCAGCAAAGTCAGAGTGACCTACTTCCTGCCTCCCCAGGTTCTCCAGCTCTTCAGTGCTCCCTGGGGAATACCAGCTCATCAGGGGTGCCATCCGATCCCCGATGGGGTTTCCTGTGCAGCTCTGGAGGGCTCTGGTTCCCTCAGTCTCCACAGAGAAACACGTGAGGACAGCGATGGTTTTGCAGTTTCTGGCGCCGCCCCCAACACAGCTCCAGGTTAATGAGAAGAGAAAGCCTCTCCTTTCACTTTCTTGCCGAATGCCTTTCCGGGCAAAGAGAAGGGGAAGAAGAGGAAGGCTGGGGAGGGGGAATTCATTTCCCAGCAGGGGATGGGGGCTGTCAGCCCATGGGGGCCTGGGTGGGTCTGAGGGAGACACAGAGCCTGGGATTCCTGCAGGCCTGGCTGAGTGAGCCGGTGGGAGGGGGCTGGGAAGGTGGGGAGACAGGAAGGCGCTTCAGGGGGCCCAGGTGGGCCGATGCCCTGTGGATGGAGGGCACTCTGGAGGCCCAGCAAACAGAAAGCCAGAGATGGACAATGCCGGGAGGTGGCTGTCTAGGGTGCCAGGACGTCTAGGCTGCCAGGACGCAGAGTAGGTGTAAGAGGCACAGGCCGCTGGGGTTGGTGGGAGGTGGCTCCGCAGGGGCCCGTCGCTTGGGCTTGAGAGAGATTTGGCTTCCAGGCTGCCTTGACTGTGACCTTGCCCTGGGGCTCAGTGCCTCATCTGAGAGACGGGCTGACTCCCCCTGCTCTGCGCTTGTCACCTGCTGGGAGGCTCAGGTGTGATGGTTTGGGCGACAGCAGCTTGGGTGCTGAGGTGTCCCGTTCTGCAGGACTGAGGAAGCGCCCCTGGTGTGGACGCCGCGCCTGCCTTGGGCACTGTCTGTGTGGAGCACTGCCCAGGCAGAGCCCTGGACTGACAGGGCCCCCTTGCTCCCTTACCCATCCACACCAGCAAACAAGCCCCAAGGTGGACAAGTGCCACAGCGACTCAAGGGCACCTCCATCATGGTCCACACAGTGAGCCTTGCCCCCATCTATGCCATGGCATAGCCCCTCCCTGCACGCACGGCCTTGGCCTCCTGCCTGCTCGGCTCTGCAGCCAGCCATGGAGGCCCCACCCCCAGGCGTGCAAGGCGACCTCCGCTGGCTGTCCTGGCTGGGTCCTCCATGGCCTGGGCTCTGCGGGCCAAGCACGAGCTGACCTCTGTCTCCTGAGGACAAGCGTGCTGGGTGGGGATCAGAGGAAGATCGCCTGAGAAGGCAGAGGAGGTCTCGCTGGGGCATCTGGGGACCAGACGCGGGAGGCTGAGCTCATCCACATGCTGGGCCAGCCGCTCTCCCCAAAGCCCTGGAGACAGCCTGAGCCCAGCCGGGGTGGGGCTAGAATCATCCAGATAAGCCCAAAGGCTCAGTGGTCCGCAGATGACGGGTCCAGCCGTGCAGAGTGGCTGGTGGCTGTGCCAGGTCCTGGGTTCGTGGATGCTCTGGGCACAGGAAGCCTGGGAGATCTCAGGGAGGCCCCTGAGGATAGCGAGGTGGGTGGAGGGCGTCACAGCATCCCAGCACCCATCCTACGCTGTGTGACCTCGGGCAGCTCACTTGCCCTCTCCGGGTGGCTGTTTCCCCATTTCTGAGTCTATTGTGTTCCTCAGTGGTCACCGTCTCAGTGGATGCTGCCTTCTAGGCCAGCAGTTGTTAAAACCGCACAGCTGCAGGGACGGCTGAGGGAACAGGACCCAGTGATATGGAAACATGTGGGAAGGCATTGCAGGAAGTCATGGAAAGAGCACAGGAATTTTCTCTGAACCACAGACTGGGCAGAGGGCAGGGCATTTTGAGAGCCTTTGATAAATTACTTACCATGTTCTGGAAGGAAGGCTCTTAGAGCCAGCTGGGGCTGCAGAGGAAAGCCGACCCATGTGTTTCCAGATGGGAACGGGAGACCCACAGGAGGGTAGGGACTTGCCGAGGGTCCCAGGATGTTGGCTCCGATTGGGAGGCTCTAATTCCAAAAGTAAAGGGCAGGGTTCTCTCCAAACCTGCCTGCCGCCTGCAGGACTGTCTCTGGGACACGCTCCTCCCTCAGAGGGCTTTGGGCTCACGGGGAAAGGTCAGGGGTTGGCCATCGGACTGTGACCGATTGGGGGCTTCCTGGAGCACCCACTGCATGCCAGCCCCGTGTCGGGGGTGGGGCTCAGGAGCAAGCCTAGCAGTGTCTGAGCTCTATGGGGGTCCTGCCCACCCATCTGAAATGGTAGGTGACCTCATCCTGTCAGGTACCTGGCGCAGGGCCTGGGGTGGAGGCTCCAGCATGTCTCAGGGACCAGAGGCAGGGACCCACAGAACCGCCCTGCTGCAGGCGTCATCTACTGAGCTCTCACCTCTCACTGCCTCTCTTGAGTCCATTCAACAGATCAGGCACGGCCGGGCACAGTGGGTCATGCCTGTAATCCCAGCACTTTGGGAGGTCGAGGCGGGCAGCTCACCTGAGGTCAGGATTTCGAGACCACCCTGGCCAACATGGTGAAACGCCATCTCTGCTAAAAATATAAAAATCAGCCGGTTGTGGTGGTGGGCGCCTATAATCCCAGTTACTCGGGAGGCTGGCGCAGGAGAATGGCCTGAACCCGGGAGGTGAAGGTTGCAGTGCACGGAGATCGCACCACTGCACTCCAGCCTGGGTGACAGAGCAAGACTCCGTCTCAAACAACCCCCAAAGAAACCAAATCAGGCAGCTTTTATTGCTGCTTCTCCTAGATGAGCAGATGGAGACCCACAGGGGCAGCTTCCACCTCTCCAGGTTCCATGGCGAGTGAGGGGCACAGCAGATTCAAAGCCAGGGCTGCCTGAGCCCACAGCCCCTTCTCCCTACCGGTGGGCTCTGTGCCCCACTCCTGCTAAACCCTCGGAGTGCCTTCGGCTGGACTTGGGCAGGGACCTCTCGTCAGGGACCTCTCGTCAGCGGTGGCTGGGAGATGCAAGGGAAAGCCTTCCAGTTCAGCTGGGTGTGGGGTCAACAGCGTGTCCAGCACTGCAATGACATCAGCCCTGTGTCTGTGGACTGCAGCCCAGATGGCCTGGCTCTTTCTATACATTCTGTGTCTGCCTGAGATATGTGCTCTGCAAGGAAACAGATTTGCTCAAGAATGCTCGGGGTCCTGGAATCCCCAGGGGGGAGATGTTCTAATGCAGCAGGAAGCGAGCAGGCTGGGCCGTGGCCGCACGCACCATGATGAAGAGGCTGGGGCCCTGGCAGCTGGCTTTGTGGGATAGACACTGGCTCGCAGATGTGCGCCGGAGACAGCAGGGGCCTCGGTGTGGGAATAGTAGGTGTGTCAGAGGGTGGACGCTTCCTCCCTTTCTCATCCCAAAGCCAGGTTGCTTCTGGGCCGTCACACTGGGAGTGCTCAGCCGCCATATGCCACTGGGTCCCTGGCATGTTTTCTGTCTTTCCTGGGTTCATTTCTTCCTGGGAACAGGTTGCTGCTTTGTGGGGTGAGGGTGATGGTTGAAGAATCCTCTGTGGGATTTGCAAGAGCACGTAGGGGAGGTGAAAGCTGCTTTGCATGGTCCCCGGGGTGTGACTCCTCTGCCCCAGTAAGCATGGCAGATGCACTCACCTAAGCAACTTTGGGAAATGGAATTTTGATGAGAATCTGTAAGACTACAGGAAAAGGGAACCATGCATCAACACTGCACTCGGCGCAGTTATTTCTCACGGGAGTGCGGGTTGCCGATCCTGAAGCTGCCGTGCGTGTGTGCAGGGACGAAACAGTAGCTGGGCTCCTTGATCTTGCGAGGGAGGTTTTGAATGAGCAAGGATGCGAGGCTGGAATCCACCACAGGCACTGGGGACTTCACTGTGAACACCCGTCAGCGTCCTGTAGCTAGAGGTGGGCGGTTATGGAAAGAGATCTAGCTATGCATGGATACATGGGCTGTACACAAACTTCCTAACCCCGTCTGCTGAGCGAGACTGAAGCAAGGGTGCCTCCGCGGCAAACAGTCCAGAGCCCAGATCTTGGGTTCTGACTCCGTCCTCCAATCAAAGGGACCAGAGCTCCTTGGGGAGGGAGTAGACACACAAGATGGGAGCACTGTGTAGTGTCAGAAAGTAAAGATGGGCTCAAGGCCGGGCGTGGTGGCTCATGCCTGTAATCCCAGCACTTTGGGAGGCGGAGGCGGGCAGATTTCTTGAGGTCAGGAGTTCGAGACCAGCCTGGCCAACATGGCGAAAATTTTGTACTAAAAATACAAAAATTAACCAGACGTGGTGGCTCATGCCTGTAATCCCAGCACTTTGGGAGGCGGAGGCGGGCAGATTTCTTGAGGTCAGGAGTTCGAGACCAGCCTGGCCAACATGGCGAAAATTTTGTACTAAAAATACAAAAATCAGCCAGACGTGGTGGCGCGTGCCTGTAATCCCGGCTACCTGGGAGACTGAGGCTTGAGAATCACTTGAACCCAGGAGGTGGAGGTTGCAGTGAGCTGAGATCTCGCCACTTCACTCCAGCTTGGATGACAGAGCGAGATTCTGTGGAAAAAAAAAAAAAAACCCAAACTGCCCCTCACCCAAAAATAAATAAATAAATAAATAAACTCAAACTCAAACAACTCAAAGCAAAAGAATGGGGCATGTCACAGGGCCAACCTGAAGGAGCTCCCAGTGGCCAAGTCTGGAACAATCCGAGCAAGAAATAAATAATGAGGTATTGGGGTGTAACCCAAATTATTGTAAAATAAACACCCGTGACTCCGCCGTGACATAATAAATGATTCAGTCAGTCAGTGAATGGGGAGAAGAGACAGGCCCCCTGCACAGAAGAGCTCTGCTTTACGTAGTTAAGCCTCCTGCCCCACCCAGCCTGGAGTGTGGGCTGCACTTCGTGACGCCTTTCCGGAGAGGACAGAATGGAAAGGAGAAGGAAAGAACTCAGCGGTGGAGAAACTGGCACGTGCTGCCCCTGCCAGGCGATCAAGGTCAACTCCGTGGTGATAAGTGATGTTGACACGATGGGACTGCAATGGCGCTTCCGTTCCACGGTCTTGCTCCCCAACACCCATAGCCCTGGTGTAATCAAGACAGAGACACCAGACACATCTCAGCCGGGAGACACTCCACAACAGACTTGACTGAAACACCTTCAAACTGCCAAGTTCATCAAAAAGAAGGAAAGTCTGAGACGCTGCTGCAGCTCAGAGGAAGCTAAGGAGACATGGTGACCGAAGGTGACATGGTGTCCTGGAGGCTCTCTGGGGACAGAAAAGGACATTGTGGAAAACTGGCGAGCTCAGAATAAAGCGTGAAGTGAATAGCACCAAGGCCGGTTCAGTTAATAACATCCCATTGTCGGTCTCTCAGCTGTAACAAACACACCATCAGGAAGTAAGATGTTAAAAATGGGGAAAACAGCGCAGGGTCCACTGGCACTCTCCCTACTGTCTGCAATTTTTCCGTAAATTGAAGCCCATTTTAAATTTTTCAATGCATTTTTTTTAAGTAGTCAGGTGTATTTGTGTGGCTTGATTTCTAGGCTTTCCCTCCTGTTTCATTGATCTGTGTGTATCGTTTCACCATCATGTGGTCTGTGGCTTTATAGTGTCTTGCAATTGGGCAGCAGGAGTCCTCCTGGGTCTGGGGAGGTTGGAGCTGTTTCTGGGTGCCCTGAGCACGTGGTGCATGGAGAGGCACAGCACGGAGCTTCTGTGTGCAGGCTCTGGGGCCAGAATGCCCCAAACACAGCTTCACTTCCACCATCTGCTAGCTGTGTGATCTTGGCTAATTTTCTTAACATTTCTGTGCCTTGGTGGTTTGGCTGTCAAATGGGAAAACTGCTGTACCTAGAAGTGTGTGTAAGGGTTAAATGAACTCATATGGGCCAGGCACGGTGGCTCACGCCTGTAATCCCAGCACTTTGGGAGGCCAAAGTGGGCGGATCACCTGGGGCCAGGAGTTCAAGACCAGCCTGGCCAACATGGAGAAAACCCATGTCTACTAAAAATACGAAAATTAGCCGGGCGTGTTGGCGGAAACCTGTAATCCCAGATACTTGGGAGGCTGAGGCAGGAGAATCGCTTGAACTTGGGAGGCAGAGGTTGCAGTGAGCCGAGATCACGCCACTGCACTCCAGCCTGGGGTATAAGAGCAAGACTTCGTCTCAAAAAAAAAAAAAAAAAAAAAAATGAGCTCACATGTATGGAAATGCTAAAGACAGTAACTGTGCCTAGCAGAGCTCCATCCTCTCAGCCATGATCGGTTCCTGCGGCCAGTTGAAGGCTTGGACAATGAATGGCAGCCTCCAGCCCTGCTTTATCCAAGGCATTTATCAAAGGACCTGGCCACTGAGTGGAGAATTCAGGGGCGTTTGCCCACCAGGTATACGTGGAGGGCAGCTTCGTCCCTGCCCACGTTTGTGCGTGGTCTGGCATCAGTCATCTTGTTGGCTCCTGAAATTACTGAAGGTGGAAGCAGAGAAGAAACCACGGGCCATGGGGTCAGATGTGCCCAGGGCTAGACTCGAAGCTGTCTGAGCTCTGCGACTGCACTCTGAGATGGGGGAGAGGGTTGTTCCGCGTCGTGTGTGTGCCTCATGCCCTTGGAGGCTGGCTTGGGGATGCTGCAAAACATAAAAATCCCATGGAGACATCATGAGGTGCCTACCCCCTGGATAAAAATGAAAATATTTATCTATAGCAGGTGTTGGCAAGAAGACAAAGCCGTGGGAAAACATATCCTCACTGGGAGGAGTGGACATGCAGAAGGTCCGGTCTGACCTGGGAAAGCCAAGGCCGTGGCTGCCCATAAGGCAGGGCTTCCACTCCAGGAACACCCCCTTCCTGTGGAAACCCGAGCTCAGGTGCACCTGCAGGTAGGGATGGAGGCTCATAGGAGCTTTGCCAGAGCCCAAATGCCCATCCAGAGAAACAGGGTTGAAGCGTGGTAGATTCATGCAATGAAACACCGTGCAACAAAAAAACTCGAAACCCACAAAATCCCCAAGCACACACATACACCAATAAACCGAACCCAGGGAACAACACGGATCAACCTAGAAACGTAATATTGAGGGAGAAAAAAGGCCAGACATGAAAGAGTTCTTACTGTATGTTTCCATTTATATAACATTCAAACACAGACGAAACTACATTGTTAGGGCAGCATAATTAGATAGTAAAACTCAGAAGAAAAAGCAGGAAGCACTTACCATGAGAGTCAAGGTGGTGGTTATCTCCGGAAGGGGAGGAGGCTCCGCTCAGGCGGCGGGGAGCTCAGGACGTCCGAGACAGGGGCATCTGGGTGTGGGCTGTTGCCTATTTCTTGACCTGAGTGGTGGATACATGGATGCTTGCTTTATAACAATGTACATACTCTTTTGTATGTTGTATTTCACAATTAAAATAATTTTTAGGCTGGGTGTGGTGGCTCACGCCTATAATTCCAACACTTTGGGAGGCTGAGGTGAGTGGATCACCTGAGGTCAGGAGTTCGAGACCAGCCTGGCTAAGATGGCGAAACCCCATCTCTACTAAAAATACAAAAATTAGCCGGGCATGGTGGCATGTGCCTGTAATCCCAGCTACCTGGGAGACTGAGGCAGAAGAATTTCTGGAACCAGGAGGCGGAGGCTGCAGTGAGCTGAGATTGTGCCACTGCACTCCAGCCTGGGTGACAGAGAAAGACTCCATCTCAAAAAAAAAAAAAAATTTTTTTTAAATTAAATATATGGGAGAGCTGAGGAAAGTTTAGCGCCCTTGAAAAAATATCCTAGAAAATAATAAAAGGACATCTGTAGTGTGGCAGAAAGGGCACACTCTTTGGAAGAAGAAAGAAGTGGGTTTGATCCCTGGCACTGCTCCTTACTCTAATGCATATAATGCCTCGAGCAAGACGTGAAACCTTTCAGAATCTTATTAACCAACCTATAAAATAAGAAAAATAGAAAAGGAACCCAGAAGGGCAGCTGAAAAGATTGTCTCTTGCCCAGTGCCTGGCACGGATTAAACCTTAACAAGTGGCATCTGTGATTGTTGGTGTTGACATTATGGCCAATGTCTCGGGCGGCTAGATCTAAAGATGGCACCGTCAGTTCCCTCCCCCCCGCACATTGATGCCACCTCCCTACTGAGAGGTAGATTTTATTGCTCCTCCCCTTGAATCTGAGTGCACTGACGAATAAAATGCAGCAGAAGCAAGGTCTAAGAACTTCTGAGGTCTTGCTGAAGATCAGACTGGAGGGCTTCCTGGGACATCAGCCACCCAGACTTGGTCCCTGGCTCCACAGCCAGGTTACAGAGAAGACATGGCTCCCTGGCTCATGGGGTGCTGGAGGCTCACAGTCAGGTGCCTCTGGAAGGTTGGAGAAGGTGCACTGAGAAACAAACCAGGGTGTGTCTTGCTAATAGGAATAGGAAAGGCTCTACTGAATGTGAATCCTTCAGCTGGACATGTTATTATCCCAATTAGTTTAACAAGTATTTACTGGGCACAAGCTCCGGGCAAGGGTCAACCCCTGTCCCTTGCAGAATTTGCCCCCTATGGAAGAATGCAGGTAAGCTCCGGAGTCATGAGTTAAGGTTGGCTCTTAATCCAGGTCTACGAGGAAAGTGGGAGGAGGAGCTGCACTTCCCAGCACTGTCCTCAGAACCCCACCCATGAGAGGGGCAGAGGGACCAGGGCAGGGCGGTCTTGCTGCTTTTAAGTCACAGCAGGATACCTTGACATTTGTCAGCCTGTGAAGGAGTCAGGATGAACCCCATCCCACCAACCTGAGCCCACCACTCACACATGAAGTCTGATTCCTTGCCATGTAAATTGGAATACTCTTTCCAGAAGGAAATTTGGCACACTTTCCTAAACTTAGAGTGCTCACACCATATCCAGCAGCCCCACTGGTAGGGATTCACCCTGCTGACATCCTCCCACTCACGTTCCAAGACGCCTGCATGGCCATGTTCACTGCAGCATTGTTTATAACAGAAAATCCCGCACTCTCTCTGAATACTCGGTCAGTCAGGACCTGCTTAAGTCATGTTTGGTTCCTCTCCAGAATGAAATCCTAAGCAACTGGAAAGAAAAAATGAGCTAATACTCTCAGCTCATGGGTAGAAACACTCCATTTCCTAAAGATGTCATCTGTCCTCACTTAATCTATTCATTCAATACAATTCCAATACAATCTCAAATACATTTGTGTTTGCTTTTAGTGACACTTGATCGGCCGACTCTACAAGGTGTATTATTGAGCCAGGAGAGGGCTGGAACATTAGCAAGGCAATTTTGAAGGGCGAGGTATGGTCACTTGTACCTTAAACTATCAAGTCTTTAAAAGCTAGATAAAAAAATGTAGATTGGTGCAGAAGGATCAGATGGACAGAAGCCCAGGAGACCCAGTTGTACAGGGAGACTGGTGTGGCAGAGGACTGGGCTGTGGCAGGAAAGCACAAATGAAGAAATGGGGCCAAGATAATGGGTTATCAGTATAGAAAAGAAGTTACACTGGGTTTCTTTTTTTTTCTTTTTTTGAGACAGAGTCTCGCTCTGTCGCCCGGGCTGGAGTGCAGTGGCGCGATCTCCACTCACTGCAAGCTCCGCCTCCCAGGTTCATGACATTCTCCTGCCTCAGCCTCCTGAGTAGCTGGGAATACAGATACCCACCACCACGCCCAGCTAATTTTTTTGTATTTTTAGGAGAGACGGAGTTTCACAGTGTTCACCAGGATGGTCTCGATCTCCTGACCTCATGATCCACCCGCCTCGGCCTCCCAAAGTGCTGGGATTACAGGCGTGAGCCACCATGCCTGGCTACACTGAGTTTCTACACCACATTGCTCACAAAAGGTATATGCCAGGTGGATGAAAGGCCTAGGTGAGATAAGCACAATTTTAACACTTCTAGAAGAGAAGGAAGGTGTGGTGATTAATTCGAATGTGTCAACTTGACTGGGCCACAGGGTGCCCAGATGTTTGACTAAACATTGATTCTGGGTGTGTCTGTGAGGGTGTTTCTGGAAGACATTGACTTTCGAATCAGTGGACTGAGCAAAGCTCACTCTCCCCATTATGGGTGGGCACCATCCAACCCATTGAGGGCTTGAGTAGAATGACGAGGCCAAGGAAGAAGTAGTTACTTTCTCTGCCAGCCTGGGACATTGGTCTTCTCCAGCCCTTGGGCTGGGGCTGATACCGTTGGTATTCCTGATTATCAGGACTTTGCACTCTGACCAGAATGACACCACCAGCTTTCTGGGGTCTCCAGCTTGCAGATGGTGGGACTTCTCCACCTCCACAATTGTGTGAGTCAATTTTTTATAATCTCTCTCTGTGTGTCCATATATAGATATGGGTATTGATATAAATATGGAATATAGATAGGTATATTTCCTATGGGTTCTGTTTCTCTGGAGAACCCCAACTAATACAGAAGGAGATGACCTTTATGATTCCAGTGTAGGGAAAGATTTCTTAACAAGAAACAAAGAGAATGTACAGACAATGAAAAGTTTCATAAAGTCCTTTCTATTGAAATTTAAAACCTGTGATTGTCAAGAAATACCATACACAAAAAGAAAAGGCAAGCCACAGAGCAGTAGAAGGTATTTTCAACATGTATACAATAATGGATTAATATCCAAAATGCATAAATAATTTTAATAAATCAACAAGAAAAAGATCTCACCCTCTTAAAAAGGCAGAAGAATGGGCAAAAGATAGGAACAGAAAATTCACAGTGGAAGACATCAAAATGGGCAAAAAAGAGAGAAATCCCATGGAAAGGAGCTCGATCTTACTATGAGGTTGAACCTTATGAAACTATCACTTTCAGCCACTCAACACAGTTGAATGCTGGTGCTTTCATACAGTTCCATCCTAGAGCTCAGGGAAGTCTGAGCTAGAACACAGTGAGCCATGATCTCATACCCATCCGAGTGTCCTCACACCCGTCCGAGTGTCCTCATACCTGCCCGAGTGTCCTCACACCCATCCGAGTGTCCTCATACCCGTCTGAGTGTCCTCACACCCATCCGAGTGTCCTCACACCCGTCCGAGTGTCCTCATACTCGTCCCAGTGTCCTCACACCCGTCTGAGTGTCCTCATACTCACCCCAGTGTCCTCATACCCATCTGAGTGTCCTCATATCCGTCTGAGTGTCCTCATACCCGTCCGAGTGTCCTCACAACCGTCCGAGTGTCCTCATACTCATCCCAGTGTCCTCATACCCGTCTGAGTGTCCTCACACCCATCCGAGTGTCCTCATACTCATCCCAGTGTCCTCACACCCGTCCAAGTGTCCTCACACCCATCGAGTGTCCTCACACCCATCCGAGTGTCCTCATACTCATCCCAGTGTCCTCATACCCATCTGAGTGTCCTCATACCCATCTGAGTGTCCTCACACCCGTCGAGTGTCCTCATATCCATCCGAGTGTCCTCATACCCATCTGAATGTCCTCACACCCGTCCGAGTGTCCTCACACCCATCCGAGTGTCCTCATACTCATCCCAGTGTCCTCATACTCATCCCAGTGTCCTCATACCCATCTGAGTGTCCTCATACCCATCTGAATGTCCTCACACCCGTCCGAGTGTCCTCACACCCGTCCGAGTGTCCTCATACTCATCCCAGTGTCCTCATACTCATCCCAGTGTCCTCATACCCATCTGAGTGTCCTCATACCCATCTGAATGTCCTCACACCCGTCCGAGTGTCCTCACACCCATCCGAGTGTCCTCATACTCATCCCAGTGTCCTCATACTCATCCCAGTGTCCTCATACCCATCTGAGTGTCCTCATACCCATCTGAATGTCCTCACACCCGTCCGAGTGTCCTCATACCCATCCAAGTGTCAAAGGTTTAAGCCTGACAATACCATTTGCTGGTGAAGACTGGCACAGCAGGGACTTATAGATCCTGATAGAGGGGCTGATGGATGACAATGACTCACCAACTTGGGGAACAGTTTGGTGGCATCTTGTCAAGTTACAGAAGCACATATCCAACTCTTACACATTGCTGGGGAATGCAAAATAGTGCAGCTGCTGTGGGAAGCAGGGGCTCCAACAATGCAACATAAAGTTAGCGATTCCACTCCTGGAATGAAAACTTACATTCACTTGGTAGGGTGTGGTGACTCACGCACATTGGGAGGCCAAGGTGGATGGATCATAAGGTCAGGAGATCAAGACCATCCTGGCCAACATGGTGAAACTCCGTCTCTACTAAAAATACAAAAATTAGCCGGGCGTGGTAGTCTCAGCTACTCAGAAGGCTGAGGCAGGAGAATCGCTTGAACCTGGGAGGTGGAGGTTGCAGTGAGCCGAGATCACACCACTGCACTCCAGCCTGGGAGATGGAGTGAGACTCCGTCTAAAAAAAGAAAAAAAAAAAAAAAGAAAACTTACATTCACTCAAAAACCTGTACACAAATGTCTGTAGCAACCTTATTTGTAGTAGCCAGAAAGTGGAAACAACCCAAGTCTTCATGAATGGATGAATGAATACATAAACTGTGCTACACCCACGCAATGCAGTAATATTTCTAAAAAGGAATGAAGTACCGATACACACAGCAACACGGATACAACTTGAAAATGTGCCAAGCAGAAGAAGCCAGTCACAGAAGACCACACAGCCCACGATCCCATTTATCCCTTATTCAAGACAGGGATCTGCAGAGACAGAGCTGTGGTCTCTCAGGAATGAGGGGCTGGGGGGTAGCGGGTGATGGCTAAAGGGCATAGAGTTTCCTCCAGAGATCACCAAAATGCTATAAAATTGACTGGTGATGGTTGCACGTATCTGTGAAAACATCACAAACCATTGAACTGTACTTTTTTTTTTTTTTGAAACGGATTCTCGCCCTGTTGCCCAGGCTGGAGTGCAGTGGCGCGATCTTGGCTCACTGCAAGCTCTGCCTCCCGGGTTCACGCCATTCTCCTGCCTCAGCCTCCCTAGTAGCTAGGACTACAGGCGCCCGCCACCGGGCTGGCTAATTTTTTGTATTTTTAGTAGAGACGGGGTTTCACACCGTGTTAGCCAGGATGGTCTCGATCTCCTGACCTCGTGATCCACCTGTCTCTGCCTCCCAAAGTGCTGAGATTACAGGCGTGAGCCACCGCGCCCAGCCGAATAGTACATTTTAAATAGGTGACTTGCATGGCCTATAAATTATATCTCAAGAAAGCCGTTAAAAAACAACAACAACTGAACAACAGCAACCAAAAGAAGTTCAGCTCCCCCTATTCCATCACTGACCATGGGCATTGAGCCACTCCCATGTGTCCACCAGGAGCCAAGCCTCGGAAGGCAGCTGCAACAGAGTCTGACCACAGAAATCCAGAAACGACCCATGGCCAGGAATGCGAATGAAGAAATGAACATGGCATCCCCCGTGGAATACCGTTAAGCAGTGAAATGCAAAGAGCTGGCACCGCACAGACCCACATGCATACGCTTAGCACAGAGCTTGAGAAGTTTTAGAGCACCCCATAGGTTTGCACAGAGTTTAACAGCTACGGATAACTGCTGACAGATCCTGGCTTGGTGGGTCCCTCTTCCCCTTCCTAGGGTCCTCCTGACCTTCACGCCAGGCCTCTGGGCCCCTTGCCCACCTCGGGGCCAGCTCTGGCTACTCCATAACCTCTTAACATCAGGCTTTGCCCAACCAGTGTGTGTATGTCTGGCAATTTCCCGCTCAGAAGCCGTGTGGAATTAAGGAGTCTGATTGGAGTTGGGGAAGTCTGAGAGCTGCCTGCCAGCTCTGAGGAGGAGAACAAATGTATGTGCTTTGCAGTGATGGCCACTTTTCCAACAAGAAAATCACAGCATTTCAGATTTTTTAACTCTGAGGGACTTTAAAAAGAGAGGCCATAGAAAGGAAGATACTACGCCGTATGTGTCCCAGTAGTGATTGCTGTGTGTGCAGATCAACCCTGTTGTGTGCGCATGATCCTGTGAGGCAGGAAGCTAGACAAGGTGTGCTGGGCATGCCTGTTACTGATTCACCGTCTCTGGGGCCTTCTTTCTGGAAAGATTTGACAGCTGGGGGCTGGAACCACTTGAAGGCGCCTTTGCTCCCTGTGTGGTGTTGATACCAGCAGACGCCAAGGAGCTCAGCTGGGACTGTTGACCGCAGCTCCTGCACATGGCCTCTCCATGCAGCTTGGGCTTCCTCACAGCATGGCTGCCTCAGAGGAGCCAGACTTCTCGTCTGGTGGTTCCAGGCTCCAAAAGAGAGTGGACCAGTAGACCCAGCAGAAACCGCATGGCCCTGTGACCCAGTGACCAGATGCCACATGCATCACTGTTCCCAGATGCTATTGGCCCAAACAGTCACAAGTCCACCCAGATTCAGAGGGCAAGGATGTAGACCCCACCTCTTGATGGAAGGGTGGTAAGGTCACACTGTAGACCAGTGTGTGGGAGGGAAGATAGTGTCACATTCATCTGTGGAAAATATAATATTCCACGTCATGTTAACGCACACAGCCTCTTGGGTATTGAGCAATGAAATAAGAAATCGATTGATTGCCCTATCTATCTCTTTATCGGTCAATCCATCATCCATCTATTATCTATCATATATATCTCTATCTATCCATCAATCACCTATCTGTAGCTATCTGTAGCTATCTATCATCTATCTATCCATTCATCATCTATCTGTCATCTATGTATCTATTGTCCCTTTTTCTACCATCATCATCTTTTATTTATCTCTCTGGGGTGATTTGACATTTTTCATCTCATCCCTCTTCTCATTCCTTCTATCAAATGCTTTTAAAGGAGTAAGTTTCATGAACCTATTGTTAGATTTTACTAAAATCTTTACTAAAGGTTTACTAAACCTTCCAAGAAAACATTAGTATGACTTTTAAAATAAAGGATTTTGTGGTAGTTTCTGACTGAGTGAGGCTGCCAGTAATATTGATTACAATTGTCTGAACAATGGTGTTTTTCTGAGTTCCCATTCTGCAGCAGGATTCTGGACTCACCTGGGTTAGGATCCCCAGATGGGTTCAGGTGCCCCTCACACCTGCCCTTCTCTTTTCATCACCAAGTTTTGCACTGACATTTCCTCCCTCTACACCCTCCCTCCTCACCTCCAAAATGGCCCTGTGGAAGTTGTATTAGCTCCTGGAATGTGGTTAAGAAACTATTCCCAGCTACTGTCCACCACTCTTCCTGGCAGGGCAGCTCTGAGCAGCCTTCACCCCAGTTGGGTCAGACCCAGACCTGATTGCACTGTGGCCCACATGCCCTCAGCAGACCCTAGAGTCAAATGCCTTACAGTGCAGAGGGGAAATCTCTGGGCAGGGAGCCCCAGCCATGTGTCATAGCCTGGGCTCTGCTGGGCCTCAGTGCCCTTCCATGTTCACTGAAGGGTCTGGCCAGAGGATCACAGGGTCAGTCCCTTACCGTCCCATGACCGTGGTGCCTGGACTGTCTTCCCTGGCACCCCAGATACCCTTCTCCTCTGTCCACCCCCAGATTTTGGAGGGGTGATTGGGTTGCAGGACCCTTGCTCTTGGACTGAGTGTGGGGTGAGCACCAGCTTGCCTCACTTTTCATCAAGGAAGGAGCAAAGATGGAACAAGTACCAGTCTGTTTCCAAAATGAGGCATTTTCTTATATTTTGTGAGGCTGTTAAGGCCTTAGAGCCCCTCTGACCCCAAGGAGGTTCCCCTAGCCAGCCCAAAGACTATGGAGTGGGGTTAGCCTGTTTGAATGAAATTTGAATCAATAAAAGTAAACACACATGCTGCAAAATTCTTGTTTATGATTTTTAATCCCAAATATTTGATCTTTTGCTATTTTTCTTTTATGGCACCTGAAATCAAGATCACATTTAGAAACCAAAGCTCACTCTATTCAGCTGAGCTTGATATTTGAATCATTTCCTATGAAGTAGTGTGTGTGTGTGTATGTGTGTAACAGTGACAAGACTGGAATTAGGCAAATGTTCATGTGTTGAAATGTGGGCGTAGCGGTGTTTTGTGCATGGCATTTGAGTTCTGTTCTTAGAACTCTGGCACCAAATGTTTATGTCGATCACCAGACTAAGTTTACTTTAATGCAAATGTTGAATTTCTGCCTGATTCTTACGTATATACACATGCCATAGACTATTTGAAGGCCTAACAAAAGACTGTGTGCTTAACAGAGAAAGAAAAAGAAATTATGTTTGAAACATTAATATGTAACGTTTGTAAAGTATGTTGGCAAAAAAGCAAAACAAAACAAAACAATCCGAAGCATATTTTTAATCCAGAGAAAATACACAAAGGGCAAAGATGATAGAGGAACAAAGGCATCACTTAGATAAATGTCACAGAGGAAACACAAATTAAAAGTGACTGAGACATGAACATTTCTAGATTAAAAGGTGACTAGTAGCAGGGAGCCATGCCTCCTGAAAGTGACATAGGAGAGTTCATCTTCTCTGTAGTGAAGACCTCGTTCAAAGTGGGAAGTTGCATTTTCTGAAAGAGAAAAATAAAGAATGGAAGTAGACTGGTAATAAAAGAAGGAATGCAAATGAATGCCCTAAAACCTTTTAACCTCTTGAAGCCAACGTGACCTACAGTCAAAATGATGGTCAGTGTGGTCATGGTTTATCACTCTACCCAGGTATCCGCACATTTTTGTATTCATGCAACAAATTGTCATTAGCAGAAATGAGGCTCTCAAAATTATAGAATGCCACATTTAGCCCTCAAAAGTTTATGTGAGTCAGGGAGACAGACGAGGAGACCTGGTCAGTGAAATTGGCCTCAACACGGATTTCCTACAACTCATAAAGGGTCAGAAGCTGGACAGCCCTGTGTGTCCCAAATGATGCCAGTGTGGGTCGCGTTTCCACAGGACCCAGGCAAAATAAACCAAACAAGGATAACACACCAAGGTGTTCATGAAGCTCCATTTATCCTGCCCTTTATTCTGAGATCACATTCTTCCTATTGGCAGGAGACAAAGGGGTTATTGAATGGTTTTCAAACATTGGCAACTCCTAGGTTGCCTTTCCGTTTTTGAGGGTTGGGGGAGAATTTTACTGATAGACAAAAGTCCCAAACCTGGCGGCCTATGAGCTAATTTATCCCCCTCCCTGGTGCAGAGGTGAGCTAAACCAGGCCAGGAGAGGGCCAGGAACTCGGCCAAGACCCAGGTGGCCACTGAGGGCAGAGCTAGGGTGGCAGGTGCCCTCAGCATGCTCCTAGTTCCTCCTGCCTCCTCACTGCCTCCTTGGCGGGGAAGTCTCTGGCACTCCTATGAAGCGGCTGCTTTCGGATGGTTGTGCCTTGTTCCTCTGGGGCAATCAACGGAGTTGGCAGATGTAGGCTGCCCTGTGAAGCACCTGGGCAATGCCTCAGCAGAGCATCTGTGGCTCTCCTTAGGGACCTGGGTTTCCTGTTGGCTGCACTGCACTCAGTGCTGTGAGCAAACACTGCGGCCTCTGTGGGTAGATGGCGGCCAGCACACAGAGGGGCTGGCAGGAGATGGGTCAGGGTGGATGGAGGCGCCATCACTTACTCGAATTAGTTAGGAGAGCGGCTAGAGTGGATTTCGAAGTCTGAATTGAGTTGAGGTTGTAAGTACAGCTGTGCGACTTGGGGCGTGTGTTGATCGCTTGGAAACGGTGTGTGAAGGTCACTGGAAGTTGTCTTCTTGAGATCCTTAAAGGAGCAGGTAAACTGAATAGCTGGATTTGTTTTTTCCTTCTGGGTAAACAGTCAGGAGAGGTTTCTGAGAGTGTGTCAAACATTTTCTCAGGATTTTCCAAAGCTTGCTTGGCAGTGGTGCTGGTGACATGAATTTGTGGTGCCCACGAGGAAATGTTTCCTTAAGAAAAGGCTCCATGTTTGCAAAATTGGAATTAGTGTCCAAATTAGTGAGAGTCTGTGGTTTTGGGGCTCCCAGGAGGTTAGAAGTGCAGTAAAGTATCAGGGCTAAAAGCAAAAGCTTTAGGATCAGAAATGCATCCCCACCTTGGCGGGGAGGTCTCAGCAAAGCGCTCCAAATCTGTGTCCTCATCTGGGAAGTGAGTGTGAGACCCGTGGATGAGGTTGCTGTGAGCCTCGCGTGCTTAGCAGGCGCTGGTGCAGAACCAAACCCATGCTTGGCACCCGGCCCACGGCGGCTGCCAGTACCGCGCTTGTTGCTGGGATTATCCTGCTTTACATGTTTCCAGCGTCACTGAGCAGGTGGGGACTCATTAGCTGCTGAGGAGCCTTCCGCCGTTCATTCATGTCCCACATCTTCTGATGAGGATTTCAGGTCTCGGGGGAATTGTTTAGGACATCGTGTTATTGGGATCGTAGTCAAAACTTTTTGGCCGGGCTGGGCGCTCTCATTTTGTGGCACAGCCCAGGGAACGAGTGGAGACCCTCCCTCCGCATCCGGACATTCTGGGCCTCTGCAGCCAAATCCACGCTCTCCCCACCCCAGCCCACAGCAAGGCAGCCCTTCCTGCCCCTGCCAGCTCTGCCCTCATACAGGTGTCCTGCTGCCACCGTGACAAATGACCCCCTGTGTAATGGCTCAAAACTTGGCTTGTGGCCCCTTCCTCTGTCCTCAACGTGCACCCTCCAACCTCCATTTCTGTGGCCCATCACTTCCTAATTCAGACTCCTCCAGTCCTCCTGTCTCTCTCCTACGGGGAGCACTGTGACTGCCCCGGGCCCACCTAGATGAACCGGGTTAATCTCCCATCTCAAAATCCTTCATCACAGCTGCGAGGTCCCCTCTGTCCTATAATGTCACATCCTCAGTTTCAGAGATTAGGTCATGGGCATATCCAGCCGACCACACCCACCCATGGTTGCCCCTTCCTCCAGGAAGTTCCCGGGATAGATAGTGTGGGATGATGGAATCACCATCCCTTCCACATCCCTGCACGTGCTGCGGGGGGAAGGCCTGGCCCTGTGCGGGTGGCCCCTCGGGAAACCCAGCCCCTCTTCCCAGGGCGCTGGTTCATCTCCTGGGAAACACTCTCCGCTCAGGCTGTGGCGGGCTGTCGGGATGCCCTGAGGCTGGCTGTGTGTCCCTTCTCCCCGTTTCAGCAGCACCCCTCTCCATACTACCCACTCCAACCCCGCCGCAGCACCAGTGTATCAGGTATGACTGCCTGGACAAGCACCCTGCTCCACTAGACTTGTGCCCTGCAAGTATGGATGGGGCTTGACTTCTGGTCGGATAGGTGCTAGATAGACAGACGTTGAGCTACTGGAAGTCGATGGGGTTCTCTGAGCCCTCCCTGTGACAGCAGGCCTGGGGCTTGGGGTGCCTGTGGTCAGGCAGCTGCTGGAAATTGAAGTTGCCCTATAGCAAGCCTACTTGGGACCCCCACTCTACCAGGTCATGGGACCAGGGAAGATGGGGGGCGAGCCATCTTCTCCCAGGCTGTGGAGAACTCAGGGGCGGATAGGGGCCCAGGTGACCTGACAGTCCCACCGCTGGCCCTGTGCCTGATGATGGGGTGCAGCAGAGCTGGGGTCCCACCCGCCTGCTACTGAGTGGGGGCCAGGATACTTCCTCTGTCTCCTGTACCAAGGGCCTTCCCCAGTGATGCTTTCTGTTCATTCAGTGGTGTGTGTTGAGCACCTACTGCGTGCAGGTCCTGGGCTAGGAGTCAGAGGGTCGCCTGTGAGTACCTACTGTGTGTGAGTCCTTACCTGAGTGTCAGGAGGGTCGCCTGTGAGCACCTACTCTGTGTGAGTCCTTGCCTGGGTGTCAGAGGGGCTCCGGTGAGCACCTACTGTGTGTTAGTCCTTGCCTGGGTGTCAGAGGAGTGCCTGTGAGCACCTACTGTGTGCGAGTCCTTGCCTGGGTGTCAGAAGGGGCACTGCGAGTACCTACTATGTGAGGTTCCCAGGCCAAGTGTCAAAGGGGCGCCTGTGAGCGTCTACTGTGTGCGACGGGTACCTGTGAGCACCTGCTGTGTGTGAGTCCTGTGCTGGATGCTTCAGGGCACTGCTGAGTGACAAGGCACATGGGCAGAGAGACAGACGCCCACCTCCAGCACCATGTAGAAAACCCCACGTGGGGTGCTCCCAGGGGCCCATGGGAACATGGAACAGGGAGAAGGTTCAGCCCAGAAAGGTGGTTGGCCAGGGAAACCAGGGAGGTGCCAGAGGAAAAGGCCCAGGTACTTTAGGCAGATCCAGCTCTTCTCCCTCATCACAGACTTTCCTGTGTGCCCTTCTGTCAGGGCTGGAGTTACTGGGCTTGAGGTCTGTGGCAAGCCCCAGGCTTCTCTGGGTCTCAGTTTCCTCCCCGATCAATAGGCACGGTGCACCTGCCCTGCTTTTTCAGATGAGACGATGGTGGTGCTGGGGCCTTGCGTACTTGGCACTCTCTGGTTTCAGAGGAGCATTTTGAGTTTTCTCCACCCCCGGGCACCTACCTGGCCCTCTCTGTCTCCCGCCCGTTCCGTGGTGGTTCCCTGTGTGGTGGGCCTTCCTTGGTATCTAACCCACTAAAGGCAGGACGTGTGAGGGCGTGGGTGCCCCTGACACTCCCACTTGGGCTGGGGTTGCCCTCGACCTCCACTCGTCAGCCATCGGAATCCATTCTGCTGTTTGCCTTGGCCTGGGTGCCTCCCTGCAGACTCAGTGCCCCAGCGGCCAATGTCAACCTGCCCTGCCTCAGGAATTCCAGACACAGCCTGCCCTGAGGGGCCCCAAGGAGAAGGGAGGGATGGCTGCATTCTTGGAAATGCCAAGGAACTAGGAACCAGATATTCCCCCCTAGCATCCCACAGCCCTGGATTCAGGTCCTCTGGAAGCACCCTGTGGGGTGCCCAGCACGTGGCCCACAGTGGACCCTGTTCACAAATTTAACCCAGCTGATCAGAGCCTGTCAGGTGCTGGGAGATGGAGGGAATGAGGCCGGCATAGGTCTTGGTCTCTTGGGGGAATCCAGTTCAGGAAGACAGATTCAGAAACAAGGATTAAGTCACGTGACAGCTGTGGGTGAGGGAATTGGGGCTCTGTGGCAGGTCTGGATCTGGAGGGATAAGGGGGGTACAGGGCGGCCACAGTGGGGGGAGGCCCAGGCAGGAAGGGGGCTGGGCCATCCAAGGAAGGCTGAGATGTGGGCTGATGACAGTGTGAGAGTTGCTGGAGAAGACAGGAGGAAGAGCTCTTAGTTCCCATCTCCAAGACCCTCCTGTGGCCACCACCTCACACAGTGCACTCCACCCTGCACCCACGGTGAATTCCAGCTCTCTCTGGCCTGAACCGGCATCTCTCAAGAACGTGACTGCCTGCTTCTATCTTGGCCACCAGGAGGTGAATCCGTGGATTTCTAGTTTCTCTAGTGGCTGTGTTTCGCAGAGAAGGGCACTGCTCTAGATTTAGAGCCAATCTTATATTGTACAGAAAGGTACATGCAGTTTGAGGAGGACCCCAAGCCTCTTTTCCTCTCGCCTGCCATAGTAGCAGAAGTCTCACCTTTAGTGCTACCCCCTCTGTCTCTGGCTCCTGCGAGGTCATGACCTTCATGCTCCTGAAGAGGAAGGGTTCTGAAAAGCCCCTGCAACCCTGCCTGGCCCCCTCCCTGGCAGGTGCCTGATGTCTGCTTCATCCCTGAGGAACAGGATTGCAGCTCCTGGGATGGACAAGTGTTCCTGTGCCTTCTGGGCTTATGTCTTGAACATCGTTCTCTTCCAGACTCAGGATTTCCCTGCGTTTAGAGGAACCCATACCTTTGTTACCAACGCCTCCACTGTTCTCAGGGTGAGCCTGGCCTCAGTATTTCATAGGCCCCATTGAAATTGTCACTCCCTGATGGATGATGGGCTCCCTGAGAGCAGAGATCATGTCCTTCTCATGTTTGTCCCGCCTGGCCCCAGCTCTGCTAGGTGCAGAGCCGGAGCTAACCATGGGTGTGTTATACGAGGAGATGATGAGATCATGGACACTCTGAAGGGTTCTAGCTTACAGACTGGCTTTGCTCCTGGAGGCTTAGAGACTGGCACTGTTGATCCAAAGATGTGACTCTCGGCTTCTGCCCCCTAGAAGCCGGTAGAATCCCTTCCCACAGACGTATCAACAATGACAGACTCTTCCATGGGATACATACAATGTTGTCATCAGATATGGGATTTTAAAAAACTATGACATCTATAAGAAATTAAAATGTAAGGTTGAGAATTTTAGTGAAAATTCCAGAAACTATTTTAAAAACAGAAAATTTGGAAATGAAAAAATAGGACTACACCTTTATGGATGCATTTAGCAGTAGACAGCAGACTGGAGAATTAAATAATTGGAAGATAGGTCTAAAAAATATTCAGTTTCCATGGATAGGCAAAAGGATAGAAAGTGTAGAAAAGAACATAAGAGTTATATAGGCTATGGTGATATAGATTAATACATGAAATTGGAGTCCCAGAATATGAGAAGACACAGAATAAGGCAGAAGCAGTATTTGAAGAGAAATTTCCCAAATTGAAGAAAGACAAGAAGCCACAGATCCAAGAAGTGATATATCCCAAAGTAGAATAAATCCAAAGGAACTTACATGTTGTAAAATTGTAGTAAGTATACTGAAAACCAAAGACAAAACTTATTATCAACCAAAGAAAAAGACATATTGGTATTTTAAAAAAATGTTAACGTTAGATGGATTGCTAATTTTCTCCACAGAAATGATGGAAGCCAGACACAATGGAATGATAACTTCAAAGGACTGAAAGAAAAAGCAGCCCATCTGGAATTCTATATTCAGTGAAAATATCCTTTAATAATTAAGAGGAAACAAGGACATTTTCAGACCATCAAAACCTGATAGAACCAGCTGATTGGCACAAAAAGAAATACTAAAAAGAGCTCTTCAGACAGAAGGGAAATTAACCCAGATGGCAGAACAGAAATGCAAGAAGGAATGAAGAGCAATGAAAAAGGTGAATATGCAGTTAGAACTCAATGGATAAAACAGTACTAATATCGTGTGATACTTAAAATGTGTAGAGAATAAACTATATCCATGAAAGCATGTGAGTTGAGAGGAAATGGTAAACGAAGCCTTGTAAGGTCCTTTCTTTGTCCAAGAAGTGGTAAAAGCGCTAATATAGACCAGACTTTAAAATGTCAAGAGTGCATGCTACCATCTCTAGGGTAACCACTAAAAGAGTAGAAAACAATGTCTAATTAATTTGATTAGATAGAGCAAAAATGAAACAATAAAAAACAAAGAGAAGGCAAGAAAGAAAACAGAAAGAAAAACAGGGCAGATGAAGCATATGGAAAGAGTAATATGGTTGATTTAAAGCTCTACATATAATAATTACAGAGGCTGGACATGGTGGCTCACGCCTGTAATCCCAACCGTTTGGAAGGCCGAGGAGGGCGGATCACGAGGTCAAGAATTCCAGACCAGCCTGCCCAACATGGCGAAACCCCATCTCTACTAAAAATACAAAAAATCAGCCGGGCATGATGGCAGGTGCCTGTAATCCCAGCTACTCAGGAAGCTGAGGCAGAAGAATCGCTTGAACCCGGGAGGCGGAGGTTGCAGTGAGCTGAGATTGCACCATTGCACTCCAGCCTGGACGACAAGAGCAAAATTCCATCTCAATAATAATAATAATAATAATAATAGAATATTAGCCGAGGTCTGGTCAGGGAAACAGAAACCACAAGAGTTATTTCAAACAAAGGGAATTTATTAGAGGGAATTGATCACACAGTTGTTGAAGAACAAAAAAGAAGCAATGAGATAACATTGATGATAACAAGATGGTAACTGCAGGAAGATTTTACTGTTCTTAGGTCTGGAGGAACCAAAGGGAGGAGATGGGAAGGGTGCTGCGGCCTGGCTACTGCTGATACTTCCAAGGGCATAGGATAGGGGTGCAAGAAGATGTCCACAGCAAGAACCAACTGTTGCTGCCACAGGAGCAACGCTGAAAGGGACAGGAAAAAACAAAAAGCCTCCTCACCCCAAGTCCCGTGTCTCGCTCTAGGCCGTTCTATCAATGAATCCAGACAAAAGACCAGCTAGCAAGGAAGAATGAGAACCGTAATTTGCAGAGTCCCAGTTCTTAGCATCACTGAAAAAAGTGTAAAATAATGGATTAGAATGAGAAAGAATGGATGAATATTAGCTATATACAATAAATGTATATGAAAAATACTCCAAATATAAGCCAAAATTTCTCTCACTGCATAACCTATTCTATATTACTAAAAATATTTATATGTAAATATAAGGATTTAGAAAGGTTGAAAGCAAAGTCACAGCAAACATACCCCAGACAAATAGTAACTATAAGAAAGCTACTATAGTTGTGGTGATATCAAAGTAAAGAAGCATTGCTAGCCGGGCATAGTGGCTCACATCTATAATCTCAACACTTTGGGAGGCTGAGGCAGAAGGAGGGTTGCTTGAGGCCAGGAGTTCAATACCAGCCTGGGCAACATAGTGAGACCTTGTCTCTACAAAAAACATAAAAAGTTAGCCAGCTGTGGTGGTGTGTGACTCCAGTTCCAGTTACTCAGGAGGCTGAGTGGGGAGGATGTCTTGAACCCATGAGCTATGATCATGCCACTGCCCTCTAACCTAGGTGACAGAGAAAAACCCTATCTGAAGAAGAAGGAGAAGAAGAAGAAGGAGGAGGAGGAGGAGGAGGAGGAGGAGGGGGAAGGGGGAAGGGGGAAGGGAAGGAGGAGGGAGAGAAGGAGTGGGAGGGGAAGGGGGAAGAGAAGGAGGAAAGAAGGAAGAAGGACAGAGAAGAAGGAGGATGAGAAGATCACCAGAGATTAAGAGGGGTTGTAATGATAAAAGGATCAAGTCCTGCCAGGAAGATATAATTCTAAACTTGCATGTACCTATTATTGAGAGATTTGAATACACCCTATCAGTAATTGGCTTGTTCTAATCAAACAAAAAATCAGTAAGAAAATAAATGCTTTGAAAAATGCTGTTAATAAATATGAGTTTCTTGACATATAGAGAACTAACATCCAACAACTGCAAAATACACATCCTTTTTCGGGTGTACTAAACCACTTTCCAAAATTGCTACTAAGCCAGTCCATAAGTCATCTTTCAACAGAGTTCTGATAGTTGAAGTAATACAGAATATCTTCCCTTAACCACAGTGGAATTAAGCTAGAAATCAATAATAAAAATATAACTAGAGAATCTCTAAGTATTTGGAAATTCACCAAAATGCTTTCAAAAGTGGATAAAGGAAGAAATAGAAATGGAGATTTAAAAATATTTTGAATTGAAAACAAGTGGTAATATGACATATTTACAATTTTGGATACAGCTGAAGCTATACCTAGAGGAAAGTTTATAGTCAAACAAATGTACATTTTGGAAAAGAAGAAAACTTGAAAATAATGATTTAAGCATCTATCTCAAGAATCTAGAACAGTATCTTCAATCAAATCCCAAAAATGAAGGAAGGAAAAAAAAGACAATAGCAGAAATCAATGAAGTAAAAAAACAAATATATTATAGCATGGATCAACAAAGTTAAATATTGATTCTTTGAAAAGACTATTAAAATTGATAAACCTCCAATGAGAGAGAGAAGCACAGATTCCCAATATCAGGAAGAAAAAATGGGACATCACTACAGATCCTACAGATACTAGAGGCTAATAAAGGAATATTTTGAAAAATTTTATGCCAATACATTTAAAAATTTAGATGAATGGAAAAATTCTTAAAAACAATACAACCTACCAAAAGAGATATAAGAAATGAAGTAAAATTTAATTTAACTAGTAAAGAAATTGAATCTTTAAAATATTCCTACAAAAGATCTTCAGGCCTGATGGCTTCACTAGTCAATCCTTCCAACTATTCATGGAAGACTATCGCTTGTCTTTCACACATTCTTTCAGAGAATAGGAAAAGATGGAATGTTCTCAACTCCATTTGTGGAGACAACATATCCTTGACATCAAATCTGATAAGGATGTTACACAAAAGAAAAAGTATAAACCAATCTCTCTCGTGAACATAAATGTGAAAATTCTAATCAAATATTAACAAATTTAATCTGGTGAAATAATAAAGGGCTAATACATCATAACCAAGAAAAGTATTGCACAAGGATATTTTAGCATTCAATAAATCAAGCAATGAAAATCACTACAGTAACCGTATAAAGGAGAAAAAACAAGTTATTATCTATGGATAATCCAGAAATACAGGAAACTTCCTTAATCTGAAAAGAGAATTTTCAAATCAACCAACCAAGGAAACGAAAAATATCTGTAGCAAATATTTTACTCAATAGTGAAATATTGAAATTTTCCTCTGAGATTGGGACTGGAACCAAGCTGTCTGCTACCACCCTATCTTTGCAACCTGTACTGGAGATTTCAGAGGAAATCAAATGGAAGGTGTGAAGATGAGGAAGGAAGGAATAAAAGTATTATTCACAAACCGTATGATTATTTGCATAGAAAATCCAAAAGAATATATAAACTATTAGAATTAATAAGTGCATTCAGCAAAGTCACTGAATATAATGTCAAGACAAAAAAAAATTGTGTTTCTCTATATCCTTAACTGACATTTAATAAATTTTAAAGATGTCATTTATAATGGTATTAAAATACATAAAGTTTTCCAAAAATAAAGGCATTAAAAGATATGGAAGACACCTTCATAGTAAACTACAAAACCTTGTTTGGAAAAATGGAAGAAGACCCAAACAAATGGAAAGATGTTTCATATTCATGAATGGAAGACTCACTTATGTAAAGATGCTCATTCATCACCAAGTGTATCTACTTTCATTGGAATTGAAATCAAAACCCAGCATACATTTTGTGGAAATTTCTATGCTGATTCTAAAATTTATACGGAAATGTGAAAGGCCAAGAGTAGTAGCTTAGACAATCTTAAAGAAGAAACAAAATATTAAGAGTTACTTTACTACATACTAAAATGTGTTATAGAATTCCAGTAAGATAGTGTGATATTTCCTCAAGAATAGATGCCTGGACCAATGGAACACAGTTAAGAACAGAAACAGACCCGTCTATATGCTCCCTTGATTTATGATCAGCTGGTTCTGAAGAGCAATGGAAAAAAGATTTTTTTTAAAAATATGGTGTTCAGCTGGGCGCGGTGGCTCAGGCCTGTAATCCCAGCATTTTGGGAGGCCGAGGTGGGCGGATCACGAGGTCAGGAGATCGAGACCATCCTGGCTAACACGGTGAAACCCCGTCTCTAATAAAAATACAAAAAAATTAGCCGGGCGTGGTGGCGGGCACCTGTAGTCCCAGCTACTCGGGAGGCTGAGGCAGGAGAATGGCGTGAACCCAGGAGGCGGAGCTTGCAGTGAGCTGAGATCGTGCCACTGCACTCTAGCCTGGGTGACAGACCGAGACCCTGTCTCAAAAAATAAATAAATAAAAAAAATATGGTGTTCAATCATTTGGGTCATATGGGGAGAAAAAGATGAAAAGCAACTTACAGTTCTAGGTGGTTTGTAGAGGCGAGTGTGAAACATAAAGCAATATACTTTCTAGAAGATAACATATCCACTTTCATGACTATAGGGATAGGTCGAGTGTTCTTTTTGTAAAAATAAATATATAACTATATTTATTTTGAATATTAAATAGTTTTTAAATTACAAGCAATTTATTGAATCACACTATGCATCAATATACAGTAAAAATCTTACAATTTAAAAATGTACACAATTTAGACTGAAAGTTCATTGACTGTTATATTGACTGTACACTGACTGTTACATTGCCGTGAACCTCTTTTGCCTGTGTTAAAGGACAGCAGGGAGGCCTGGTGGGTGGGACGGCCCCCCCTACGTCCTCCTCTGCAGACGGAATCTGACAGTGGACCCATACACCCGTCCCATGATCAAGATCCCGCTCGGCCCACGTAGGCCTGAGCTCTTAACCAGCACGTGTCCATGCCGGTCAAACTGATCTTCACAGGCTGTTGGTAATTCAACACTGTCAATGCATCTTTAAGAATTTCTTGGCCGGGTGCGGTGGCTCGTGCCTCTAATCCCAACACTTTGGAAGGCCGAGGCGGGCGTTTCACGAGGTCAGGAGATCGAGACCATCCTGGCTAACACGGTGAAACCCCGTCTCTACTAAAAATACGGAAGGATTAGCCGGGCGTGGTGGTGGGTGCCTATAGTCCCAGCTGCTGGGGAGGCTGAGGCAGGAGAATGGCGTTAACCCGGGATGGGGAGCTTGCAGTGAGCCGAGATCGCGTCACTGCACTCCAGCCTGGACGACAGGGCGAGACTCCGTCTCAACAACAACAACCACAACCACAACCACAACAACAACAAAACGAATTTCTTTATAGACGAAAGAGAATGTTCTTTGTTAATAAAGACTTGAGCCAACCCCATTGCTACTTAGGAATATTGTTTTGGAGATTTCCATCGGAAGTCACTGCGTACACCCATTCTTTTTTTAAGCTACTCCTCATAATGCTTGTGTTTTGAAACCCCTGTTAACAGAAGCCCAACCTTTGGCGTCTAACCCTTAGTTCACTTCTGAATTTTCAGATGACGGGCCGAGTCAAGGAAGAGCAGGTGCTGCCTTCCTTCCACCGGGGCCCTGGGGACAGACATGCAGTAGGTCCTTAGCTGTACCAACACCCTATGGGGAACAGGAAAAAAAGGAGGGGTTCAGAAAGACCTTTTACAGCAGCAAGACATACCAAGACTTTTCTTAGATAAACCCATTTCTATAGAAACGATCGGACCTGTACATTTAAAAATAGAATGAATGCTGTTTGCAATTAAGCTTGGTCAAGCTTTCTGCACCCTTATGATTAATGGTTTCTCCTCCAGATACACGGGCCAAGTCTCAGAAGGATTTGGGGAGGACTTTTTCTGTGTTGCCCTTTCTGGCTTATCGACAGGGTCATTTGAAAAGACAAATTCACATCTAGCTAGGAAGGAAATGAAAGCTAGATTATTTTTGTTATAGGATTTAAAATGTACAAACTCCACCAAAATAGGACTAATTCAGATTGATTCTGGGTTGCCACTCATAGGAGGCCAGAAAATATTCTAACCTTCCCCCACATTATCTAGAGAATGCCACTGATTTATTTCACTGTACAACTTATTAGAACAAGTACATTTTGAAAACCCACCACTGATAACCAACTTATTAGTTAAAAAATAACAAAATGAACAACAAAAACCTCAACTGAACACAGCACATGCTGACATTTCAAAAATGGGCTGCAATTTTTATTCTACTTAAATTTCCTGTGTATTGCTTGGATTTCAAAAAAACGCCTTAACCCACATGTTGATTATAAATATAAAATCTCCCCCCTCCATGCAACACCACACTAAGACCCACTACCCCCCACCCCCAACTCAATGTATAAAATGCTTTTTTGGCAACTAATTATGAGTGACTCAAAATAAATAAAAATGGGAATTATGTTGTTAAAGTCATCTTCTTTTTTTTGTTTTTTTTTTTTTTTTTTTTTTGAGACAGGGTCTGGCTCTGTTACCCAGGCTGGAGTACAGTGGCGTGGTCTTGGCTCACTGCAACATCCACCTTCTGGGCTCAAGCCGTCCTCCCACCTCAGCCTCTCAAGTAGCTGGGACTACAGGTGCACGCCACTGTGTGCCCAGCTAGTTGTTTTGTTGTTGTTGTTGTTGTTTGTATTTTTAGTAGAGATGGGGTATCTCCATATTGCCCAGGCTGGTCTTGAACTCCTGGGCTCAAAGTGAACCGCCCACCTTGGTCTCCCAATGTGCTGGGATTGCAGGTGTGAGCCACAGCGCCCGGCCAAAATCTCAATCCTAGTGGAAAACGGACAGCCCAAAAAAGTCAATAAATGTACTCGAGGCTGACACTGTGTAAGAAGACGACAGATTCCATGATCTGCGTGACTTTGGTCATTAAATCTGAACTCTTTAAACCTACAATTGAAAAAAGTAGTATAATCACATGTCATTTCTCCTCAGCCAAGACTAATCTTAGATGTAAAAGCTGAGAAAACTCAGGCAGTCCCCACAGCAAGAATTCAGAGTCATGGCAATTTTGGCAAAGTCATCTTCTAATGCCCTTTTAATTTTTTTTTTTAAATCCACACGCCCAGGTGGGCACCACGTCCACCCCATGACTAGATAGGAGGGGACTCTCTCCATCCTGAACTTCTTGCTTTGGAAAGTTATTGCTTAGTATAATAAATGAGCGGAGCGGAGCGAAACTGGCAGTGAAGGTTGTCATTTGCTGTGCACACTCTGGCAACCTCCATCTGCATTTTGCACTAGGACTCAACTTCCTTCTGTGTGCCCCAGGCGGTGAGGCAGCTTCTGACTTGGGCCAGAGCTCAGATGTGGGTGGCATCATCTCATCTCACCTGAGAATGCAGGAATGACTTCCGAGGGGCCGGGGCCCTGCTTCCTGTGTGGGCGGTCCTGGGATGCGGGAGCCCCTCGAGGAAGTGGGGGTGGGAGTTGGGATGCTGCTGACACTGCCTTAGGAAGGCCTCCCTGGTGACTGGAAGCTGGCTGCATGCCAGGAGAAGCACGTGGGATCTCGGAGGGCAGGGCTGGGCTTCAGAGGGTCTGTGAGACACGGGGAGCCCATGGGACATGCTGGGCATGTGTGCACTTATGCACTTGGCGTTATTCTGGGGAAAGGGTCCAAGGCCTTCATCGTTGGGTCCAGAGCTCTAGTTCTAGCACACTCTCCACTTTACAGCTGAGCTGAGATGCGGATTCTCCCAGTCAAGCCAGTGCAAGCAGGGAAGGGGTCCCTGCAGGCAGGGTGGGAGGTGGGGTCGGCAAGGGCTGGGTCAAGGCTTCAGAACTTTTCTCCTGGTTTCCAGCAACTCATGTTGGAATACAGTCATCTGCTCAAAGAGGTCGTCTCCAGCAAAAGTCTCATAGCGGCTCCCGGTTTCCTGGACAGACTCGCAATATGGAAAGTCTGTTGTTTCTCATTTTCTAGATTTCTTTTTCTAGTATTACCTCAAGGACGTTTCTAAAACCCGTGTCGCAGGCACAGCAGGGTGAGGCTCAAAGCCCTGACCCTTGACGAGGAGGGCCAAATGGCCTCACGGGCACTGCCCAGCCGGGAGACAAGGCAAGGAATTACCCTGCTGGTCTCTCTTTGAGCTGGGTCTGGTTCGGGAGTATGAATTTATAGCCAGCTGCCTGGTCTTTTTTTTTTTTTTTACATATATAAGGGTATTTATTGTGGTATTGCTTACATTGGCAAAAAAGTGCAAACATCCTAATAGCCAGCAGTATGAGGAAGATTAATAAAGTATAGTTTGTCTTATTTTTTTTTTTTTTGCTGTCTATTCTTTTTTTTTTATACTTTAGGTTTTAGGGTACATGTGCACAATGTGCAGGTTTGTTACATATGTATCCATGTGCCATGTTGATTTCCTGCACCCATTAACTCGTCATTTAGCATTAGGTATATCTCCTAATGCTGTCCCTCCCCCCTCCCCCCACCCCACAACAGTCCCCGGTGTGTGATGTTCCCCTTCCTGTGTCCATGAGTTCTCATTGTTCAATTCCCACCTATGAGTGAGAACATGTGGTGTTTGGTTTTTTGTCCTTGCGATAGTTTACTGAGAATGATGTTTTCCAGTTTCATCCATGTCCCTACAAGGGACGTCTTAAGTGCAATTTCTGAAAACAGGCAGAGTGACCAAGCCTTTTCTGGCCGGTGGTGGCCCAAGGTCAAGTCATCAGCACGTGGGGTCTGCTCCCAGACTTCCATCCATTTCCAGGCTGAGTTGGATTGTGCAGGTCAAACGCGCGGCGAGGCAGCTGGGCCGTCTGCTTTCCTGGCCTCCTCCACCAGCCCCACTAACAAGGGAACCAGCATCTGCTCCACCAATAAACCATCCTGAGCTCAGTGGCTGCAAACATGAGCAGTTCTTTAACCCAGGCCTCTGCTGGGTTGGGGAAGGGGAGGGATATGGCTGGCTCCTTGGTGTATCTAGTCCACCATGGGCCCCTCCTAGGCAGCTGGGACATGGATGTTGGCAGGGATGCCCAGCAGTGAGTCTGCAGGCTGTTGCTGCGTGCCCGAGGCCCCAGGCTGGAGGGTGTGTGCCTCACCAGCTTTCGAGCCCTGTGGCTGATGGCTCCCAAGTGCCAGCAGAGGGATCTCGTCCTCTAGGGCCTGCTCCTAGTGGGGATAAAGCCAGGCCAGCCGACCATGCCTACCCCACCAGGGCATTTGGGTTGTGTGGCCTGGAGGATGAGGGTGTGTGGCAAAAACTGCCTCTCACTCATCTGGCTAATTCTTCCCAAAATAGGACTTTGGATTATTCCAGTCCCTGCTCAGTGCCTCCCAGGGCTTCCCAGGGTCTGTGGAATTGGGGGGTCTGAGCACCCCAGGCTGTGCCCTGCATTACTCTTTCTGCCTGCCCCTCATCTGTGTACTCCTGGGGGTCCAGGGTGGGGGCTGCTGCTACACTCAAAGCCCACCTCCTGCTGTCTCAGCCTGCACAGCCCATCCCGCCCACCTCTTCCTGGTGACAGCCTCCTCCCGGTGACAGCCTCCTCCCTCCCAAGGAGGCTTCTGAGGCTCCCTGCTCCTAGCACATGGGGATGCTCCTGTGGTGACCTTCTCGTCTTTCTCCTCCTGGGGGCAGGGGCACCAGCCAGGGCCACTTTGCATATCTGGGAAGGGTGAAATGGTTGAGTGAGAAGGCATCACCGTTGGAGGGCGGTTTGAGTAACTAGGACGACTCCAGTGAGCTTTAAGGGCCTTGGACAGCTTAGCTGGCCAGGCAAGAGCAGAGGGGCTGGGGTGTGGGGGATCAGAAGGAAAGGCCTGAGCAAAGCCACAGAGATAAGCGGGCGTAGAATGAGTGCCAGGAGCCAAGGATGGTTCTCGATTTTTCTTTCTTTCTGAGATGGGGTCATACCATGTTGCCCAGGCTGGACTCAAACTTCTAGGCTCAAGCAATCCTCTCACCTCAGCCTCCAGAGCAGCTGGGACTCTAGGCATGCGCCATGGTGCCCGGCCAAGGGTGGTTCTGCTGGGCTGGGGAAGGGGAAGGGTGGCTGGGAGGCTGGTCAGCCAGTCCAGCACAGCCAGGCACATGGATCCTGAGGGCGATCGAAAGCCCCCAAGTGTTCTTGCAGGCCTGGGACTGGGCCTCCGGCTTCAGAAGGTAAAGAGGCACTCATTGACTCTATGGCTGTGCAAATGCCTGAGTTTTTGGCAGGGACTCCAGAAAAATTGCTCTGGTGCTGGTGGAGAAGGAGCCAAGCCTGGAGCTGGGGAGACAGGCAGTGTCGGAAGCCACTGCTAGGATCCGGGGGCAAGGACTAATGTGGATGCAAGAAGGGGATGGGATGGGGGTCATCCACGGGTTTGGGGTGGTGTGGACAAGGGGTGGTGGAGGTGAGAAAGACCCTGGGCTCTGGCTTGGGCATGGTGAGAACAGAGGGTCCGCCCACAGAGAGAGGCCCTGGGAGGATTCACACACAGACATGGTGCTCAGCAGAGGGGGCGAGATGGAGGCAGGGACAAAACCCTCAGCCTGTGCATGTCACCCAGATACCACTCAGGGCATGTCCGTGATAGGAGAGGACCACCGCAGACCAGGCCCTGAGGAGAGGCAGTGACAAACCATCCAGAGAAGAAGGCTTTGCAGGGAGATTAGGACTCCACGGAGAGGGAAGGGGCTCTCTGAGATGGGGGTGGCAGTTCCCAGGAGCAGGGAGCGGCTGCCTGCTCCCCAGGGCACCAGAAACGTGGGGCCGGCAAGTGCCTATCTGCCTGTGTTAATCGCGTTTCTTATCTTCTGTATTTTGTGATGCTTTCACATCCTGGGGCCTTGCTAATCCTGGAGAGACTGCTCCTCCCAGGGCTGGCTAATTCCTAGAGCCAGCAAGCAACGTGACTACCAACACGCCTTTCACGTACATTCCAACCACTCCACAGCCTGTGTCCCCAGCCGCCTCCTTCATCTGACTCTCACACCCCAAACCAATATTTTCACTGCCCTAAATCACCTTAGGGCCAGGTGCCAGGCAGCTAGAGACCATCCCTGTAGACCAGAGCCTGCCAAAATTATTCAAACTGCCCAGTTCTATGCTCACTGTGACTGGTCTGCACTCTGGGGCACGCTCTCCCCTCACTCCTGCTGCCTCCTGACTGACCCTGGTGCCTCCCCAGGTGGCCCTGCATGGCGTGGTGTGCCCCTCTTTTCTTGGGAGCTGTAATAAACTCTTCTTTCAATGACATTGGCCTCTCTGTATCATCACCTGGTTACCTCCATAAATTAAACCCCTCCATAAATTAAAGCCAGGTACCATCATGAAATAGTGCCCAATGCACTCCCTCCCGGGGGCTTAAGCATCTGCCTCTTCCTAACGTGGTTCTCACGGAAGCACAGCCCAGAACCCTCCAGCCGGGCGAGCACTTTAACAAACACAACCACACAGATGACATCCCCCAGAGAACACACCGCTGGCCCCAGCCTCCCCTGTGCCTGTCCTCCCACACCCTGCTGGGGGCCTGCTGGGAGCCCAGACACTTACTGACTCTTTCCTGTTTTTTTTTTTCCTTAGTCTTTTGGCCCCAGGATAATGAAGAAATCTATTGACAGTAGCAATATTCAGTCTGGTGCCTTCTGGAACAAATTAGCCACAGGAGAATATCTGAGTGGTTTTTTCTGTTTGGAAAACAGCGCCGCCGATGTGGGAGCGAGTCCTTGGAGGGGCATTTCTGATGTTCGGGACCCCGGATCCACCGCATGAGGCCCTCCTTAGCAGATCCCACTCCCTGCAGCCAGAGGCGGTGGCAGCCTTGGCTTAACACGCCCCGTGCTGTAGTTGGCTACAGAGCCGGTGGTGACCCTGAGGTCGCGGGTGCCCAGCCTGAGAGAGCCGGCTTTCGGGTCCCTTTAATTGTGTCCCTTCGAACACTCCAGTTCTGAAAGCAAGTTATTTATATCTGCTCCTCAAGGCGGGCCTAGCAAGAGGCTGAGCTGGCGGCCAGCCTCAGCCTCTCTCTGCGGCTGGCGGTTCGAGCAGAGTTGGGTTCTGAGAACAAAACAAAAGTTTCTTCATTTCAGATGTTCACTAATTCAAACTGGCCCTGGGCAGTGCGTTTCTGAGGACTTTGTCTGCGGCCGGGTTCCCTGTCCTCTCCCAGGGCCTCCCCTTTCATGGGTTGTGGGCTTTGGGGAGCAGCGGCCTTCTCCTGCCTCCGTGGACAAGCGTGTAATGACAGAGCCACATCTGTGCTGACTCACTGTGCAAACATCTTCCATTGGCCTCACTGCCCCTCCCGGCCCGGCCTCCAGGCCCCCCTGGGGTTCCTAGACTCAGGCCATGCTTGTGCATCACTAGGCCCAGGACTCAGGGTTCTTAGACAGGGGTCCCGTGGCGCCCCATGTAGACAGCGCCGTGGCCAGCAAACAGGGCAGGCGCTGAGCCAGCTGGCTACGTGGCTCCGGAAGCCTCCCGGATGATCTAAAGTCCACCCTGGGCCAGCCCTGCAGCCTGCTGGAGCTGGGGTTCTCCTGAAAGCAAAGGGTCACCTTGTGTCTGTGCTCAGACCTGGGAGAGGCTGGGCTGGGTGGATGCCACGTTCAAGTGAAGTCACACCCCATCCTCCTCCTCTGTTGTTCTCCTGGATGCCCCTGGAACTTTGGACCACCCAGAGGGAGGAATAGTGACCACCGCAAGAAAGCGCTGAAGGGCAAGGTGGGTGGGCGGGAGACTCAGCCCTGGGAGGGCAGGTGCTGCAGGGGACTGGGGTCCCACTGCTTTCATCCCTGCAGCCCCATGGACACCCCCGTCCATCCCCTCTTCTCCACCCCATGGATCTCCCTGGTCAGGAGGCCCCACCTCCACCCTCTCATTCCATTCTTTACCCTGCAGCCAGCAGAGATTACAAGGCTGGGCTATACCTGGACCCACCTTCGACCCCCACTGGCCACGCTGACCCCCACACCCCTGCCCCGGCCATACTGATCTCCTCATGGGCTCTCCCTCCACCTGGAGAAGCCTCTCCTGACAGCCCCCCACCCCCATCTAGGCTGCTCTGCCCTTCCCAGCTGAACTGAACTCAGCTGGGTTCTGCCAGCTCAGCCCTTGGGGCCTCATGTCACAGCTCACCCTTCCCTGTGTCACCTGGCCGCCCCTTCTTGCCATGCACCGCCCTTTGGGGACCTCGTCATTTACTCCCTGCAAGCCCGTGTTTCCCTGTGCTGACCTCGGGACCTGTTGTCCTCGCTCGATGCCTGAGGTCCCTGCTGAGCTGAGGCTCCACCCTCCACCTGCGCCTGGAGCACCTGGGCGCAGCCAGGCCGGGTGACAGCATGGCCAGACGTCATTACAGTCACCTGCCCTCCTCTCTCTCTTCCCAGCCCTTCTTCCTTCTCTTCTCTTTTTCTTTGTCTCTTTCTTTCTCTTTTTTGGCTGGTTTCCCTAATGTTTAGCATGGAATGTAACATAAAATGTGCTCCATTCGTATTTGTTGAGTGACTGAATCAATACGGGGGCCTCGAGCACCTTTGAGGATTCAGCCTTGCATGCAGGAAGCATCTCCGAAGCGCCAGGTGCACACTATACCCTGGTCATGCCTGCTCTGCCTCTCTAAGGTCCCCCAAGGTAGCCCCGGGTCTGTGTGGGAAGCGCTGGCCTGGGCGGGGTCTGCTCTGCATCTTGCCTTCTGAGGTCACCCCAAGGCCAAATGCTGGCTTTAGGGTGATGTCCTGTGGGGTGCTGGGGTTAGGTATCAGTCGGGAACCTTCCCTCTGTCTTTCGGGGCTGGTGGCTGACTTGATGTCCCCTGCCACACCTCCATTGGGGCTGCCAGGCAGTGAGGCTGTGTTCCCCGGGCAGCCCAGTGTAGGGCTGGCCACAGAGCCACTATTTCGTCTTCCACAGGGACCGAGAAAGGCCTCACCTGTCCTGGTAAGTGGTGGCTGCAGGACTTCATCTGCTGGACCTTCGAGGGTCCCATGAGGGGTTGGGAAGAAGGCCGGGGCTTGGAGGAAGCCAGAGAAGTGCCTTCCCTGGTCTCAATCCTCCAACAGCCCAGAGACTCTGCCCCAGGGAGTCCCAAGGAGCACTCCTCAGGGAGAAGCAATGGCTGGCCCGGCTCAGGGGTGCTCCTTGCAGGAGTCCAGGGCCCCACTCTGCCCCCCAGCAGCACCTGCCCCAGGATGGCAGTCCCAGTGGAGCATTCCCCAGGGGCCTGCTCCTCCCCACCCAACACTGTGCAGGCAGAGCGGTGCAGTCTGAACCCTTACCAGCTGGCCATCTGTGGCCTCCTGTCCTGCCCTCTTCCAGCCACTTCGCCCTCTGGGAGCTGCATGCTGGGTCCTGGAACCCTCCAGGTGCCCTGCCAAGGGCCCGGCCTGCACTGCTCCCCTCCCAAACACCAGCCCCCACGCACCTCCCACTCACCCGAGGTCCCACTCTACTCAGCCCGTGGACTGAGCGTCCCTCCCCATGCTGAAGCCTCATCCCCTGTGTGATGGTGTTTGCAGGAGAGGCCTCAGGGAAATGGCTAGGGCAGATGAGGACACGAGGGTGGGGTGCTTGCACCAGGATCGGTGCCCTGGGAAGAAGACACCAGGGTGTCTGCTCCTCCCTCTGGCCCCGAGAGGACACAGCGGCAGTGAGATCCTGCCAATGGGAAGCGGCCTCACGGGCGCTGGGTCGGCCAACCCCCAAGCTGCTAGCGCCTGAGCTCCCAGAACAGTGAGAAATCCACATCTGTGGCTTGGGCCACCCACTCTGTGGAAATTGGCTATGGCAGCCTGTTCTGACTGGGCTCTCATCACCCTGAGCCTGGCTGAAATGCCCTCTGCCTGAAGCCTCCCCTTGCCCCAGCTGTTGGGGCCCCTTGTCCTGCACTTGGGGTCACCACCCGCCTGGGAATGGATGACTTGTCTCGAGTCCACCTGGCGCCCTGGCGTGGAGGCCCCCAGGAGAGGTGGGGTCTGTTCCACCCACTGCTGCACCGCATCCTCCGTGTGGGGTTCTGGCCTGCTGCTGGTCTCCTGGGGGGCAGACCGTGCGGGGACTTCTGGGGGTGGATTTCAGTGAGAGCACCTGAGAGTTGCCCCTGGCACCAAGGACAAGATGAAGCCAAGGCACTGCCCACCTGGGGCAGACCTGAGTTCACATCCTGGCATGGCTGGTCACCAGCCACATTGTTTATCCTCTTTGGGGCTCTGTTCCATCATCCATAAACCACAGGCCACACCAGGACCTACCTGACCAGGGGCTTACTCCTGGAGCTAGGGCTTCCATCTTCTCCTGGCCTTCACCTTGGTGCTCCTGGTTCTCCAGCCTTCAGGCTTGGGCTGAATTAAACACCAGGGGCTCTCCTGGTTCTGCAGCTTGTAGACCGCAGACTGTGAGACTTCTTGGTCTCCATCATAAATCTCCTCATATATATGTCTATGTATGTACATATACACACATATACTCAGATATACACACATATATACTCATATACACACATATATACTCATATACACACTTATACTCATATATACACACATATTATACTCATACACACATATGTACTTATATACACCCATATTATACTCATATACACACATGCACTCATATATGCACACATATACTCATATACACACATATATACTCATATACACACATATATATATAAAAAAAAAAAAAAAAAAAAAAAAAATATCATATACACACATGCACTCATATATGCACACATATACTCATATACACACATATATGTACTCATATACACACATATATACTCATTTATACTTGCACATGTATATACTCATATACACATGCACATGTATATATACTCATATATACAAGCACAGACATATACTCACATATACACACATATACACTCATATATACATGCACATATATACTTATATATACATGCACATGTATATACTCATATATGCACACACATTAATATACTTACATATGCACACATATATACTCATATATATACACATGTATATATACTCATATATATACACATATACTCACATATATATGCACACCCATATACACTCATATACACATACACATATATATTCATATATACACATCCACACATATACACTTATATATACACATGCACATACATACTCACATATACATGTGCACATATATACACTCGCATACATGCACACATACATATACTCACATATATACTCATATATACACAAAATATATACTCATATACATATATACTCATGTATACACACATATACTCATATATACACATATATACTCATATATACACATGTATATATACTCATATACACGTCCACATGTATATATACTTATATATACACACACACTTACACATACACTCATATATACTCACATATACACACACTCATGTATACACACACATATACTCATATATACATGCACACATATATACTCATATACATGTACACATATATACTCATATATACATGCACGCACATATACTGATATATTCATGTACACATACTCATATATACACACACTCATACATGCACATATATATACTCATATATACAAGGACACACATATACTCATATATACATGCACACATATATATTCATTCATACACACACATTATACTCATATATACACACATATATACTGATATATACATGCACACATATATATACTCATATATACATGCACACATATATACTCGTATATACACACACTATATATACACACGTACTCATATATACATGCACATATGTGTATACTCATATCTAGACACATGTATGTTTATTCATATACACACATCATATTCATATATACACACATGTATACTCATATACACGCACATACTAATATATGTAAGCACATGTACTCATATATATACACACATACACATATATATACACACTCATATACATATATATGAGAAGAACCTATTGGAGATACGTATACACACCTAATACACCTCCAATTCCGTAAGCTAATTCCTTGTGAAGTCTTTATATCTGCCGCTGGTGGCTTCTCTGTTGAATCCTGACCCATACAGGGCTTCATGAGGAGATGGGATGAATCACCGAGCTAACACTCCATCCAGCAAGTGCTGCTGAGCCAGCCCCTGTACTCGTCACATGTGGCAGGTGGCACGAGGCTCCAGGTGGCCCTGCTGAGTGACATCAGATGTGCACAGTCACCACTTACCCACTGCGTGCCTATGAAGCACTGTGTGGTTTCAGCACCCCGGCCCCAGCTCTCAGCAGACACAGGCCAGGGGCCCAGGACCTGGTGTGCCTGGTGTTTGAGCGTTTTCACTGTGGACTCGCCTCAGAGCCTCGGTTTTGTCCACCTGTAAACTGAGGACAGCAAGGTCTACCTGACGGGCCAGCAGAGAGGGTAAAATCAGTTTCTGAACCTAGGAGGCACCAGACACACCATGGATGGGCAAGTCTCTTCTTTCTCCAGGGCTCCGGGTTCTATGCCTGGGCCGCAGTGTCTGTCTTCACTGGTTTAGGATTCCAACGCTTCCCCTGTATGTTAACAGAGACCCTGCAAGCAGGGTGAAAACCCCAAATGCAGGGCCGCAAAGTGACCAGGGTATGTTAGACTCAGGGTCACTATGGACGGCTGTGCAGGTTGTGTACTGCACAACTCTAGGGATCTGTCCACACCGTGTGACTTGTGTCCTCTAGAGTCATGCAGTGACAGCCTGCTCCTCTTAAGCAGTGCTCTGCCGAGCCTTCCTACCCTGTCCATCCAGGAGCATGGGGGAGCCAAGGATGGACCCACTGCACTTCCCACTTGAGGACGTGTTGTCTCAGCCTCAGTGGCTGCAAGAGAGCTGCACTCTTATTCCACAACCCTTTGTCCTCTCCCTAGTCAGCTTTCTCCCCAGACGGCCAAGATTTAAAGAGAAAAATTCTAGACTAAGAATCAGGAAACTGGATAAAACCAGAGCCTTGTGGAAGTCATTCCTTGTGTGTGCCTCAGTTTCCCCATCTGTAAAATAAGGGGCAGACTGCACTTTCATCTGTGGTCTCTCCTGCTAAAGCTCCGTGTTCTGTGATCTTCGGGGTGTCCAGGGTATGCCGCCCCCCTCTTTCAGGCAGGTCCTGGCCCCTCAGCCACCCACATGCTTGGTCTCTCTCTGGGAGCAGATCCTGCACGTGGCTCTGCCTGCCTTTGGCTAAGGGAGCCTTGGCCCTTTTCTCTGTTCCTCACCGTGCAGGGGAGGAGAACGTGCAACGTATGAATCTGTGCTTTCCTGTAAAAGCTGGACTGCTTTTCCCTCTTTTTCCTTCCATCATCAAACTTTACTGCCTTGAAAATCTGTGCAGTAAAACTGAGAGTAAGAGGCACGTCTGTTTCTCTAGTCTCTAATCTCTTTGGTTCCAGCCTCCTCCACGCCCGCCCCTGGGACCCGCGCACATCCCTAGGCCTCCAGTCCACGTCTGGCTCTGACAAATGGCTGGTCAGGAAAAGCCGCGTTCGGCGGTGGAAGCTGTCACCAGGCCCTGGCTCGGCCCTAAGCTACAGAGGGACACACATACTTTTTGTGTATCTGGTGCCAAAGATGGTTCCCACAGAACAGGAAGGCCTTGTGCCGTGGGATCCAGGGCAGGGACCTTCGGTGGATCACAGCCCATGCGGGGAGCCAGCGACCCACCGTGTGTGCCCACCGGGCAGGCGCTTGAGGCCAGTGCAGAAAACATGAGGTCCTGGAAGGGGAAGCCGAGGCTGCTTCATCTGCCCGCGCCCCAGCCGTTCCAGCAGGCCTGTGATTGTCATCAGCCCACTGGGCTCCACTGACTCCGCCAGCTTGTTTACCGGCCTCCTGGACAGAGAGAGACCTTGGCGGCCTCTGTGAGGCTCATTTTCCATGAGCAGGAAAGTTTCTGGACTCCAAGGGATTTAGAGCTCTGAGGGGCACCCAGCGTGCGGTCCCAGGGGTTTGAGGAATCTGTTCCAGCGTCGGGGTGAGCCCTGGGTGTCGTTTGCTCTGCCCTGTCCCCATGAGAGGGAGGGTGTCCTTCTTTCCTAAAACACCAAAAACATGTGGGTTGTTCAGGCATCACACACGCGGCAGCTGGGCTCCAAGCAGCATTATGTGGTGTTGTCTGGACAGGAAGATGGAGGGAGAGAGAGAGAAGAGAGACACGTAGAGACACACACGGAGACAGAGAGAAGAAAGAGGCACAGAGAGACACAGAGACACAGAGACACACACACAGAGATACATAGAGACAGAGAAGAGAGAGACACACAGAGAGACACAGAGACACAGAGACAGACACACAGAGACACAGAGAAGAGAGACACAGAGACAGAGAGACATAGAGATACATAGAGACAGAGAAGAGAGAGACACACAGAGAGACACAGAGATAGAGAGACACAGATATACATAGAGACAGAGAGAGAGACACAGAGACAGAGACACACACAGAGACAGAGAGACAGAGACACACACAGAGAGAAAGACACACACACAGGGACAGAGAGAAGAGAGAGACACATAGAGACACAAACAGAGACAGAAGAAAGAGACAGAGAGAGACACATACAGAGACAAACACAGAGACACATAGAGAGATACAGAGACAGAGAGACACACAGAGACAGAGAGGAGACACACAGAGAGACAGAGGCAGAGAGACAGAGACACACAGAGACAGAGAGAAGAGAGAGACACAGAGACAGAGAAGAGAGAGACACAGACAGAGAGACAGAGACACACAGAGACAGAGAGAAGAGAGAGACACAGAGACACACAGAGATGGAGAGAAGAGAGAGACACAGAGACAGAGAGACACAGAGAAGAGAGAGACACACAGAGAGACATAGAGACAGAGAAACACAGAGAGACAGAGACAGAGTAAAGAGAGAGACACATGGAAAGACAGAGACAGAGACACACACACAGGGACAGAGAGAAGAGACAGACACACAGAGACAGACGCACACAGAGACAGACATACAGAAAAAGAGAGACACACAGAGACAGAGAAAAGAGAGACACATAGACACACAGAGACAGAGAGACACACAGACACAGAGACACACAGAGACAGAGAGACACACAGACACAGAGAGGAGAGAGAGACAACTGCAGACAGAAAGACATACAGAGACAGAGAGAAGATAGAGAAACAGAGAGACACAGAGACAGACATACAGAGACAGATACAGAGAGAGACACAGACAGACAGACAGACACAGAAGAGACACACAGAGAGAGGAGAGAGAGGAGACAGAGACACAGAGGGAGAGACAGAGAGAAAAGAGAAGGAGGAGAGAAACAGAGGGAATGAGAGAAGAGAGACAGCGTGAAAGGGGGTGAGGCAGGAAGGAAGAAAGAGGGAGAGAGAGAAAGAGAAGGAGAGGGAAGAAGAGAGAATATAAAGATAAAATCCCATCTGCCCTGGATGGGGTGGGCTGGGGATTCCACGCCCCATTCCATGGGGCTTTGCACTTGAAACCAGACTCTCCCACCTGAGTTCTGTTACATCTGGAGCTTCAGATAAAACAAGATCACGTCTTAAGGATCACAAGGACCTGGGGATTTAGAAAATTGGGTGATCCCACTTTTGCCAGGTTGCAACATTCTTCCTTTTCAAAGGAGTGTCCATGAGTGATCTCCAAACAGGGTAAGGTCCCCAACCTACATCAAGTACAGGGAAATGAGAAGAAAAAATTCACATGGGCTGGGCGTGGTGGTGCCTCTCTGTGGTCCCAGCTGCTAGGGAGGCCAAGGAGGATCGCTTGAACCCAGGAGTTCAAGACCAGCCTGGACAACATAGCGAGACCCAGTCTATAAAAAACGAAAGAAAAGAAAAAGAAAAAGAAAAAAAGAAACCCACACAGGCAATGGAGAAGTAAACAGGATCTCAGTCCCTGTTCTGCTGGCCAGGCGAGGCCATAGTCCCAGCCATCCCTCCCTGAAGCTCCTCCTTTGGGTGCACACGCTGCCCCCGAGCCACCTTCAGGGAGCATCACTTCCTACTCTACTTGGTGGCCTGGTGCAGAAAGAGCCCCATCACCCGCCCTCTGGCCTTTCCAGCTTCCCATAGTTAACTGTCAGCGACCATGGAGCGCCCAGGGCAGAGTCCCCGGGCCCTGCATTTGCTGCTGTTTGCCTACACCGGGGTGTGCTGCTGGCTGTGGGGTCAGGGTCTCCTTGCCCCCCATGTGGACCCTGGGAGGGAACGAGCTGTAATTCCTACTTCTCACCAGTGCCCAGCTCCCTCAGCTTCTGGGCAGGGGGCAGCACCTCCTTCCCCCTTGAAGTGGAACATGGTCATTTGACTTTTGCTCCTGCAAACGAAGCCACCATTTTACTTCTGAGCGGAGGCACTGAGAGAAAGAGCGCTTGTTTCCTCTGTTCCCATGGCCATGGACGATATTCCCAGGGGGTGGAGGCTCCAGCAGCCAGGACCACAGAGTGAAGGTGTCCAGAGGTACAGGACAGCCCCCGACCCTCAAGGTACAAGGAGCAAGAAATACTTCCTTGTTGTTTTAAACCATGTAGATGCTAGGGGATGCTTGTTTCCCAGCATAACCATGCTTGAGCTTGCAGATACAGGAAGGAACTATTATCTCCCTAAAGAAATGAGTGAAGTGACAACTGAAGGCCACAAACCCACTTCATGACAGGACGAAGTTGGAGTCCAGGTTTTCAGGCCCAGGCAGGATCCTGGATCCTATGGAGAAACTTGGCTGAGCTGCACTCATTTCTTATGGGAAACACGAAAACCTCATTCTTAGGGTTCATGTCCTCCTGAGAGGGAGAGAAAGTTCCTTTAGAAAGGAGCAGAATCAGCTTGGTCTCAAGATCTCTCTGCAGCATGAAATGAAATGCCACAGGGGCAACACTCCAGCAAACACTGAAGGATAGAGACCGTGACTCTAAATTCCATGCCCAGCGAGCTGCCAGCAGTGCGTGATGGCTGCAGAAGGGCGTGCTCTTAGCGGCAGCACACCCTTCTGGAAAAATATCTCTGAGGGGTGCACTCCAGCTGTGCCAGAGAGCAAGATGTGAAGACTTGCAAAAGGAGGCCATGGGGTGAGAGGTGGCGGTGATGAATGACTTCCATGTGAAGTCTTGCAAATTTGCTTATAAAGTGGAAAAACGCATATATGTCCTCAGCAGGTCACGTGGGAGGAGAGCCTAATGGTGGAAATTTCTAGAGTAGATGCAGGTCCTGTGGTTTATGCGTTTAAGGCTCTGGGACCTGGGGTGGAGGGGGGACTCCTTTGCTCTGTTGGGCCTCAATTTCTCTGTTTATAAAAGAAAAAAAGTGGCCTTTGGTCTCTGGAAGCTCTCTGTCACCAGATGACTGCAGGGTCCTTCCACTATTTGGTAATAAGACTCCCCCACCTGCTGCCAACTCCCTGCTTCTGGTGTCTCACCAATGTTCTGGATGTTTGGGGTGATGGTAAAAGGGTTTGTGTGCCCGCTGAGGAACCGTTTTATTCTGCGGACTTGGGGACACTCGTAGAAATTGTTTGAGGCCCCTTAGAGAATTGTAGAACCAGGAGGCAGAGGCTGTGTTTGTGGTTTGAGCTGGTCAACTGGAGGAATCCAGGTTTCTGGGAACGTTGACCAGTCACTAAGTCCCATCCTTAGCTTGACAGCCCCCACCCCCACCCTGTCCCCAGATAGTGCCTATGGGGAAGCCTCGGGAAGGAATACTGCCCTTCCCCCTGTCCCGACGCCACATCTGGGATGAGCCCCAAACCTCAGTTGGCTTTGATGCTGCAACTTTTTCCAAACCCTGAGCATGATTCACAGCCCAGACCGGCAGTGGAATTTCTGCAAACAGAGCCGAGGGCTCCGTCTGCACTCTTGAGAGGTCTGCAGCTCCCACCTTCGGAATGGCCCGAGAAAGAGACTGGGAACGCACAGGCCACATTCTTCCTGGATGAAACACTGGCCTTATCAGGAGGAAGTAATGACAAATGGCCCGAGCAGCTCCCAGCCAGGGGGCTGGCTCTTCTTAAATCTGCTGAGATGGATTTTCTCTGATGAGCCCAGCAATTATGGGAACCCGCAGGCCTGCTCAACGCCCGCACCTTTGCCATTTCCTGACAAACACTGGATCATCCGTCCTTCCCATCACCGCCCCTTTCTTCTTGGAGGAAAAGCCTCCTGGTGTGGTGCGAGGATGGCGGGTGTTCCACCCTGCCCTGGGCCACCAACACCACGGCCAGGGCGGCCCCCTGCAAGCACCGAGTGGGTCAGCTCCATGTTCCGGCAGAGCCAGGAGAGAAACGAGGAACTCTTGTCTGGTTAATTGCTATGTGTATATATGACGATAAAGGCATGTTGGCCCGGCACGGCGGCTCACACCTGTGATCCCAGCACTTTGGGAGGCTGAGGCGGGCGGATCACAAGGTCAGAGATGGAGACCATCCTGGCCAACACGGTGAAACCCCGTCTCTACTAAAAAAGATACAAAAAATTAGCCAGGCATGGTGGCGGGCGCCTGTAGTCCCAGCTACTAGGGAGGCTGAGGCAGGAGAATGGCGTGAACCCGGGAGGGGGAGCTTGCAGTGAGCCGAGACCACGCCACTGCACTCCAGCCTGGGCGACAGCCCGAGACTGTTTAAAAAAAAAAAAAAAAGACATGTCGTGTTATCTGGTGCCTTTTACCTGGCAAGCAGGATGTCGTGGGCGAGCACAAGGGCACCACACTCCGGCCCAGAGCACAGCGATGGGAGATAAAGGCCACAGAGAAGCAGTGGCCTCCTCGGGCCTCCAGCGCCCAGGGAACAACAAGGCCACCATTGTGAAGGGCACAGAGGGTCAGCTCTCCAAGTCTAAGCACAGAGGGTCACAGGGAGAGAGACCCAGAAGGGATGAGATGGGGGGAATGTCCTTGTGGTAACGTGAGTGTGGTTGGGATTCTGCTGAGCGCACAAAGGCAGACACAACTCAGTGGACGTGAACGGGCATCCCCCAGTGACAAAAGCCGTTGTCCCCCAAGTGATGTTCCTTGAGGTTAGACTGAGCCAGCTTCGTGTTATAGGCCTGATATAGACCTGGGGCACAGTGGACACTGGATGGGTGTTTGAATGCATGAAGAAGTAAAAAGAAGAAAAGAGGAAAGAAAGAGAAAAGAATGAAAGAAAGAAAAGGAGGAAGGAAGGAGAGAGAAAGAAAGGAAGGAAGGAAGGAAAGAAAAAAAAGAAAGAATGAAAGTAAGGAAGGAAAGAGAGAGAGAAAGAAAGGAAGGAAGGAAGGAAAGAAAGAAAAAAAAGAAAGAGAAAGAAAGAAAGAGAAAGAAAGGGAGGGAGGGGAAAGAAGGGAAAAGGGAGGGAAAAAAAAGAAGGGAAAGGGAGGGGAAGAAAAGAAGGTGGGGGAGAATTTTCACCGGCAATGTGGTTCCCTCTCTCTCCTTCTCCATAGCTCCCTCCCTTCATGGCCTTCTTGGTTTTCTCAAGCTCCCACTCTGGGTCCTGGAGCCTTAGAAGGTTTGCGTTGTGCTGATAACCAATTCTGGGTAGACACCGAGTGGAAGTGATTCTCACCGGAAATTAGGAGGAACAATTGCCTAGCACGTCACAGCTTGCAGAGCCTCTTCGACTATCAGCATTTTATTAGGGCGCCCCTCAAACAGCCCTCTGAGGGAGGCTTTTCCCTACCTTCATTCCACCAAAGACTCCACATTGTAGAAACAGGTTAGATGAACTGTGCAGGGCTAAGCTATCTCTAGGAGCGAGAATTTAGATTGGGTTTGTCTTGGAATTCAAATTCCATTCATGCACACTCAATTTCAATTCCATTCTCAAATCCAATCTCTCTCTCTCCCTCCCTCACACAAACTACATCGGAATCCTCCGTGCCTGGCCGTGGTGTGATCACAGCGGATGCTGCTCCAGGGTGCCCATCACTGCCGGTCGACAATCAGCCGCAGTTAGGAACTCGCTTTGTCACTTCACGTTACATTGTGAACATTTTCCCTGCAGCTAAATAGTCCTCAAAGCCTGTTTATTTTTTTTCCTTTATTAGATCAGATGTGGGTGAGACCAAGGTACGATTCATCTTGAGGCAAATTTCTCTCCAGCTGTGAGCCTGTGAAATCAAGCACTTTATGCTTCCAACATTCAATGGTGGGACAAGCGTAGGACAGACACTCCCATTCCAAAAGAGACAGCCGGTGAAGAAGACAGGAGTAACAGGCCCCAAGCATGCCTGAAACTCAGCGAGGCAGACCAGTCTTAGACTCAAGAATAATTGTTCAGGCTGGGCGCGGTGGCTCACGCCTGTAATCCCAGCACTTTGGGAGGCCGAGGCAGGCGGATCACAAGGTCAGGAGATTGAGACCATCCTGGCTAACACAGTGAAACCTCATCTCTACTAAAAATACAAAAATTAGCCGGGCGTGGTGGTGGGTGCCTGTAGTCCCAGCTACTCCGGAGGCTGAGGCAGGAGAACGGCGTGAACCTGGGAAGTGGAGCTTGCAGTGAGCCGAGATCGTGCCACTGCACTCCAGCCTGGGCGACAGAGTGAGACTCCGTCTAAATAATAATAATAATAATAATCATCATCATCATCATCATTCCACCTTCCGCACACACTGGGGCAGTGACTGGGTTGTAAGGCTCCTCCGGCACTGCTCTTGAGACATTGCTGGGCGGCGTCTGTAACTCTCCTGGACCGAAAGCACAAGCCGGTGGCTGTACTGGTCTGGGATGGAGAGGGAGCCCTGGCCCCATGGCTCTGGCAGGCATTACCGCTATGGGCCTCTCCATGGGGCCTAGCCCTTGAAGTCATTCCCTGTCTATGTTGTGGGTCATGAACCTGTGTCTCCAGCTGGCTCCATCTTTAGAAATCTAAGTGGAGGCAGCCACAGCTGCATAGCTCATGCACTGTGCAAACTGGCAAAATAGCACCATGCAGACACAGCAAAGGTTCACCCCTAGGTCCCCCAGAGCGGGGCCAGTGTGGCCTGTGCCAGGTCTGGGCCCAGTGGATTCTAAGCTAGAGTGGCCCCTTTTGAATCATCTTGTCCCCCAGGCCTTGGCATTCTGGGCCTGTGATGGGAGGGGCAGCTCCAGAACCTCTGAAAGTCTTCGGTCCGCTCTTCCATTTTCTTAGACAACAGCTCCTGGCTTCAGTGTAGATGGAACTATCTCCTTCTCAGATGGGAATGCAGCCACGCCTTGAGTGTCTTCTCTTGAATACACTTTCTCATTCTTTTCAATGAGGATAGGCTAAGAATTTTCCAAAGTTAAAGTTTTGCTTCCTTTTTGATTACAAATTCCACCTGTCTAAAGTATTCCTCTCTTCTGGCATTTTACTCCAAGCATTGAGAGAAGCCAGGCTTCACTCTCGACACTGCTTAGCAATTTCTTCTGCCAAATATCCTGTTTCATTGCATGCAAGTTCCACCTTCCAGAGAACACCCAGACGCGACACAATTCAGCCAAGTTCTTTGCCACTCTGTAACAAGGATGGCCTTTCCTCCAGTTTCCAATAAGTGCTCCTCATTTCCGCCTGAGACCTCACAGTCATGGCCTCTTCCGTGTGCATCCCTACCAACCTTCTGTTCACAGCCACTGAGGTCATCTCCAAGAAGACTGAGGCTTTCTCTCCTGCTCTCCTTCCGAGCCCTCACCAGAATCATTCCCGACAGTCAGTTCACAGCGATGTGGGCTTTTCCTAGCACACACCTCAAAACTCTTTCAGCCTCTACCTGTTATCCAGTTCTGAAGCTGCATCCACATGTCCAGGGGTTTGTTATACCAACAGCCCGCTTCTCAGCACCAATTTTCCGTCGTAGTCTGCTGGGTCTACTATAGCAAAATACCCTAAGTCAGGTCACTTAAAAAAAAAAACAGGGGCTGGCACAGTGGCTCATGCCTGTAATCCCAGTACTTCGGGAGGCCCAGGCAGGTGGATCACTTGAGGTCAGGAGTTTGAGACCAGCCTGGCCAACATGGTGAGACCCCGTCTCTACTAAAAGCACAAAAATTAGCCAGGTGTTGTGGCACGCACCTATAATCCCAGCTACTTGAGAGGCTGAGGCAGGAGAATCACTTGAACCTGGAAGGCAGAGGTTGCAGTGAGCTGAGATTGCACCACTGCACTCCAGCCTGGGTGACAGAGCGAGACTGCATCTCAAAAAAATAAAACCAAACCAAACCAAAACAAAAAACGGGAATCCATTTCTCACAGTTCTGGAGGCAACAGATTTGGTGTTGGGTGAGGATCTGTCTCCTGGTTTATAGAAGGTGCTGATGCAAGGCAGGTGAGCCCCAAATTGGGGCTTAACCCACAGGGGTTCTTGGCTTTGCCCAGGAAAGAATTCAAGGGTGAGCAGATAGTGTTGAACAGCAACTTGTATTGAAGCAGCCATGCACAGCAGCAGCTGAGGTCCTGCTCCTTGCAGAGCAGGGCTACCCCATGCGCAGTGAGCCCAGAGTAGCAGCTCAGAGGCAGGGTTGCAGGCATATTTATACCCATTTTAATTATACGCAAATCAAGGAGCCAATTATGCAGAAATTTCTAGGAAAAGAGTGGTAGCTTTCAAGTGGTTAGATTGTTGCCATGGCAATGGTAAACTGACAATGGTGCATTGGTGGGTGTGTCTTATGGAAAGCTCCCTCCTCTCCATTCCTGTTTTATTTAGCTTGTCCTCAATTTCCTCTGGTGTCTGAGCCCCACCTCCTGAATCGAGCCCCGCCTCCTGAATCGAGCCCCGCCTCCTGAATCAAGCCCCCCCCTGAATCAAGCCCCACCTCCTGAATCGAACCCCACCTCCTGAATCAAGCGCCGCCTCCTGAATCAAGCCCCGCCTCCTGAATCAGGCCCCACCTCCTGAATCAAGCCCCCCTCCTGAATCAGCCCCTCCCCCCCCCTGAATCAAGCCCCCCCAACCCCTCCTGAATCAAGCCCTGCCTCCTGAATCAAGCCCCACCTCCTGAATCAAGCCCCACCTCCTGAATCAAGCTCCACCTCCTGTCTCAGCACCTTCCTGCTGAGTCCTCACATTGTGAAAAAGGACTCAGCAGCAGCTGGGTGTGGTGGCTCACACCTGTAATTCCAGCACTTTGGGAGGCTGAGACAGGAGGATCATGAGGTCAGGAGATTGAGACCGTCCTGGCTAACACGATGAAACCCCGTCTCTACTAAAAATACAAAAAATTAGCCAGGTGTGGTGGTGGGCGCCTATAGTCCCAGCTACTTGGGAGGCTGAGGCAGGAGAATGGCGTGAACCTGGGAGGCGGAGCTTGTGGTGAGCCGAGATCACACCACTGCACTCCAGCCTGGGCGACAGAGCGAGATTCCATCTCAAAAAAAAAAAGGACACTGCAGCTCTGCAGGCCTGTTTTGCACCAATTTTGTTCACGAGGAGACATAAACATTCAGAACATCACCTTTATTTTATTTTGTTTTAAATTAGTACTCTATTTTTTAGAGTAGTTTTAGGTTCACAGCAAAATTCAGAGGAAAGGACAGAGATTTCCCTTGGCACCCTGCCCTCATGCACACACAGACTCCCCAGCAAAGCAATATCTTTGCTGTAGTTGAGGGCCCTCCCTTGACATGTCATCATCTCCCAGAGTCGAGGGTTTACATTAGGGCTCACTTTTGGTGTTTGCATTCTGTGGGTTTTGACAAATGTCTAATGACCTGGATTCATCAGTACCACATCATGCAGAATAATTTCACTGACCTAAGAATCCTCTGGATTCCACCTGTTCATCTCCCCTCCTCTACCCCTTTCCTTGTAACCACTGAGCCTTTTACTGTCTCCATAATTTTGTCTTTCCTGAATGTCATAGAGTTGGAATCACACAGCATGTAGTCTTTCCAGGTTGGCTTCTTTCTGTTAGTAATATGCACTTAAGATTCCTCCACGTCTTTTCATGGCTTGATAGCTCATTTCTTTTTAGCTCTGAGTAACATTTCGTTATTTGGATGTACCACTGTTTATGTATCCATTTACCTCCTGAGGGACACCGTGGTTGCTTTCAAATTTTGACAATTTTGAACAAAGCTTCTATAAACATTCGTATGCATATTTTTTGTGGAAGTAAGTTTTCAGTTCCTTTGAATAACTACCAACAAATATGATTGCTCCATTGTATGGTAGGAGTATGTTTAGTTTTATAAGAAACTGCCAAACTGTCTTCCAAAGCAGCCATAGGGTTTTGTATTCCCACCAGCAGCAAATGAGGGTTCTTATTGCTTCACATCCTCACCAGCATCTGTTGTTGTCAACGTTGTGGATTTTGGCTGTTTTAGGTGTGCAGTGGTGCCTCCTTGTTGTTTTAGTTCGCGATTCCCTAAAGACATGTGATGTTGAACATCTGTACATCTTTTCTTTTCTTTTTTTTTTTTGAGATGGAGTCTCGCTCTTGTTGCCCAGGCTGAAGTGCAGCGACACAATCTCGGCTCACTGCAACCTCCGCCTTCAAGGTTTAAGTAATTCTCCTGCCTCAGCCTCCTGAGTAGCTGGGATTACAGGTGTGCCCCACCACACCCAGCTAATTTTTGTATTCTTAGCAGAGACGAGATTTCACCATGTTGGCTAGGCTGGTCTCGAACTCCTCACCTCCGGTGATCTGCCCACCTTGGCCTCTCAAATTGCTGGGATTATAGGCATGAGCCACTGCGCCCAGCCTGTACATCTTTTTTGATGAGGTGCCTGTTCGGGTCTTCTGCCTATTTAAAAATTGGATTGTTAGTTTTCTTATCGTTATGTTTTAGGAGTTCTTTGTATATTTTGGATAGCAATTCTTTATCCGATGTCTATTTTGCAAGTATTTCCTCATAGTCCCTGGCTTGTCTTCTCGTTCTCCTGACACTGTCTTTTGCAAAGTGTTGCATTGCCTTGGGCAAGAGTTTTCCATTTGAAATGACCTCCAGCTTATCAGTTATTTCTTTCAGAGATCATGCCTTTGATTTTCTATCTAAAGAGTCACTGCTATACCCAAGGGCAACTAGGTTTTCTCTTATGTTATCTTCTAGGAGTTGTATAGTTTCGTATTTGGTCAGCTCAGGTAGAACCTTTGTAAACCACCTTAAATAACTTAGCCGATCCTCAAAGCCCTCAAAGCCACTTTACCAGGTAGATTTCATTATTAACCCTTTTAAATTTAGGTCTATGATCCTTTTTTTTTTTTTTTTTTTTTTTTTTTTTTGAGACAGAGTCTCGCTCTGTCACCCAGGCTGGAGTGCAATGGCACAATCTCAGCTCACTGCAACCTCCACCTCCCAGGTTCAAGCGATTCTCCTGCCTCAGCCTCTCCCAGGTATGCACCACCACACTCAGCTAATTTTTGTATTTTTTTTAGTAGAGATGGCCAGTCTGGTCTCAAACTCCTGACCTCAGATGATCCACCCACTTTGGCTTCCCAAAGTGCTGGGATTACAGGCATGAGCCACCGCGCCCGGCCCTAAGATCCATTTTGAGTTAATTTTTGTGTCTAGATTCAGTTTTTTTACATAGGATGTGTGGTTTTTTTCAGCACCATTTGTCTTCTTGCCTATCTTTGCCCCATGGTATTGCTTCTGCTCCTTTGTCCAAAGCCTTATTTTTTAAAATCTTTGTTTCATCGTGTGTCAACTCTTTGGATTTACCTTACTGTATTTAGTCAGTTTTTATTATTAGATATTGATTTCGTGGTTGTTACTGTTTTGCTAATAACAGTCATATGTATCTGGATCTCATTTATCCCCAGAAAACAATTATACAAGGGGAATTGCTGGATCAAAGTGTTGGAATAGTTTTATAGCTCTTGATACAGAATGCCAAATTGTCCTCCAGAAATTACAATTTAAATTACCATCAGGAGAGGAAACATCCATCTACCCAAACCTTACTAACAGAGTGTTATCACTGAAAAAGATTTGGTGAGCCCGGAAGCTATATTTCTTCTAATGAACATTTCTTTGATTGCTAGTGAACATGAGAATTTTTGGTATAGTTTTCTTTTTATACCACATTCTAGCCTTCACTTTATTAAGCTGTAATATTTCCTGAAAGGCAAACAATATAAATCTTGGTCTTTGCCGTGACTCCCATCTACTTCCGTAATTGGCCTTTGCCCATTAGTTTCAGTCACTACAGTCTCTCATGAATAGAAGTTTAAATATTTTGAATTTTATTTCATATTTTCTTCCTTTGCTTTTTATGCTTCCAAATGACTTTCCCACCTGGAGATTGCTTGAATATTATTTTTCTTTTGAATATCCTTTTATGTTTTCACTTTTTACTGTTGACTCTTTAATCCATCTGCACTCTATTTTGATGGACAGGAAACCCTAACTGAACATTTTTCTGAATGGCTGACAGTTACCAACCATTGGTTATTTGTTGACAAACTCTTTCTATCTTCATTGATTTAAAATGCTACTTATAACAGGGTCAATTTCTAGACGTTTTATTTATTTTTGCGGATCTCTAGTTGTGACATGAGCTAGTGCTGTACATGTAAAATTATCAGGACTTTCTATCGTGCTTTAACATAGGATGGTATGTTATGACTCACTATTTTTTTCCCAAAATGCCTTGGCTGCTGTTCTCACCCGTTTATTCTTTGAGGTTCATTTTAAAACTACTTTGTCAAAGCGCCCTCCTGGCAAGAAAGCAAGGATTCTCTGAGGCAAAATACCCCACATATCAGAACAGGTCTTTGCCATGACAACCTTAGGTGAATGTCAACTTCTGTGTTTGTGGCTTTCCAGGGTGCGGGGAACAACAAAAGGCCAGCATTTGCCCAATCAGGGGACTCTAACAGGAGTCTGCTGTGGTTTGGATGTTTGTCTCCTCCAAACTCATGTTGAAATCCAGTCCCCCCAAGGTGGCAGTATTAAGAGGTGGGCCCTTTAAGAAGTGAGTGCATCATAAGGGCTCTGCCCTCGTGACTAGATTAATTCACTCTGGATTACTGGATTAGTGGGTGATCATGGGAGTGGGAATGGTAGCTTCATAAGAGGAAGAGAAATTTTAGCTAGCATGCTTAGCCCCTTTGCCACATGATGCCCAGCTCTACCTTGGGACACTACAGATGGCCTCCCATTAGCAAGAAGTTCTTCACCAGGTGTGGCCCCTTGACCTTGGACTTCTCCAACTCCATAACTGTATGAAATAAATTCATTTTCTTTATAAATTACTCAGTTTCAAGTATCATCCTGTAAGCAACAGAAAATGGACTAAGATAGACCCATTGCTGCAATGCCAAAGGATTCATATCAGTGCGAGGGTGAATTAAACATACCTCCAATATGCCCTGGGGCAGTCAAGAAAACCAGCTATAAACAATTTGGCACTGAATAGAGAAAAAAGTTCTCCCTGAAATTTGTAGCCTCAATCCAGCTCTTACATGGTTTGCAGTGTGAGTTCACACTACCTAGGTGGTCCAAAGAGCCTCAACTTGAAAATGCAGTTTAGAGTAGCCAGGGTCTGCAGCACCTTGAGGTACTTAAAAGAAGTAAGGATACATCATTCTGGGAGAAACTCCCCTTCAAATCTGGCCTCAAAGTATTCCCCAAAATAAGCTCATTTCAAGTGGCTTGAGTTTCCTGTCACATTACACACAAGAAAACAGAGACCCATGAAGAAGACTCAAACGAAACCTAAAACATAAAATGGAACAACTGGAAGAATAGGAAGCAAAAGACTTCACCTACTGGAATAATTATACAGGAATATAAGTATCCTTAATATGGTTAAAAGAATAAAAGAAGAGATTGAAAATATGAGTAGGAGTAAGAAAGTATAAGAACCAAACAGATTTGAAAAACAGCCAAATATAATCACTGAAAAGGAAAACATTTTAACTGAATTTAAAAACTCAATGGATGGAGTTAACCACAGATTAGATGCAACTAAAGAGAGAATCAATGAACTGAGAGATAGAGCTGTAGAAATTATTCTAAATGATATCATGTTTATATCATTAAACAAATGATATAAAAGATCATTTTTATATCAACAAACAACAAATTTTGTTACATATAACAAAATGATATAAAAGCACAGATGATATAAAAGAGAGATAAATCATCATAGAAACAGAGAGAAAAGCTTTCACTTACATCTAGTTGAGGAAGAAGCAATATTTGGTGAAGTAATGGCCAAGAATTCTGATGAGAAATGATAAAAAAAGTTGATCTTCATATTCATCAAGCCCATCAAATCCAAATTAGGATGAATAAAAATCACACAATATCTAGAGACAAGATTGAAAATGTAGAGCACCCCCACAAAGAATAAGAGAATATCTTTAAAGTACCAGAGAGAAAAGACAAATTTCCCACAAAGAAATGAAAATGAGACTGACATCTGACTTTTCAGTATTAACAGTGGAAGCCAGAAGACAGTGAAATCATGTTTATATTTTCTTGGCAAAAAAAAAAAATTTTACTTTGAATGTGCATGCCCAAAGTAAATATCTTTCAAGAATAAAGGCAAAATACAAGTATTTTTGGATAAACAAAACTGTCTCTACCTACATATCTTCCCTAAAGGAAATTCTGGAAGATGTATGTCAGGCAGAGTGAAAGTAATCTTTGGTGGGAGGTGAGATGCAAGAAGAAATGATAACCTGGCAGATGCCTGTAATCCCAGCTACTCGAGAGGCTGAGGCAGGAGAATCACTTGAACCTGGGAGGCGGAGGTTGCAGTGAGCTGAGATCACGCCTTTGCACTCCAGCCTGGGCAACAAGAGTGAAACTCCACCTCAAAAAAAAAAAGAAGAAGAAACGATAACCCAAGAAAGTGTTACTACATATGTAGGCCAATGTAATTAGTAATTGACAATGTAAAACAATGAAAATGACTTAGGGAGTTTTACAAATTACAATAAAACAAAAGTCAGGAGGGAATGGTTTGAGTTGAAGTGCTTTATACCTTTGTTGTTTTGGAGCAGGGTAAATCTGTTGATTGACTTTGAAGTTTCATAAGTTCAATGTACATATTAAAATATTAATGTTTAAGGTAGCCAATAAAATAGTGAAAATAGTGTGTATAACTATAAGGGGAAAAACTGGAATAAAGATATTAAATCAATCCAAAGGAAGTAGAAAATAGAAGAAAAAGAAAGAAAAGAGGCAAGATAAATAAAAAGTTCCAAATAAATAGAAATAAATCCACATATTAGTGACTAAAATGAATGTAAATAAACCAAAAATTCTGTTAAAAGATAAAAATTGCCAAATTACGTTTAAAAAACTCAATTATAAGCTGTTTTAAAAAGATCTATCTAAAACATCAGGATACCTAGAAGTTGAAAGTATAGGATGAAAGTTAATAGACCAAGTGCATACTAACAACAACAGAAAGACATAGCTAGATTAATACCAACAAATAGACTTTAAGAAAAAAATCCTTACTAGAATAATTCCCCCCAAAATGCAAGAACTTTATATTAGTTTTACTCCATTCACACACACCCCATGCCCTTTGTGCTATGTTCGTATATTTTGTTGATTCCTGCATATAATAAACACCAAAAAGACATTGTTGTTGATATTGCCTTACATAATAACAATTCATTGATATTTACCCACATGTTTACCTTCTGGGTCCTTTTCATTTATTTGTACAGTCCTATGATTCTATTTGGTGTTATTTTTCTTCAGCTTAAAGAACTCCCTTCAGTACTTCTTGTACTACAAGTATGGTGGCAGCATATTCTTTAAGCTTTGTTTTTACTGCATGAAAAATATTTATTTCATCTAAATTTGTGAAAGGCATTTTCACTGGCTATAGAATACTGTGTTGACACCTTTCTTTAAGCACCCTAAAGACGTTGTTCCATTGTGCTTTGGTTTCCATTGTTTCGCTGAAAAGTCAGCCATCGAGTTTACCCTTGTTCTTTTGGAGACAATATGCGCCCCCACCCTCAGGCTGTTTTTAAGGTTTTATTTATGATTTTTAGCATTTTGAATGATATGCCTAAAAGATTGTCATAAATCAAGAATACACATTGTAATGTATAAGGTATCCGTTTAACTAAAAAGTTGACACAGAAGAAAAATAAATCAACAAAATAATTTTTTATAGAAATTTATAAATTGAGTCTAAAATGTATATGAAAATGCAAAGAACCTAGAGTAAATGGGCAAAATAAATTGGGAGAAGAAGAGAATGTTGGAGAAGTTACACTACCCAATTCCACAGCTTCTTATAAAGGTACACTCCTTAGGTCAGCATGACTTTGGTGTGACAACAGGCATACAGATCAACAAGACAAAACAGACAGTCTAGAAATAGGCTCATACAAAGGCATTGATTGTATTTAGTGGAGAAGATGAAAGTCTTTTCAATAAATGGTGTTGAAGAAGGTGGATATGATACAGGAAAAAACAAAACAGAAACTTGATCCTCTACTTCACCACATGAACAAAAATTACTTTACTGTGGATTATAAGCCTGATTGTGGAAGCTAAAACTATATCTTCTCTAAAAGGTAGTATCAGGGAATATCTTCATGGCGTTGAACTAGGCGAAGATTGATTAAACAAGACACCAAAGGCACTAATTGATATATTGAATTTAATAAACATTTAAAGTGTCTGCTATTCAATAAAATACTAAGAAAATGAAAGGTAATTGATAGATTAGGAGAAAAATAAAATATCTGCAATGTACACACCAGAAAAGAATTGGACCAGAATATATTTAAAAATGCCTGTAACTAATTAATCAAAAGGTAAAAAGCTTAAGTTTTAAAATGAAAAAAACTAATAAAATTTTGTTATAAGAGATAATGAATAGCCAATAAGTACATGAAAAGATGCTCAACATCATTGATCATCAGGAAAAGGCAAGTGTAAACCATAAAGAGATGTAAATACATACCCATCAGAATGGCTAAAACCTGAAAAAACCCAGTGGTAATTCCGGATAACTGTCTAAGAAAAGTGAAAATATAAAGACACATACACACACACACACGCAATGTACAAAAATATTTGTAGAAACTTGATTGATACGAGGTCCAAACTAAAAACAACCCAATTGATCACCAAGTGAGGAGGGCTCAGCAAATTGTAACAGATTTATACATGGAATGCTTTCCAGCAATAAAGAAAGAACAAGCTGCTGATGTTCACAGCAACAGGCATGGATCTCAAATCACTATCCTGCGCAAGAGGTCAGACACAGAGGCGCACGTGCTGTGTGCTTTCATTTATTTAAAATTCAAGAATAAGCAAGACTGATGTACAGGAATCTACGGATGGCAGTGCTGACCTCTAAGGTGGGTTTCCACTGGACAGGGCAGGATGGAGCCTTCTGGGGTGATGGAAGTGTTACATATTTGATCTGGGAAGTGAATCTTGGCATGGAACTTAATGTTTTTTTGGCTCAGTTTCTCTTATGTAAACTGGATAACAATTATATCCCTATCAGTGAACAAATAAAATGCTTCAGTGTTTTTGTTTGTTTGTTTGTTTTGGTTTTTCTTGAGATGGAGTCTCGCTCTGTTGCCCAGGCTGGAGAGCAGTGGCGTGATTTCGGCTCACTGCAACCTCCCCTCCCGGTTCAAGCAATTCTCCTGCCTCAGCCTCCCAAGTAGCTGGGAATAAAGGCATGTACTACCACGCCTGGCTAGTTTTTGTATCTTCAGTAGAGACGGGGTTTCACCATGTTGGCCAGGCTGGTCTCAAACTCCTAACCTCAAGTGATCCACCTGTGTCAGTCTCCTAATGTGCTGGGATTACAGGCGTGAGCCACTGTGCCTGGCCTCAAACAGTGTTTGACCCATGGAAGCACTCATACATTTGCTTTTACTTTCTATGTGTTTGATTTTGACATAAGAATGATGCAGTTCCATGAAATGAGTTAAACGATTTTTGCTTCTTCTGTGACCTGGAACTGCTTACACAGCCTGGGAATACATACTTCTACCATGATAGAATTCTAATAATAATTCTAGAGCATTTGAAAGAGCACTCTCATAAAACTGTCTTGGCCCAGACCTTTTTTCTGTGAAGGTATTACTCAGAACAAGTTTTTTCTCTCACATCTTTTCCCCATTACTTGGATTTCAAATTTATTAAAATACACTTTTTTTTTTTTTAGGTGGAGTCTCACTCTGTCGCCCAGGCTGGAGTGCAGTGGCACCATCTCTGCTCACTGCAAGCTCCGCCTCCTGGGTTCACGCCATTCTCCTGCCTCAGCCTCCCGAGTAGCTGGGACTACAGGAGCCTGCCACCACGCCCGGCTAATTTTTTTTTTTTTGTATTTTTAGTAGAGACTGGGTTTCACTGTGTTAGCCAGGATGGTCTGGATCTCCTGACTTCGTGATCTGCCTGCCTCAGCCTCCCGAAGTGCTGAGATTACAGGTGTGAGTCACCGCGCCTGGCCCTAAAATTCACTGTTTTAGCAGATACTGTTAGTTGCCTACCCAAATTTCCCTTCTTGTTGGCTGATTGGCTTCAGAGCTCACCCTTTTCTGTGATACCCACGTGCTCAGAGAATACACCTGTCTTAGCCTTTGACGAAGGACTGCGTGCTACAGATTTATCTGGGGCTGTGGCCTCCTGGAGCGGACACGGGATGGGGGGGTGGGGTAAGTCTCCCATGAGACAGGTTCTGGGAAGCCTCACACCTGGTCTTGGGACCGTCACTCCAGGGGAAGAAAGTGGGAAAAACGTATCCACTGGCTTGTGCTCCTGTTGGTCCAGGTGTGCCCCGTGGGGGTAGGAACTCCCCTTGCTTTCGGGTAGCTCATGCCTGGGCACTGAGTGGTGTCTGGTATTATTCCCAGGCCCTCGCCAGACAGAGACGTTAGAGTGGGGAGGCAGGAAGCTGCTCAGGGTCAAGCTGCCCTGGTGAAGGGTCTGCAGAGAGTTGAGCCCTTAGGGGCCCCTGGATCAGCAACCCAGGGAGGGTGCCTGAGTGTCACCCCACACAGCGACCCTATCCCCCACCCCAGAAACAGGATCATCCCTGCTTTAAGCCAGTCACCATGCCTCTGTTCTTCTCTGACTGGTAGGGGAAGGGCCACGAGGGACATGCTGCTGGGGTGGGTACGGAGGGGGTTTTCTGGGAAAGGAAAGGCCCTCAGCTCTTGAAACAATTGTCAAAGCTCAGAAAGACCCAGTGCTCTTCCGCCGCAGGATGTAGGTGTGTAGGATGTGATGCCCGGGGCTGCCATTGTACCGGGCCAGCAGCACAGGTGAACGAGAACAACCAAGGCCTTAGAGGCGTGGGTGAGCTGCTGGCCCAGTCCACCCCGCAGCCGCTGGACCCGAGCCCTCCTGAGACCTAGGATCCTCGCAGTACTGGCCCTTAGTTAGCGTCTATCACCTGTAGACAGAGCCTCCTGGTTGCCAAGAATAGGGCTCCTTCTCATGCAAACTCCTGGCAGAATCTCCAGCCCCTGTCTACTGAGTGTGACATCCCAAACCCCTTCCTCCAACTACTCCACCGCCTTCGGAATTCCAGGCCCCATCCGTGGCCTGCTTGTCCAGCCTCCTTTCCCCCAGGGAGCTCATCTCCAGCTCCTGGCTGTTGGCTCTCGCGAGCCCAGACAGACAGGGCACTCTGGGAGAAGCGGGGCTGCAGGGCTGCCTGTGGAGCTCTCTCCCCGCCTGTCCACTCGGGCCATTTCCTGCTCCACGTTTCAGCTCCAGACCCGGCGCCTTTATGAGCTTCGTGCAGCCTGCACATGTGGGTTTCCACGCGCCGAGTGCCAAGGCTGGCTTCTCTGCCTGATGCTTGGACCATCTGCACTGGAGCCCACAGGCCGGGCCGGAACCTCCTTGGCTTCCTCCAGCTCCTCTCTTGGTTCTCTTGCCAGAAAAAGGATTTGATGTTTTCCATTTCCTAAGACCCATCAGCATGTGTTTGTCTAAGGCTCGTTTGCTTCCCTTCTGCAGGACTCTGGGACGTGCCTTGCCTGCTGGTTCCCTCTCTGAGGTGACCAGGGTGGACATGAGGCCGCGGGAGGCCCATGGAGGGACCACGTCGATTGCCCACCTTGTTCAGAGTGACAGCTGAACTGGGACAGTCTTGCAGAAGGGAGGGCCCTGGCCGCTTTGCTGAGGGAGGTGGGGGTCAGATGGGACTGGAGGGGTGGGTTCTCATTCCTGGAAGGGTAGCCCAGCTTCCTAGAGAAGGGTGTGGGGAAGAAAAAATATGCAAAATGCTATGCTGTGAGGAGGCAGCGATCTCAGGGCAGCGAGGCCGGTGAGAGGCTGGCCCCATGCTCTGGCTTCTACGCCTGCTCCTCTGTGTGGACGTTTACCGCACGGGAGTGGTGGGCTGTGCTCTCCAGCTATGCTGTGTCTCATGCCTCTATCCCCCCAGGGGGGCTGCTCTTTCCACCTGCACTCCAGGTATGCGGCGGTGGGACTGCACCTGCCCTCCAGGCAGCCTCAGGGGTGGGTCCAGACCCAGCCCCTGTTCCCACGGTGCCCTTCTCCACCCTGGTAGGCTCTAATGATCCATTCTCATGTCTCTCTCCTTGACCAGACTCAGGGCTTCTCGCAGGTGGAGGCTGCACCATGCCATCTTGGAATCCCCAGGGCACGTGGTCAGCCCGGTAAACTGCAGGAGTGACCCGTGAAGACCGGCAGGGGCTCTATGACAGGCTTTACCAGGGTCAGCGGGACGAGGACGTGAGTTCCAGGCAGAGGCTCGGGGGCTTGGTGCTGAGAGGATGGGGTCCCAGAGGCTATGCAGGGACATGGGGGTGACAGCTCACACCTTGCCCCCACACCCATGTGTGTCGATCATTTCTATCCATCACAGAAGCAGTCTGCTTGGATGGGGCACGCTCACATCCCGAGTGTCCCAGCTGGTGGGGGGGTCCCAGGGTGGTCTCCCTTCATATTGCTCAGCTGAGGGTCTCCTGCCTGTGAACAGCAGCTTCCTGCCTGAACCCTTGGTGTGTGGGGGGTGGAGGGAATGTGTCATCTGGAGAGATAGACTATCACATTGTGCTTTCCGCCTCTGATCTCACCAGGATTAGAAAAAGCGCTGCTTCATGAAGACCAGACCCGGCTATAATCCTTCCCAGGAGAGAAGAGAGGAGGCCAAGAGGAGGCAGAGCCGGGAGAAGTGGCCTGTGCCACTCAGCAGTCGGGTGCCTGCCCGCGAGGCCCTCAGTGCGTGGCCCAGCAAGAGCCTGAGTTGCTTCTGCCGAGGTCTGGGGCCACCTGCATCTGCAGGCTCAGGAAGGACACGTGGGTGATCAAATGGAAGCCAGAGCTTGAGCCTGGGGTTGTGTGAGCCTAAGCCCCACCGCTGCCCCCTGTGCCGTCAACTTCCTGAGGGTAATATCCTCTCCAGCACTGTGGGCCGATGGGAGAAGGACCCGGGGTAGGGTTGGCTGGCGATACTGTTTGAGACCCAGGCCCATTAGTCCAATGTACCCTTTATGGTTGGGGGAACTGGGGCCCAGAGGAGCTGATGGATGCTCCCAGGGTCTCCCGGCCAGCTGGCCACTGGGAGGTACCTGGCCGGGCCTCCGGTCCAGGCTGCACCCACACCTGCCACCTGGCCTGGATTCCCATTGCCCCCAGGCCCCTCTGGGATGACCCATGTTGGGGGTACTGGCTGCATATTCATGGCAGGTCTAGCTTTTAGCCTGACAGGGGATCCTGGGTGAGAGGCCCCATGTCCCTGTAGGGCCACAGTGCTGGGAGGATCCAGAACAGGCCCCTGTGTGCACCTCGGGGTAGGTGTGTGGCTGCAGAACTGTGGCACATCAGGGGGCAGCTCCTGGTCCTTGCCCAGATAGAAACACACACAGTGGGGCTGGGCCAGGACATCTGGCCTCCACTCGAGTGCCGGCGACGGGCCTGGCTCGACCAGCTGAGCTCGTGGAGGCTGCCCTCATGTCCTCCCTGAGGCTGGCCGTGCCCTGCTCACCCACATGACCGCCAGGCCCCACCCTTGCCCGCAGCTGACGTGTCCTGGCCTCTGGCAAAGCCCAGGCCGCTGCCTTGCTGGGATCCTAATTGTGTCTCTGCCTCAGCTACCCAGTGGAGAGTCCAGCAATTTTGGTTCTTGGCTTTGTCTCCACTGACCTACAAGTACCCGTTTGGAAGGAGAGATTTATGGGTGGGCATGAAATTGCCATCTTGAGAAGGTTTGGGTAGAGCTATAAATAGGGCAGCCTGGTCCCTGGGGGTAGACTCCTTTCGGGGAGAAGGTGTCCCAGGCCAGTTGTGTGTGTTGGGGCCGACCACACAGCTGCTGAGACAGGCCCTGGAGGACCCCTGTGACCCCGACAATGGAGTTATCTTTCCTCCTGCCAGATACATGGAGTGGCCAGGTTCTGATAAGCCACCTGCCCTGGGCTTTCCCTGACCCTGCTGTCACATTCTGATGGCTTTCCCCACACTGGGATTAACTCGGGGCAGTGATTAATCCAGCTTTTTCCTGCTAATGTCAGTCTCTTTCCCCTCCTCACCAGACACTCTCCACTCTGGCCAGGAAGAGATCCAGAGCTTCAAGTGTGCCCCAGGTCAGAGGCCGATTGGGCTGGCCCCTTCCAGGGCCCAGGTGTGTGATCCAAGGTGGGAGGGGGCAGCAGGGCACAGGTGTAGGGTCGGGAAAGCTTGATGCCCGTCAAGGGTACCACTTATGGCTCATGCCTCTGGACGATCCCACTGATGTGTGGGCAGAAGGAGAGGCTTGCGCTACCACAGGGGCCACCAGCCAAATTTGCCCCAACGCTTGTGCCTGTGCGGCCAAAGTATGTCCTGGCTAACCCTTTACAGAGATAGTTTCTGATATTTCCAGATCAAGGGTCTGAACCTTTAAGGGTGTGGGCCCTGTGGCATCTGCTGAGTGAGGTCACCCCCTCCCTTGGGAAGGGGCAGGTGTGGAGCATCCAACCTGTGGCTGCCGGAAGGTCCAGTCCAGGACCCCCCAGATCCATGCATATTCATGGTCCTCAATCAAGGGCAATTTTGTCCCCCAGGGGACATGGGGCCATGTCTGGGGATGCTTTTGTATGGCACATGGCGGGGGGATGCTATCCACATCTAGTAGGCAGAGGTCAGAGGTGCTGTTCCACACCTGCAATGCACGGGGCAGCTCCCACGACAAAAAATGGCTTGGCTCCATGCCAGTAGTGCTGAGGTTGAACAGCCTCGCTCTAAATTAACATGATTCTTGCGTGTGTGTGAGTCATCGGGGCAGACCTGCTGCAGAGATTGGGGGGACGCAGCTGGAGCCGGTGGGATTGAGTGTGTGGCCAGGAGGAGAGCTGCCCCCTGGCAGGCCGGCTGCACAGGGGCACCTGGGTCTGTGTGTTCAGCTGGATTCAGGGTAGTTCTGCTTCGGTCTGAGAGCCCTGAGCTTTTTGGGGTACCCCTCAGGGCACCCATGTGCCAGGCTCCACACCACACATTGAGGAGCAGGGGCTACACAGAAAAAGCTGGTTTGAGCTTTTAATTCATTTTAATGACAATTCTGGACAAAAATCACACCAATGACAGCAGACAAGGCCCTTGGTGATTAGCAGCCCAGCTGCCCACCATTGCCTTCCATGCCTCTCCATCCTCTGATGACCCACACACAACCTCCTGGGAGGTGCAGCTCCCTGGAAGGCACAACACCCTGGAAGGGGCTTCTGTGCTTTGTTCAAAGTTTGAGCTTCCAGGCATCGTTTAATCCTTCCAGCCTCATTCAGCACAGGTACTTCTTCCTCTGCAAAGCCCTCTTTCTTCCCTCCCTCCTTTCCTGCCCTCCATCCTTCTCTCCCTCCTTTCCATCATTCCTTCCTCCTCTCCATCCTCCTCTTCCTCCTTCTCCCATTCCCTTCCTCCTTCCTTTTTTGCCCCTTCCCCCCTGCCTTCCTCCCTGCCTCCATCCCTGTCTCTATCCTCCCCCTCCTCTTTCTCTTCTCTTTCCCTCCTCTCTCTGCCCTTCTCTCCCTGCCTTTCTCCCTGCCTCCATCCCTGTCTCCTTCCTTCCCCCTCCCCCCTCCTCCCTCCTCTTTCTCTTCTTTCCCTCCTCTCTCTGCCCCTCTCTCCCTGCCTCCATCCCTGTCTCCTTCCTCTCCCCTCCTCTTTCTCTTCTTTCCGTCCTCTCTCTGCCCCTCTCTCCCTGCCTTCCTCTTGCTCCCACAGGATTCATCACAGCCTCTCTGGCACACACACCACTTAGTATGGGCTCTGTACGGGGCATCTCTGGTGGGCTGCAGCCAGCTGCCGACAAGGGTGTCATTGCTACCAAAGTGGAACTCTGCAAAGGCAGGGTCTGTGCTTTGTCTCCTTTTGTCACTGCAGTGCTAGCGGCCAAGCTGGCCACAGCTAGTGCACTTCGGAGATCTGGTGACTGAATGGAGACATGGAACCATCCAGCATGGCGTGGCATCTGCTTACAGTCATGTGAAGGACTGGCTTGGGACTGCAGACCGCCTTGGGCCGGAGTTAACTGGAAAAGTTCTTTGGCAATGGTGGCCTGGGAGGATGAGCAGGGCTGCAGGAAGAGTCTCTGCAGGTTGCAGAACTGCCGCGGCGGCCGCACAGTCCAACAGACGCGCATTCAGAGCCCTCCTCTGGGCCACACTGATGAATTTTCCAGAACTCAAGCGAATCCAGAGATGACTGCCGCTCTGAATGAACAGAAACAGGCATCAGTCCTGTAGAAACCCGGGGCCTGGCTGGAGCCAGCCCTACATGATTCATTTGTGAGAAACTGGTTCTCGGCTCCCTCGCCAGTTCCCTCTATTAGGAAGTCACTTCCATTCAAATGTTCTGGAGGGCCAGGGATGGTTTTCGGTGGACTGGGCTAGCACATGGGGTCTATGACAGGTCCTGTGTTCCGGCGCTGCTGGGCTTCACACTGAAACACCCGGCCCTACCATGCTGTGTGTCTAGAATGCAGCACACTGTAGTTTGGGGAGACCAAGGAGTCAAGGGTGCCAGTCCCTGTCCCCTGGCAGGCATGGGGGCCGAGGCTTCTCATAAGAGGAGCAAACGTCCTCCCCTCCACCCCTGCCTAATGGGCAGCTCCTTCCCTGGCTGTGGGGCCTTGGCAGGTTGCTGGGTCTCAGTTGTGTTGTCCGTCAAGGTGCCTCTCTGTTCCGCGTGTCACTCGGCGGAAGCAGCTGTCAGAGTGGTGGGCGTGGCTCCGCATCTGGGGAACACCACCAGGACTCCACTGAGTAGAATCTGTAGAGGGCAGTGCAGGGGTCTGCATTTTTGGCCAGTGTCCCAGCTGACTGTGGGTCCCCCAAGGTTCCGGACTGATGCCATCCGACGTCCAACAGAACTCTGCACCAATGGAAACATCCTATATGTGGGTCGGGCGATTGGTAACCACCACGCACATGTGGCCATTGACACTTGAAATGCAGCTCTTGTGACGGAGAAACTGAATTTAAATGTTGCTTAATTGTAATGACTTTTAAGTGAATATTTAAGTAACCACGTCTGGCTAGCGGCTACCACATTGCACAACGCAGTTGCAGAACGGCCGAGCTGGCAAAGCCCCTGGTCTCAGGCAGCACTGAACGAGGGTCAGGTCTACATTTGACAGCTGAGATTCGCAGAGCTGTTCCATGCCCGGCACGGGAGACACTCACAGCGTGACTTGCCCAGGGAGGAGGAGCTGAAGTTCAGAAGGGATAAGTAAATTGCCCAAGGTCACATGACAGGCCAGGACTGACGTGCAAGGGTTTGTTCATCGGTCTCGCGGGCTGTTTGCTGACCCCCACTGCAATGTAGGAAGAACATAGTCAGCTTCTGCTCTATTTTATGTGTGGGCATTCAAATTCCCCGAGATTCTTTCTTCAGAACCGAAAAAAAAAATATTCAGCTTTTGTAAGAAGAAATGGGACAATTCACCAGCCATCTGGTCTGCCTCTTGCAGCATCTGTGTGCAAGGGGACTTGTAGATGTTCCAGAAGCCACCAGGACATTCCAGAAGCCCATAGCAGCCACCACATTGCCTCAGAAGGGCCAACACCATCCAAGCTTACCTTCTGGCACTCCGCTCAAACACTGCCCGACTGGGTGCCTCTTCCTGGGTCCTGCACTCGCTTGCCCCAGCCTCTACAGCTCAGGGCCCACCATCTACCTGAAGTTCTGCACGCCTGCATGCCCTGAGTCACCAGCTCGCCCTGCCAGTGGGGCTGGGGTGTGGGGCATGTCTGTTGACCTCCCACACTCTGGTCATTGAAAACAGTCTCTCTGCAGAGGAGGGGAGCTGTCTCAGTCCCTCCAGACACCCACCCGCCAGCACCATTGCTCATCACTGGGAGGGACTGAGTTTCCTGCGATTGAGTCATGCAGCCTGGAGGGTACAGTGGACGGGGCACAGCCTTTCTGGAGAGTAAGTCTCGTTCCAAAGAGGAGGAGGGAAAGTAGGTCAGTCATTTGGATTCGGCAATAAATGGACCCCCAGGCCTCCTGATTCCGCAGCAAATGTTTCCTCATGCAGGCCCAGCAGCCTCTCAAATCCACACCTACATGTATGTTTGAAGAGAAGCCTACATGTTCCTTCTCAGTGAGCAACCCAGTTTTCTCTGACCCCAAGTCAAGCCAATAAGAGGTCTAGGCTCAGGGAAGAGCTGGTTAGTTCCCTAAGCACTGAAGGTGTTAGGATGCAAAGACAGAGACGAAATGTGGCCGTGGACCTGGGAAGGCCTGGTTCAAACTCCGGCCCGGAGATTTCCTCCCTGCAAGCTTCCAGCCTCACAGCATTCGCGTTCCCAGGACTGTGACAATTGTAGACCGCAATTCGAGTCTTGAATAACCACGCAGCGCCCGGCAGATGTGACACTCCACTTGCAGAATATATTAACTGAACTACGCTATCATTTTTGAATGAGGAAAGTCGCCATTCCACGTGGGAACGAAGACAGAGGCAGTGGCCAGGAGCCCTGAGCTCTCCTCTCAGCCTCGCCCCACACAGCGCCACGCTGGGCCCACCCGTGGCTTCCCTGTGCTGCGTTTACATTCCTCGTGGGCCTGTCTGAAAGCACTGCATAAACCAGAAACAACACGGAGTGAAATACTTACATTCCCCAGATAAGACCCAACCTTTTCCTGTGACATTAACTCACGATTCATCTTCAGGCACATGTGATCACTGACCCTGCCCCCAAAAGACTGTAGGTCAACCCAGTTTTAAATCTAGCCTTAATTGTTTTAATTTGCTTCAAAGGTAAACAAAACAAACAAAACAGCACATTTTGTATCCAGGCTGTCCAGTGGCCAGTCTCAATGCAGGCCGACAGTTTGGCCATTTACCAAAGCAGCTCCGGACCCCATGCAGGCAGGGACAGCGTCCCCACTCAGCAAGCCTCAGCTGGGGGCTTTGATGAAGAAATCAGCCTCCTTTCAGGGGGAGTTGCTGAAAGTTAACATGACACCTCTGAGAGTCCTCCCAGTAGTTCTATGATTTGATGCGAACATGGGCCTGGGACGTACTGATGGCCAGACATTGAATTCTCACCAGGCCTGTGTCAAGAGCTGGGCATGTATTCTCCTTTCCCTGGGAGGGCCTCTGGGTGACAGAAGCAGGGGCAGGGATAGGCACCCTTCATAACTGGCCACAGCAGGGGCTTTGCAACGACAGTATCTCTGTACTCTTTAAGTGAGCGGAGTTTTGAGGGGTCCTCAGAAAAGAGAAAGGGGCCTGGGAAGGGCCTTTGTAACCCCACGACATATGCGGAGTGAAAGCAAAACTGCTTCCCCGAACATCCACGCAGCATATTCCTCCTGGCCCATATGGAATAATCCTGCTCCCCGTGACGGCCATGCAAATATCTGCAGGCAGCTGTTTAGGAAAGACAGCTTCTTAAGAAGGCAGATGGCCACCCCACAGGAAATCTGGGCTTTTAACATGGATAACGGGATGATTGAACTTCCCATCCTCCCCCGAGGGCCTGGCACATCGCCGGGAGGGTGCAGGGAAGGAAACCCAGGCCCCCGGGAGGGCAGGCCAACGTCAGCAGGATCCCGCGGGGTGGAACCAGCGGGTGCTGCCGAGTGCTTAATGACTGACTCACTCTTCAGGGAAAAGGCCTTAATTTGCTGCATCTGCCTATTTCTGTGGTGTAAGCTCTCCGGCCGAGGCAGATTTTAACACAGACTTCGGAAGAGACATGCACTGTTGGCTGCAGCAAGCCGGAACACCTGGACCTCTCCTAAGGCCAGGAAGGTGGACCAACCTCAGGTGAAGCAGTGGGTCAGGGTCAAGGTGAGGCTGCCAGGGCCTCAAGGTCTACAGAGTAAAGGAGAAGGGCAGCTCAGGCAGCCTGGTCCAGCTGTAGGACTGTTACCAGCCTCCAGGCCCCTAAGTGTCTGAGGTTTGCACCCTCGCTGGTTCAGAAACACACACACAACCAAGAGCCTCTCTGATCAGCTCTCCCCGTGCAGGCTGAAGCCTGATTGATATTAGCACGGGTGAATCCAGCTGCTTCTGCAGGCACTTATTATCTCACGGAATCCTCATGACAACCTTTGAGGTTCCCCAGTTTACAGATGAGGAAAACGAGGCACAGAGAGGCTAAGTACTTTGCCTAAGATACGTGATCATCTTGCAGGAAGCATTTCTGCTCCTTTACCCTCCTCCTTACAAGGGAGGGAAAGGAGTCAGTGTCCCGTCCTGAGGTCAGCTCACAAAGAGGAGAATGCAGTTGGGGGACAGTGGCATCAGATGCCTGAAGCAGAGGGCCAGTGAGCTGGAGGGTGACATGCAGGACAGGGTGGAAGGCCAGGAGAGAGACAGGAGTGGCCCTGCTGCTGCTGAGGCCCCTTCTCCCTAGGACGCACTCCCTCCATCCCCACCGTCCCCAGATTCGCAGCTGTCCCACCTGGGGTGGAAGCCGGGCTGCTGCTGTTGAGACCTGCAGGAGTGGAAAATCTGCTGGTTCCCATTAAAACAAATCTCCTTGTTGACAAAAATAAAGAGAACCGAATCTCTGCCAGCATTTACTGTCTGCGAGTTGCTTTTATTCTCCCGCAAGGAGCTGGATCCCCGTGTTCCAAACTGGCACAGGCCCACCAGCTTCAAAGCGGGGAAAATTCCTCATCGGGCAGGGGCTTTGGCGGGGCGCCCTGGTGAATGGAAGTGCCTCCCCAGGGGGCAGCAGCCGGGAGATGCCCAGGCCCACGGTCTCATTAACGCTGCACAACATTCTGCTTCATTTTCCTTGGCGCGAGGCGTGGGTTTTCCTAAGCAGAGAGGTGAGATGTGAACGCCGAGTAGAAGCCCACGGCACGCGCGGGCTGCACAGCCGGCACTTTCTGAGCTCAGGCAGGTGGGTGGGCGCGTCTGAGACGCCGAGGATGGGTGGTCCGCTCAAGGCGCAGGGTACCTGAGACAGCTGCACCCTGCAGCAGAAAGACCGCGGCAGCTACTGTGCAGAGGAGAGTGGGGTGTTGACAGGCGGGTGGACGCCACGTCACCATCTCAGCCCTGGTGGGAACCCCGCCGGGCTCTTAGGGCATTGAGCTTTGGGTCTGTAGATGGGGAAGTGGGAAACCTACATTAAACAGCATGTTAGTGTCCTGCACAGTATGCCACAAACGAGGGGACTTCAAACAACACAGATGTACTCTCCCATAGTTCCAGAGCCCGGAGGTATGAAATCTGGACGTCAGCAGGGCTGCTGCCCTCCGGAGGCTCCCGGGGAGGCCTGCCTGTCTCCTCCAACTCCCAGTGGCTCCAAGTTTTCCTTGGCTTGTGGCCACGTCGCTCCAGCCTCTGCCTCCGTCTTCACACCAGCCCTCCTCTTCTCCCAGTGTCTCTGCTATGTGTCTCTTATGAGGACACTTGTCATTGGATTTAAGACCTATCTGGATAATCCAGAATGATCTCATCTCAAGACCCTTAACTTACCTGCATCTGCAAAGACTCATTTTTCCAGATGAGGCCCCAGCCAGAGTTTCCAGTTAGATGTGGACCTGTTGTTTTGGGGGCCACCCTTCAACCCACTCCACACGGTATTCAGTAGGATATGTCAGGCACATAGAAGGCAGAGACATGTAAGAAATTTCTCTTCCTAGGAATTTGCACAAGACTTGGGGCAAATAGTTCTTTCTCAGGGTTATTTAAGGAGAATGGATGCGAACGGCAACACGATTCTAATCAGCTGTGGCTGTGCCTTCCGTTTGAACATCTATGGGGCACACTAACCCTCTCCACACATTGTACTCAGAGACAGACACATGTGCCAGTCATGTCAGCGGCCTCTGATTGGCTCTCACCCTCTGTCCATTCAGTGCAGCCCCACATGGACACGTGTGGCTGGAGGAGGGCACACAGCCGAGTGACTATCTCCACTGAAGCCCATGGTCACTCAAAGTAAGCGCGGCCCCCCTTCCCTGGCTGTTCCCTGGAGGACCATGGCCTGCCTTTCCTTCCCTTCCTGTTCACCCCCCACCCCCAGCCAAATAGAAGCAATCAGAAGAGAACATCCATTCGCCCTCACCAGAAATTCACGCCTCATAGCTGCCTCGGCTGATGCCGATGTGGGTGAGCAGCCCCTGTGCCCCTCAGATGGGGGCTGCACAGGCTCCCGCTGCTCACCCTGTGCGTCACCCCCAGGCCCATTCCCCTGCAGCTCCTCTGCGGACCCCTGCCCAGCTTGCACTTCTGGCTGCAGAAGCCTCCAGGCCCCTGTCGCCTGGTGGGATTGCTCCTGCAGCTGGGGCAGTTCAGTCTGGGAGTCGCTGCCCCAGCGTTTGAATAACATCCCGGGCAGGGCCTACCCCGCGTCCATGAGAATTCCCAGCCCTGCGCCTGGCAGGAAAACGGCTCATGGGTGTGACCTGCTCCCTGTCTGGACTGGGTGGGCAGCCTGCCTGCTCCTGCCTCCGAGTCCATCCTCTTCTTCCAGGAGTCCAGCCCGGAGTGGCCACAGCAGACATGTAGGCCTCCCTGGCTGGCCCCCTGTCTCCAGCCTGTCTGGGGCTGGCCCAGGCCTGGTGCCTTCTTGGTCACCCTCACTGGCCAGGCATGGGAGAGACGCCGAGGGCCAAGTCCTTGGCCCAGTCGCACAGGGGTCTTGGCACAGGTTGCCCGACCTGCCGCCTGGAACTTCCTGCCCCCAGCCCCTCCCCTGCTGGCGCTGTCCCAGCCCTTCCAGGTGCCCCACGCTGTGGGCCTGCCCACTGAGCGCTGAGCTCAGAAGGCTGTGTGGGTGAGTCCTGCGGCCACCACAGGATGGAAGGAGCATAACCTCGAAGGCTGGAGACAGATCTCTTCCCTCAGCGCGGGAGCCTGGAGTCCGCAGCCAGGGCGTCGGCAGGGCTGCACCCCCAGAGGCTCCAGGGGAGCACCCTCCTGCCTTCACCAGCTCTGGGGGCTCCAGGTGCTCCTTGGCTTGTGGCCACCATACTCCAGCCTCCGCCTCTGTCTTCACGCAGCTTTTCTCCTGTTTGGTTTTTAATCTCCTCTGCCTCTCTCTTCTAAGGACACTGGGGGTGGTGATTAGGGCCCACGTGGCAAATGCAGGAGGATGGCCTCATCCTACAGTCCTTAACCTAATTGCACCTGCACAGACCCTTTTTCCAAATAAGATCATATCCAGGGGTTCGGGGCATGAGTGTGGGCCTCTCTTCAGGTGCCACTGTTGGCCTGCCACAGCTGAGCTTCCCTGCCCACGCTCCTGTCCTGTGCCCCTGCCAGGCCCTGGGCGTCTGATCAGCCCTGTTTTTGCTGCAAGGTGGAAGTGAAAGAGACGGCACCCTGGAGGAATGGGCTGGGAGGGTGTCCTGGCTCCTTCCCCCCGGGCGCTGTGGCCTTCAGCCTGCTTCTAGGGTTCTGAGCCTGAGTGCTCACCTCCTGTGTGGCCCCTTCACCCGGGCGCTGTGGCCCTCAGCCTGCTTCTAGGGTTCCGAGCCTGAGTGTTCACCTCCTGTGTGGCTCCTTCACCCGGGCGCTGTGGCCCTCAGCCTGCTTCTAGGGTTCCGAGCCTGAGTGCTCACCTCCTGTGTGGACTCTTCCTCTGTCTCCTCCTCCTGCTTCTCTGCGGCCCGAGAACCCTCCCGGAGGCTCAGCTTGTGGACCAGGCTCAAAGACTATGAGGGTGGAATACATATGGCTTCTGGGTTCGACTCCAGTTTGAGAGTCATTTTAAATTCTATATCCCTTTTCACTTCCTCTTATGGAAGAAAATCTAATCTGGGAGATATTTCCATTAAAAACATTGGTTTAATACTAAAAATGAAAACAAAATTAGAGCCTGCTGGAAAAAATAACAGCCCCAGACGGCATGCGTCTCGCACGAGCACCGCGCCACCGCACGCAGCCTCTGACCAAGCTCCCCGTGTGTTCTTGCCAGCTTGAACCCTCCTGTTGGGGACAGGTTTCTGCCCCCAACACCCAGCTGCACAGCAGGCACCATTTACCCCCTGTTGCTCCAAACCATGGCTGTCTCCACCCCACTGTCTTCTCAGCTTCCAAAGCTGGAGAGCACAGGAAGACGTGGGGTACAGAGGCCTATTTTACTGTGTCCTGGAATGTAGTGCATTGTGATGGTTAATATTGAGTGTCAACTGGATTGGATTGAAGGATGCAAAGTACTGTTCCTGGGCGTGTCTGTGGGGGTGTTGCCAAAGGAGATTCACATTTGAGTCAGTGGGCGGGGAGAGGCAGACCCACCCTCAATCCAGGTGGGCACCATCTAATCAGCTGCCAGCATGGCCAGAATAAAGCAGGGAGAAGAACATGGAAGGAAAAGTCTGGTTGAGTCTTCTGGCCTCCATCTTTCCCCCATGCTGGATGCTTCCTGCCCTTGAACATTAGACTCCAAGTTCTTCAGCTTTTGGACTCTTGGATTTACACCAGTGGTTTGCCAGGGGCTCTTGAGCCTTTGGCCACAGACTGAAGGCTGCAATGTGGGCTTCCCTACTTTTGAGGTTTGGGGACTCACACTGGCTTCCTGGCTCCTTAGCTTGCAGATGGCCTATGGCGGGACTTCACCTTGTGATCACGTGAGTCAGTTCTCCTTAATAAAATCCCCTTCATATGTACAGCTACCCTATTAGTGCCGTCCCTCTAGAGAACTCTGACTAATACAGGGTTGAAACGTGGCTCCCAAAATATACTCCCATATCCCAGACCCCAAACCTGTGAAGACGGCCTGATTTGAAAAAGGGTCCATGCAGATGCAATCATCTTAAGGACCTGAGATGAATGAGGTCATCCTCCTGGATTAGCCAGGCTGGCCCAGCCCTAAATACCATCCCAGGTGTTCTTGTAAGATGGAGGCAGAGGAGGCCAAAATAACAGACAAGCCCTGAAGACAGGTGGTGTGAAATGAAGGCAGAGATTGGAGCCACAAGAGGAAGGCCTGGAGCCGCCAGGACCAGAGCAGGCAGGGAGAGGCCTCTGAGGCATGTGGCCCTGCAACATGTCGGTCTCGAGCCTCTGGCCTCCAGAACTGGAAGAGAAACATTTCTGCTGTTTTAAGCCTCCCTGTTTGTGGTATTTTCTTATGGCAGCTCCAGGACTCGGAGGCAAGGACCATAATGAAATTGGCGTGGCTCAAGGACTAGAATTTTTAACAAATGAAGCTTGGCTGTTTCAGCCAATAAGCAGGGCATCCTTGTCCCGCCTGAACACTGCCCTGAGAGGCGGAGGGTATGCTCGCATGATGTCAAACAGCCCCAGGCCTTGCCCGAGATGAGCAGCCGTGTATTCTCAGGGTCTGCCTGGGGGCCAGGATGCATGTAAATATGCATCCCACAGTGAAACCCAAAAGTCACGGTGAGCTCCCTGCACTTGGGGGACCCAATTCAAATTGCAGAATGACTTTCCCAAAGCCACCTAACACCCCAGGTCTTCAGTGTCTGTCGGCTCCCACCACATGGCCATGGTGAGGGGATGAATGAGACAGTGAATCCATGAAACCTCTTACACCCGGCTCAGGAAGGGGGTCCCCAAGGCCTCAAGGATGGGGATTTTTGCTGAGGCTTGATGTAAGTGGGCCAGGAAATATGGTTAGGGTGTGTGTAGGCAGCCCTGCCTCTCCGAGGAAGAACGCGCCACCTGAATCTCATAGGTCACTCCCAGGGGCTCTTGCCAGACCTGGGCAGATGCGCTGGTTTCCTACCTGAGACAAATCAGTCCTGTCTCAAGGCCTCAGTTTATCTGTGGGATGGGAACTGTGGCCTTTGCCTCCCTCACAGGGGAGTTAGTGCCAAGGGCCAGGAGAATGGGGGGCGGGTGGTTGCCATGTGTGAGACCATGAGAAGGAGGTGATGGTACGAAAACAATGTCCAAGAGAGGTTCCTGGGTGGACTGTGTTCTCTGCTCCCCGTGGGAGGCCCTGCATAGGGTCCTGAGTGATGGGGGCCATGGTTCCTGTGTGGTATGGTTTGGCTCTGTGTCCCCACCCAAATCTCACCTTGAATTGTAATAATCCCCACACGTCAAGGGCGGGACCAGGTGGAGGTCATTGAATCATGAGGGTGGTTTCCCCCATGCTGTCGTTTTGAAAGCGAGTGAGTTATCACAAAATCTGATGGTTTTATAAGGGGCTTCCCCACTTTGTCCGGCACACATTCTCTCTCCTGCTGCTCTATGAAGCGGTGCCTTCCGCCATGATTGTTAAGTTTCCTGAGGCCTCCCCAGCCATGCGGAAGAGTGAGTCAATTAAATCTCTTCTCTTTATAAATTACCCAGTCTCGGGTATGTCTTCATAGCAGTATGGGAACAGACTAATACACCATGTCTGGGAACAGGCAGGGCCACAGTGCCTACCTCGCAGGTGCCTGGCCGGAGGTGCACTCTGCAGCTGACAGTGTCCAAGGCAAAGTCCTTCAAATGATAAGCACAGCCTGGGTGGGGTCCTGGGCACCGCTGCCCTTGCTGCCGGCGAGTCCCAGCCAATTCCTCCTCCACCGTGTACTGGAAGGCATCCCACCCGTCTCCCCTCTCCCTGGAAACCATAGCTGCCTCTGACTTGAGCCCCACCTCTTGTTCCTCTAAGCAATCCTCAACACTGAAGTCAGAGACCTTTCCAGGATGCAAGTGTGACATAGCCTTCTCCTCTTAAAACCCTCTACGCATCCCCATTCTCCTTGGGAAGGATACAAACTCCCTGCCTAGACTGGCTTGCCCTGTGCCAGCCACCCCACCCTCCTGTCTCCAGCCCCTCAGCCCCTCAGCCCCCAGGCCACCTCCTCCCTGTTCCATCACAGCCTCCTTGGGGTGGCCTTCTGTGGCTTCCTCTGGGCCTGGGCATGTGCATTCCCTCTGCAGGTGGGGAAGAGTCCAGGATGGCATCAGTGAGGGGTGGCACCTGGTCCCAATATGCCCCTCCTCCTCTTGTATCCGTTTGGGACATGCTCCCACAAGCGTCCCTACTTCTTGAACCCCTGGGCCCTGAGCCTGGGCCCTGCTGACCCCTGTCTGCAGAGAGAAGTGTCTAGGAGGACAGTGCATATATCAGCGTCCTTTGGTAGCTGACTCTGAGGCTCCGGGTTTTCTGGGCGGGCTCTGGAAAGAAGGCCTGTGGGGGGCGAGGGCAGCGAGCCGGGGCGCAGTTGCATGCATTCTGCAGAGGCCTCACGGAGCCCCCCGACCGCAGGACTCGGAAGCGGGGACCGCCCTTCTGAGTTGTCCCACATTCAGGAAAAGGGACAGGACCTCGAACCTTCTTCCCAACCGGTCCTTGGGTGTGGGCTGCCCTTGAGCAGGGAGGGGGTCTAACCTCCAGTAAAAGCCCGTTTAGGCAAGGAACTCAGCTGTGGGCTGTCAGCAATCCATACTCTTGACAGAGGCCAGGGGAGTCTGGGCCCTGAGGGGGTCTGGGCCAACCCCCCTGCAGAGTGTGGGGCACTGGCTCCTGACTTTCTGAGAAAGCCTTCAGCTAACAGGCATTCCTGCTGGTCCCACCGCCTTACGCTCGTGGCGTCCTGGAGCGTCGCTGGGGCGGTTGGGCATGGAAAGAGCTCTGTGCCCAGATGGGGTGGGGCTGTCTCCAACTCCTACTCCTCCGAGTTAAGTGGTTTCACCCGCTGAGGCTCAGTTTCCCCAGTCAATCATGAAGCTGCCGGAAGCAGGATGGATGGAGCCTTTTCTGAGCCTCTGTTCTGTGCCCCGCACAGTCTGCGTGTCATCTCGGATAACCTCCACAGCGTCCTGTGCAGGGGTGCACTGCTGTCCCCACTTTCCAGAGGAGAACCTGAGCCAGCGTGGGGAGGCTGCAGCCTCGGGCCCGTTGCTGAGGCAGACTCATATCCAGGACGCCGCTTGCTCCAGGCTCTGTGGTCATGCCTGCCCTCACGTTCGTCAGATGGTGGGAAAGCTTCAGTGAGATCCCTAGGTGGGGAATCGTCGCAGACACCCTCAAATGCTGTTTCACCTGGGTGATCTTGTTGACTCCTGGGGAACAGCCCATTGACTGGGAGGATTCTCTTTCCACCTATGCAGATGGTTCTTTAAAAGATTTAATAGCGGGGATCTTTCCAACTGACATTTCTCTTGGGCTTCAAACTCAACCTTTATCTCTAACATATTCTCCTGAAGGATGACATGCCAACCTAGGCCCAGTTTGGAAATGTGCATTGGCACACTGTGGCCTGAATTAATTGTGAACTCACTCTATATATCTAAAGTCTGTTTGGTGTTCGTCATGGGCTCTCTCGCCTGGAAATTCCATTATTTTGCAGGGTTTACTTGGCACCTGATGGGATATCCAGGTCCAGTAAAACCAGGCCTTCGTGGACATGACATGGAAACAGCTGTGCTGCACAGTGGAGCGGGGCCAGTGAGATGGCAGGGCCAGGCGCAGCCAAGGGACAGCCAGGCTGTTTCGGCCATCGATGTCACGGCTCCATCCCTTGCTGATTTATGCTGCTCTGTCCCCGGGCTTGAAGGAGGGGCAGCCCCTCAGCTGTCGAGAGCCCTGCTTCCTGGCCCTCCATCAGACCATGATAAAGAGCCTGAGCCGCCATGATGAAAAGTGCCTCCAACCTCCAGTTGCGTGTGTATGTTTGATCAGATGCCAGGGCCAGCTGTGTCTGGTCCTGCCTGTGTGGCTTAATGAATTGGGCTGTGGGTCCTGGCACCGTGGTGTCCCGGGATGGGAGCTCTGGGAGGAGAACAGCTCCTTTGCTGGACTCTGGGTTGGGGAAGGCTGAGGGTTGGGGAGGAGGAAGGGGCTTCAGCTTCACAAAGTGGTAGAAGTTCAGGTGCGGAGGAAGGGCTTCAAGTAAACCATTGAGTCAGCGGATTGCATTTTCAATGGAATCATGGGGCCTGGAGTTCATTGGACCACAGCCTGCCCAGGTTCTTCCCAACTCACTCCTCTCACCCCCTCTCACTCCCTCCCACCCACTCCCACCCCCTCTCACCCACTCTTACCCCCTCCCACCCACTCCCACCCCCTCTCACCCACTCTCACCCCCTCTCACCCACTCCCACCCCCTCTCACCCACTCTTACCCCCTCCCACCCACTCCTACCCCCTCTTACCCACTCTCACTCCCTCTCACCCACTCTTACCCCCTCCCACCCACTCCTACCCCCTCTTACCCACTCTCACCCCCTCTCACCCACTCTCACCCCCTCCCACCCCCTCTCACCCACATCTAGATGGAGCATAGGCAGCAGGCTTGGACTGGGGAGACTGAGGTCAGACCCACGGCTGCTTCTCCGGAAGCAGAGGGATACACAGATGTGACCACACTGTGTTCCAAGGCGTATGCCCCCACCTACTATGCTTGACTGTGTGCCCCCAGCCACACCTGCTTCTGTGCCCACCTGCTCCAATACACACCTGCCCCTGTGCACCACTGCTCCCATGCACACCTGCTCCCAGACACATCTGTCCCAAAGACTGACTTATTCACATGCACACCTTCATATCCAGAACAGAATGTGCTCCTAACAGGTGGTGTGGGCGGGGGCACCTCACTTGCAGAAAAGGGAGGGCAATTTGCTGTGGGGACGGAAGCAAACAGAGGAGACTCTGGAGTGGGCTTGGAGCCTTTTGGAGGAGATGCTGCATCTGCACTGGTGTTCTGGGCCCTCCTGCTGGCCCCACTCTCACACCCAGGGTGGACAGTGCCACTGAGGAGAGGTTCAGCCTATGTGCTAGAGGGACAAGGAGACAGGGTGGCACACATTCATCAGAAGCCAGAGTCCCCTCCCATTGGCCAGAGTTCCCTCCCACTGGCCGGGGTCCCCTCTCACTGGCCAGAGTCCCCTCCCACTGGCCAGAGTCTGCACCCCTCACCCCTGCCCCCGCCTTGGGGTGTCAGAATCCACAACAGGAGAGCACCTGGGTGGGTAAAGGTCTCTACTGTGCCAGAAAACAGAGCCCCTCAATCCTCAGATTTCTGCTAAAGGCCCACGGACTGGGACTGTTTTGCAGGAATCCAGTTTTAAGGGGATGAATTGTGTCCCCCTAAAATTCGTACATTGAAGCTTTGCCTCTCAGAGTGTGGCTGTGATTGGAGATGGGGCCTTTAACAAGATAATTAAGTTAAAGTGGGATCATTAGGGTGGGCTCTCATCCAACTGACTGGGGTTCCTGAAAGAAGAGGAGATGAGGACACAACACACAGAGAAATGACTGTGTGAGGGCATGGGGGGATGATGCCGTCTGCAGGCCGAGGAGCGAGGCCTTGGGTGAAACCAGCCCTGCCGTCACCTCGACCTCGGACTTCCAGCATTCAGGACTGTGAGGGAATAAATCCCTGCTGTCTAAGCTGCCCCATCTGTGGCACTCTGCTGTGGCAGCTGAGCTGACTCACACACCTGGGAAGCCTGGTGACCTGGGGCACGGCCCCGGCCCCTCTCTCACCCTCTCCTCTACTCTCCACTTGGTGGACACAGGCTGAAGAAGGCTGCAAAAACAAGGCAATGAAGGACATGCTTTGTCTAAGGCCTTTAAAGTGGCGCCTTCCCCAAGTAATTTTTCAAAGAGAGCTCTGGCTTGAAAGGGGCTCCCTCCCATCTGCCCCACTCCAGTACATAGGGAGAGTCCTGCTGGCTCTGTGGGCACAGCGGTGGCCCCTGGTCTGCTGAGAAGCCACAGCTCACGCGGAGCAGTGGTCAAGGCCAATGGGTCAGAAGGTAAACCAGGGCCAGTGGGGGTCTGGGCCCCTGGAACCAGCAGGACATGCAGTCAGCCACGGGCCGGCCCTCGTACCCGGTGCCTCCTTGGTTCGCTCTGCTGCTGGTGTGCAGGCTGCACAGTGGTTAAGCGCCGGGTTCTGGGCTACTGGGTTTAGCCACACCCTTGCTGTTCAGCCTCCAGCAAATAGTTTCTCCTCTCCGAGCCTCAGCTTCCTCCTACCTCAAAGGGTTGTTGCTCCATTGAATGAGATGATGCAGGTAAACAGGTGAAGCCCTGGAGGGCGGCAGGGGGCTTGGAGGAGGCAGAAGAGGATGAGTGCCTAGCAGCAGGGAGCAGGGAGGGAGGGGACTGTGGCCAGGCCTCCCTCACCTACCTTCTCATCTGAGCTTCCCAGGGACCCCCCAGAGGTCAGTTTCTTCACCTCCCATTCACAGATAACAAACTGAGGCTCAGAGACAGAATCCTCTTGCCCAAGGTCATGTGGCTAGTGACTGGTGCTGCTGGGATTCTAACGGAAGTCTGTGTGACTCTGGAGTTGGCCTGGTCCCAGGACATCAGCTGAAGGACACAGCTGCAGCCCCAGGTGCCGGATGCAGGTTCAGAGCATTCTCCTCGCACAGCTAGAGGGAACTCCTCCCCTGCATGGGACAGAGTGGGGCAGCTTCCAGCCACTCTGCCAGGCCATGGCTCACCCAGGCCCTCCTGGGCCCGCTTCAGCACTCTCTGGACCATAAATGCTTAGAGGGCAAGCAGATATCTGCCTCCAGGCACTCCATGAAGACCTGTGTTCCTCCACCTCCTCCATGGGTCTAGGAGAAGAAGGGACAATCTGGCTGTCCCTCGAGGCCTTTGTCTTGGGAAGCAGCTGGCCCTTTTCCAGCCAGACGTGACTCTGGGAGGCTGGTGTGACCCCTCAGGACTGGTGCTGAACCATCAGGTCCACATGAGGGCAACACCTGATGCTTGCCACGGCTGCTCTGTCCAGACCACGGCTCTGCCGCTCGAAAAATAAATGAGAAGAAACACAGCCTTGGAAGGAGAAGTTGGGCCATTGGACGCCACGTGCAAGGTGCAGGGCACCTGGCCTGTTCCACTCTCTGCTAGGCACTGTGGGAAACACACAGTGATGGGTGGTGGCGCCCCCGGTGGGCCAGGAGTACACAGGGTACAGGACCTGGTTAGCCTTCTGCGGTGAGTGCCGTGAACAGGAGCAGGCCGCCAGGGAGGGCTAGATGGGAAACGACGGATAGCAGAAGACAAGGAAGACACACATGCAAAAAAGGAGCCACCTCTGCATGGGCGTGGGAGTCACTGCTGCATCGCAGGTCAATGTGGAAGGTACCCAGGCACCTTGCTCACCACATACTCCCTAAAGCCTAGAGCAGTGTTGGCAAGGAGGACGTGCGCGATCAACAGTTTCCCAAGGACTCTCGTTTTGCTCAGTTGTGGGAGGGCATGGAAGATGGTGAGTTTGGGACAATGTGCACCAGTTGCTGTTGTCTGAAACTGGGCAGGGTGGTCCTGGCGGCAGGCGTGTGGTCCGGATGCCATGGGGAGGCAGGCAATGCACACTGGGCTCCAAGCACCGAGACCTGGGTCCAAATCTGGACTCTGCTACGGATGAACTGGATAAGTCCCCTACCCTCTCTGGCCCCTGATTTCCTCATCTGTGGATGGGAGAGATGCCAGTATTCCCTACCGGTGCGTGAGAACTGATGCAAGTGGGTGAAGAGTATGAGGCAAAAGCCTTAAGATGTGGCTGATACTCTTAGTTTGGCAACAGAGTTCGAATCCTGATTGGTACTGCCAGGCCATTCTCCCACAGTCCCTGGCTCACACATCAGGTCGCCAAGTCTGGGGCCTTCTCTCCGAGTTTCCTGGTGGGATAGAAACTTGTCTCTCCACCCAACTCAAGGCTCAGATGAGGGTGGAAACTCACATTTGGCAGCTTTCCAAGCCACCGCACCACTTGCCCTCCAAGAGAGGATAAAGTGCATCTGTCATGGCTGCTTGAGCTGCAAGCCTGAGCCATCTTACCATTGCTGAGAAGTCAACTTTTGGGGGACCTTGGGGTGGTCACTTGAGTATCAGCTCTTAAGGCGCCAGTTGTGTTACTTCAGGGCAAAGTTTAGATGCTGGCTCTGAGTTACAGGAGGGCTTGCTGACCGGCACGGATGTGCACATGGGACTGTCAGAAAGGAGCCCCACTTGTGCTTGGGGAAAAAGAAGCTGGAACCAGAAAGCCTGCACTCTCTTCTGATAACCAGGCCATGGCCTGTGTGAGCACCCCTAGTCTTCAGGGGGTAGCTGGCCTTGCTGGTGGGATGGGGGCACTCCAAGGATCAAGCACAGCTGGGGCTGGCGCGCAGGCTGGGGTTTGATGGAATTTCTCACTCATTGAAGTCCACAGGGAAAGTAAAGGGCCAGTGGCTGCAGGTTAACCAACACACAGACACACACACAGGCACACACACAAACACACACATGCACACAACTCGCACCCATTTTTCCCTGATCACATATACTTTATACAAGTTGTAAAACAAAATAAAATCAAATAACAAGGAAATAGGTCAGAACTAACATTTGCTTTACCGAATGTATCTCAAGCACCTCCCCGCATCTGTGTGAAGAGCTTCTCATTCTTTTCCTGCGAAATATTTGATACCTATGCAAGTGCATGTGGCAGATATGGAGACTAAAAGCCTCATCACCAAGTTAGCAACAGCGACCTATCACCCAGCTCCGGAGCCTGCCATGGCTATCCTGGCAAACCTAACCTCGGACGCCTCCCTCACCTCCTGTTTCCAGAATGGTGAGAATTAAAGAGCATTTGGGGAATTTCATGCCCAGTCTGGAGATGTAACTGGAGAGGGGAGTCCCAGCCCTGTCTGGCATCCCTGGCTAAATTGTTTGTCCAAAGGGAATGGGGATGGCCCAGGGTTTGCAAATCGTTCTTAATTCATTCTGATTCCCTCCTTTTAAAAAAACTAGCCCTGCAGCCCTTGGGGAAGGGGTGTGGGTCAGGCTTCAGGAGGCTGTGCAGGGAGGCCAGGCCTGGGGAAGCTGGAGGGAGAGACGCCCACCTACCACCCAGAGACTGGCGGGCCTCCTGCTGGAGGAGACCCCGAGGGGCTTAAAGAAGCCAGGCAGGAGAATCAGGGCCCCAGCTCTTCCCCGAGAGCAGCTGATCAGGAATGCCTTCTCCCTGCGCCAGCTGTCACTCCCAAGGGGATGCCTTCTTTGGTTTCCTTTTTATTGCAGAGGGGCCACCAGGGAGTGGGCAGGCCTGAGGGGTGGGGGTCTGGGGGCCGCAGAGCCAAACTTCGCCTGATTAATAACCCAGATGTTCCCGTCCAAGCACATGGAGGTCCCGGGAGCTCTTGGGAAGTCAGACCCCAGCTCGGTCCCGTGCCAATCTGCAGTTAGGAGGCAGGTCCTCGGTCCGGGTTGACACGTAGGCCACAGTCTTGGGCGCCCTGATCTGGCTGGATGGGAAGTTTAGTCTCCACCCAGAAGAGGAGCTCTGAACTCCTCCACGTTAAAGAAAAAGTTAGGCAGGGTAAACTGCAACTTTCTTTTTAACCCAAAGTGATCAAACCTCGGGGCCCCTCTGCACTGGTTCTTGGAGCACGGCCAGGTGCGGGCACCTGGGGTGGGAAGAGTGGGGGGACCAGGGTGGGCCCCTGGGCTCCGAGGCCTCCCCAGGCCCGCCCGCCTACCGGCTCTCAGAGAAAGAACAGGGGGCCGCGCCCGCCCCACGTCCGCTCCGCCCCGGGCCAGCCCCTTCCTCGCTGCGACTCGCCCGCTGTCCCCACCCCCTCGCCCGCGGCGCCCAGTGGGAGGCGGGGGCTGGCCTCGCCGAGCCCAGCGCCGGGCTCTGATTTGCTGCGGGCGTCGGGGATCGACAGCCTCCGCGGCTGCCTTCCAGGAGAGAGGGAGGGAGGAAAAGGGGGAAAAAAGTGCTCGGCGCCGAAGGCGAGGTCCGCACTCTCCGTCCCCGCGGCTGGCGCAGGACCTCACTCGAGCGGAGCGCCCACGGGGAGCGGGTCGCGGGGCGGCGGCGGCGAGGAGGAGGCGAGAAGGAGTTGGAGGAGGAGGAGGAGGCGAGGGCGAGCGAGCCCAGCGGGGTCCCGGCCGCCCCGCGGGCCAAAGTCGAGCCCTCCCGCCCGTGGGCGAGCGCGCCAGCCGCCCCTTCTAGAACAGCCGCCGCCACAAAGAAGAACGGGGGGTGCCGAGGTCCCCATGACCTCCTAAAGTGGTGCGGTCCCTGCTGAGTGCGCTGCCCGGGCCGTGACCCGCGCCCCTGTGCGTCCCCGCGCGCCTCCGAGCGCCCCTGTGCGCCCCGGCCCGCGCCCCGCCGGCATGGACGTCCATACCCGCTGGAAAGCGCGCAGCCCGCTCCGCCCGGGCGCCCCGCTGCTGCCCCCGCCGCTGCTGCTGCTGCTGCTGCTGTGGGCGCCGCCTCCGAGCCGCGCAGGTAAGGGCGCCCTGGGGCGCGGGACTGCGGGATGGGGCGCGCGCGGCCCGGGCGCCGCTGTCATCCCCGGGCGCCTTCGCCCGCAGAACTTTTCTTCCTTGGCCTGTGGAATGCACGGGCCAAGACCACGAATGCCGTTTGCTGGGGGCCCCCCCGAGATGACGACACGCAGACACAATGCCGGCGGGCGCGCCGCCCCCTCCCCAAACGGGCGGGCCGGGTGGGGCTGTCGCGCGAGCCGAGGAAGTACGGAGGGCTGGATCAGCAGGAGGGGTTGTCCACGAGGCGGGCAAACTTTTGTCCCAAAACCTTCCTTCTCTGTCCCACATCACAGGCGCCCAGCTTGGGCCCACACAGCCCTACAGCAGAACTTCCTCTGCTCAAAACCGGGCAGGGCCGCCCCCTAGAGTCACAGCCCTTCAAATCCCGGGGCTCCTGGGGATGGGGGGAATCCCAGAAGCCTGGGCCCCCAGCACTGACCTTCCCCCAGGCACTGTCGCTCTAGGCTGAGCTGGCGCCCTGCTTTCCCCAGGGACAGCGTTTCCTGCAGCCTTGGTCACCTAAGTGTTCGGGGGCACTGGGGACCCCTGCAGGGTAGTAGACAGCCTTGCTCCTAATCCCACCCCCAAACTTCTTGATCCCTGGAAGGCAGCTTTTCCTGGATTCGCTGCTGAGAGATGGGATGCGTGGAGCAAAGCCAGAGATGGGCTTGCAGGCGGGGCTGTGAGTGGTTGGGATGATATGCAGATGTGGGATTCCTTCTGCCAAGGGTCATCCCTTAGAAGGAGGCTTGCTTCCCGGGGAGGGCGCTTCAAGGCGGGGACTGTCTGCGTCCCTGCCTGGGTTCTCGAGGGTTCAACTCTCCCTGTCGCAGTTTCCTGACGGGGGAATTTTTCTAGGCATTGCTCTTGGTAGTTAGTGGCGGGGTGGGTGTTCACAGACTCTCCAACATCAGAGCCCCCAGCCCTGGAAGGTCCCCGAGTCTTTATTGACAGGTGGGGAGATGGAGGCTCAGAGCTGTGTGCCGCCAGGTCAGGAGAAGTGGCGTGCAGAGCGATGGGACGGTGGGCTCAGCGAACTGCTGGACCAGCCCGCCGCCTGCCAGCAAGAATGCTTCTCTCTGCTTCACGATTGGAAGACAAGTGGGAAGAATCATTGTCCGTGTTCCGCTTGTCAATTAAAACACTCTTTTCCTTTTTTCCTGGCACGATCAGTGCTTGTTGGGCTAACTGGATGAGCTGAAGTCTGGGTGTGGGGGCTGCCCTGGGGCTCTGGGGGAGGAGCCAGGAGCCTGGCCTGGTTCCCAGGACCTGGGATCTCATCCCTGGGCCGCCACCAACTCTCTCCTGACCCTGGGCTAACTGGGCTTGTGTTTCTCCAGGGGTCAGCTGAAGGTGGGGGACAATAGAGGTACCCAGAAAAGTGGAGAGGAGAAGGAAGGTGTGGTCAGGGACTGTGCCATTGCCGGGGCACTGGGCCCTGTCTCAGCGCCTCTGGGGACTTTTCCCCAGAAACTCAGGAGGGAGTCCTTCAGGGGAATTGTCACCCTAGACAGCTGGGGCAGGGCACTGCCTGGGGACCGTGCACCGGACCGGGCTTGGGGTTCCATTTCCCTCCCTGCCCATCTCCCGCCTCCACACTGTCTTTTTCCCTCTCTGGTTGTCCTCGCTAATGGAAGTGCGGCTTGTTGGAAGTGGGAGTGAGGATGGCCCAGAACAGCAGGCTATGGAGTTGGACATTTTGCTTTTGTCAGAACAGACTTTTAGAAGCATGTGAAGAGACCACTTTTCTTAGTGAGTTTTGCCAATGTCTCTCCACCTCCCAGGGTGGGACCTGTTTGGAAGTCATCCTCCGAGCATGGCCAGAGGGGGCGGCTGTCCACTGGAGATGCAGGCGCAGCGGGGAGCCACCAGCAAGTGCCTGCTCTCTTCTCCATCTTTGGATCTGCCAGATGTTTTCCGAGGGTTTTCTGAACACAGTTCTTTTGCCTGCCTTCTTTTGGCCAAGTGTGTGAAGGAATGAAATGTAAGATTGCATTTGGGGCTGCTGAACAGTGTAATGGGGAAGGAGAGTATGGGAAATGAAACATGACCCCAATATTTGGAAATTGAGGTCATCTCCTCTACACGCCATTGGTTGACTCCAGTCACGTGATTGCTTTTTGCAATAATTTGTGGGGAGAGTCGGCCAAGTTTTGTGAGACTTGACAGATATCAAATGGTTAAATTTCCTCTGACTCAATCAAGTTGGCTAGAAAGACATCCTTTTCCATCCTCTGCCCCCTCCCTCCCTCTCCCCACAAAAGAGCAGTGAGTGGGAGGAGATCAGAAGCCCCAAGAATTCCCCAAGCCCTCTCCCTGCTCTGGTCCAGATTTACCGGAGGGGTTGGGTTTTGGTCGCTACCCAGGGCTGTGCCCACCCAGCAGTGCCACAGCCCCAGGCAGCGGTGTGTTCCCAGTGCCAGGCTCACGGCGGCTTCTCCAGTGATGTTACCCCTGGGCTGCTCCTGCGGGGCTGGCCAGAGCCTGCTCTTCACCCCGCCCTGCAGATATTTCTGGACTCCCCACTGCCACGCCTTAGCCGAACACAGCTGGTGCTGCCCGTCCCGCCCTGCCTTCTCGCTGCCTGGCCTGTCTGCCTGCCCTGCCTCCTCCCTGGACCGCCCCATCCCACTTCCCGGGAGATAGACCTTGATGGGTGGAGCAGGGGCTGTGCGGGGCAGTGCGGGGCAGTGAGCTGCCCCGCTGGAGGGCCAGGATGAGTCCCCAACACTTGCCCAGGGCACCCACATGGAAGCCTGAGCCAAGCTGCGTCTGGAACATTGCAGGACCTGTCCCTGCTCGGTCATGTGACGTGGCTCTGGGAACAGCCTTGGGAGACAGTCACACGTGGGAATGGAGGGGCTGGCACTTGCCTGGACTGTGGTGAGCATCAGCTGCACCATCTCACTGCACCCTCACCCCGGCCTGAGAAGGGACAGAGCCTAGGAGTCGGGGGCAGGGATGCCAGGCAGATGTCTTCCATTCCTGCTGTGGGGCCCTAAGCCAGCATCTGCCCTCCGCCTGGCATGGTCACTCTTTGACTTGTCACAGTTCCCTCTTCTCACTTCCCGTCGGTTTATCAGCTCTCCCCGGGGAGAAGGCCAGGACCCTGAGCGATGGTCCTGGCCTGGGGGCCCAGTCCAAACAGGGTCCTGGGAGCAGAGCCATTCCATTTGGCCAACACAGCTTTTAAGTTCCTTTCTTCCTCCTTCCCCCTCCATCCTTCCCTCCCTCCTTCTTTTCTCACTCTCTTCCTCCCTCCCTCCGTCCCATCCCCTTCCTTCCTTCCCTTTGTCCCTCCATCCCTTCTCTTTTTACTCCAATGCCTTCAAGAGGGATGCAGCAGCCACAGTCTCCACCACTTGCTTCTGGCCACCCAGGCCTCTCTGCACATCAGCATAACCTGCCTGGACCCTGAAGGCTTTTGCCTTTTCACCTGGGTCGGGCCTATCTTGCGGAGACAGAGGCAAATGGGATGGGGCCCCTCGTTTCCCTCCAGGAGCTCACAGTCTGACAGGCAGACTATTGTGAATTTTACTCAGGGCGCTACGTGGGATGTGCTGGGTGAGATGTGCTGGGTCTCGTGTCTGACAATCTGGGAGGGTTAATTGCACTGGGGAGAGCTGGGGAGCTTCCTGGAAGAGGCCATGTGAAACTGGCCTTCCCTCCTCCTCTTCTCCTGCCTTTTATTGCAGAAACGAACCTCCTTCGTGGGGTCCTCCTCCGCCTCTGGCTTTAATCTTGCCCTCTTCCCTCCTTCCTGACAGGACATTCCACACCGTGTCCCAGAGCTCTCCTGGGTGGCTCCCTTGGCTGGAAAGCCCCTCACTCACAGGCTTGGCAGGTGCCCCCAGCATCTGTTTGCCAGGAGAATGCAAGTGCCCCTAAGGGAAGTGGCAGATCCTGGCAGCTTCCTTAACCCTTTCTCTGCCCCCGTTCCTCCTGTTTCCCTTTGGCAGGCCCTGCTGGCCTGGCACAGTGAGCCCAGTCTGCACAGCTCTGCAGACAGCTCCACAGCTGTGGATTAGGATGTAGGGGCCTCTGGGGGTGATTTTGGGTACCTGTGCTGGGTGACAGGTGGTCTGATGTGGGAGGGGACATTCCTTGGCAATCAGATTACTGAACCCCAGGCCAGCAAGGTGGGTGTGAGGCCGGAGCTGAGTTTCTCTGCCTCTGAGAGGCTGTCGGATGGGCTGGGCGAGGACAAGTCACTGCGCCTCAACTTCCCCTCCTGAACATGGGGAGAAGCACATTTCTTGCTTTGAGGCATGGTTGTGAAGATTGATTGAGGCCACACCTGTGAGAAGCTTTGCAGGCTGCCTGACCTGTACTCGGCACTGGCTGTGTGGGGGCGTTAGCATCGCCCCCATCTTCAGTGGTGGTTTTGCAGGAGGAAAGAGCAGTGTTCCCACAGCCCTCTTTAGCTGCAGGTATCCCAGAAGCACAGGCGAGGCAGGTGTGTCTGTGTGGGGCCTGGCCCTGCTGAGACGCCGGGGCTCTGCTGGCGCCTGCTGCCCCCCTGCCTTCCTTGGCCTCGGTTCTTTGCTTTCCCATGGAACCTCATGGGGTCATTGTCCAGGCCGTGGGGTATGATGCACGTGAAAAGCTTTAGAAGCCAATTCCAGGGTTTGCACTCGTGTGTGCGTTTGTGTATATGTGTGTCAGGCCATGTGCACGTGTGTACAATGTGTATGTCTCCCCGCGATCTGCCTGCACACATGTGTTTGTGGGTATACATGTGTGTTTGAGTGTGCACGCATGCGCATCCTTGCACATGTACATGCGTTCACATGGGTGTCCCGGGCTGACTCCACATGCAGGGCCTGGTGTGTTTGAGGAGCTCGTGGCAGGGCGACGTTTCTCTCCTTACCGTGACCCGGCCCCAGCTGGACGGGAGAGGAGGAGATGGCACGTGGAGCCTGCTGGTTGAGCATGAGGCTGTGGGTTCTGCCGCAGGGCAAGCTGGGTCCAGCTGGATCCGACAATTTCATGTCTTTTTAAGCTCCCAGGAGGGCGATGTTACATTATGGCTCCCGCTTCTCCTCTATTTACATTCTCCCATATAATCGACTTGTCTGCTGTCAGTGCTTTGCCAAGTGTTGGTTTTAAAGTTTCTGGCCTGGCTGGTGGATGTGCCACGATCCTGCAGGCGGAGCCTACAGCGGCCCTTGTGGTGGTTACTATTGAGTGTCAATTTGATTGAATTGAAGGATACAAAGTATTAATCCTGGGTGTGTCTATGAGAGTGTTGCCAAAGGAGATTAACATTTGAATCAGTGGGCTGGGGAAGGCAGACCCACCTTTAATCGGGAGGGCAGAATCTAATCAGCCGCCAGCAAATATAGAGCAGGCAGAAAAACATGAAGAGACGAGATGGGCCTAGCCTCCCAGCCCACGTCTTTCTCCTGTGCTGGACGCTTCCTGCCCTTGAACATCGGACTCCAAGTTCTTCAGGTTTGGGACTCGGATTGGCTCTCCTTGCTGCTCAGCTTGCAGACAGCCTATTGTGGTGGGACCTTGTGATCGTGTAAGTCAGTACTTAATAAACTCCCATATATATATGTATATTTCTATTATTTCTATTCCTATTAGTTCTGTCCCTCTAAGGGAACTCTGACTAATACAGCTCTGCTCATAGGCAGGACTGCAGCCACCAGGACATGGCATAGGGACCAGGGTGGCATGCTGGCAAAGGACAGGCAGCCGGCAAGACGCCTGGATTCCTATCCTGGTTCCAGTGTCTACCAGCAGTGCATTTTCCCACCCCTTGCCTCACTTTCCCATCTGTAAGAAGGGGGTGGTGACTGTAACTACAGCAGGGTTTTAGTGATGTCTAATGTATTACTCATATAAAGCACAAAGTAAGACCCCATGACTGCCCTTGCCACCAGAGGCCCCAGTGCAGCAGGAGGCTCTGAGGCGGTTCGGGGCCCTCTCCTCGCTGGCCTGTGCGTGCTCCCTTACCATCCTGTGTGGAGTCACACTGCTGCTTCCCTCACTGGGTAAGCAGGAGATAAGGTAAGGCAGTAAGCACCAGTGGTCAGTTCAGCGGATCGCTCGCAGCTCGCTGCCTCTGAGGCTCTGAGCCTGAGCCAGGAAGGTGCATCCTTGGGCAGTCGTGGGCCAGGCCAAGTTCAGCACGCAGCATGGCCCTCCCCTGCCTCCTCTGGCCACTTGCTCTTTACAAGGAACGGAGGTCCAGGAGGTGGATGGACCTGTGCACCTCCCAGCTGCAGGCCTCTGTTCTGTCTCTGTGATGTGATGGCAGTGAGTGGTGGCTGATCACTGAAAGGAGGTGTTCCAGGCAGGGGTGGGTGAAGTTGGTGGTGGTAGGTGGGGGGGCTTTGCCATCTCAGATGTTGTTTTTGTGCCAGCCCAGCCCCAGGCCACTGGAGAGAAGACAGTGGAATGAATGAATTGGTGGCTGGATGCTCAGTGGAGGGGTGCGGGTCACTTTGAGTTGTCCATGTCAAATAGTCCGAGCCATCACGCCCTCAGCTTCCTATCAGCAGAGGATTTTTTCTGGAGGAATCTCAAACTAGGTAATAACCCCATATTAGCAGTAAATGTCACCATCCTTTGATGACTCAGACCTAAGAAATGGAACCACAGCCTGACCCACTTTTCTCAAAATTTAATTACTCAGAGCTCTGGGGACATGGGCTCAGCCTATTTGCGGAGATGTCTCTGCCCATGAAATGGAAGCTTCCTTTATTTTCTGTTTCCTAGACCCGTGTTCTTGTAGGGAAATTTACTCTTCTTTCCTTTTCTTCCTTGCCAGGACCTCGGCAATAGGGTTTCTGGTGGCCTTTTTTTTTTTTGTAAATAAATGCCACAAAATGACATAAAAGCAGTATGGTGATTCCTCAAGGATCTAGAACCAGAAATACCATTTGATCCGGTGATCCCATTACTGGGTATATACCCAAAGGATTATAAATCATCCTACTATAAAGACAAATGCACACGTGTGTTTATTGCGGCACTGTTCACAATAGCAAAGACTTGCAACCAACCCATCAATGATAGATTGGATAAAGAAAATGTGGCACATATACATCATGGAATACTATGCAGCCATAAAAAAGGATGAGTTCATGTCCTTTGCAGGGACATGGATGAAGCTGGAAACCATCATTCTCAGCAAACTGTCACAAAGACAGAAAACCAAACACTGCATGTTCTCACTTATGAGTGGGAGTTGAACAATGAGAACACATGGACACAGGGAGGGGAACATCACACACCAGGGCCTTTCAGGGGCTGGGGGGCTAGGGGAGGGATAGCATTAGGAGAAATACCTAATGTAGATGACGGGTTGATGGGTGCAGCAAACCACCATGGCACGTGTATACCTGTGTAACAAACCTGCACGCTCTGTACATGTATCCCAGAACTTAAAGTATAATAAAAATTTTTTAAAAAAATGTGTGTATGTAGCAGGAGTGACTTAAGTTGAAAAACTCTGACCCTTGCATTGGGAAACAGTGATCTCCCAGTGAGAACACGTGAGCGTTGTAACTGTCTTCCATTCTGCTGGCGGGTGGCCTGGGGGACCAGCACTCTTTCCCGTGTGTGGGTACAGAGGGAACGGATGAGGTCCGTATGCAAAGACATTGGGTGTGTCAGCAGGTTTGCTTGGCAGCATTTATGGACCCCTAACATGAGTCGGACCTGTGCGGGGGGCACAGGTGAGAGATAGGCGAGCCGTCTGTGCCCTACTGGGCCTTCCGCTGCGATGGGGGTCAGCCATCTCTGAACAGGTGGTTTTACCGAGTGAGGTGCAGTAGAAGTGGGAGTAGGGTGTGGCCACAGCCAGTCGAGGGAGGCACCTGCCAGCCCCATGGGGCGGTGGCCAATCAGAGACCAGCCTGCTTCTCCAGGGCCAGCCCTTTGGGGCGCATGTGTCTGAAGTCAGGCTCCCATTGGTGGATGCAGTTTGGGGGGCACATGCGTCTGAAGTCAGGCTCCCATTGGTGGATGCAGTTGGGGGCGCATGCGTCTGAAGTCAGGCTCCCATTGGTGGATGCAGGGGGCACGTTCCCATGCATATTCTTCCTCTGGCTCCTGTTCATATTTTCATATTCATACTGGATCCTGCTCTGAGGGTGCTCCCGTCAGCACCTGTGATCCTCAAACCCGCCCTTCGTGCCAGGTGGGATCGGCCCATTCTGCAGACGTGCCAGTCTAGCTCTTCGGGTCCAGCTGGCACAAGGGGAGGAAAACCACCCTCCACGTCCCAGTGGTCACATGGCCTGCATCTTGGTGCAGGTCCGTACAGTCACATGCATGGACGCAAGCAGCCTCTGTCCATTCTCAAGGCCAGGTGAGGGCGGTGTGGCTCTGCTCCCTCCTGTTTGTTTGCTGGGGCCGGCCTCCATGGCAGCTGGGTCCCAGCGCTTCAGAAGGGGAGCCATGGCCCCAGGCAACAGTGCGTACATGGAGCCTCTGCCTCGGTTTCTCCTTCTTCCTTTCAGATGCATAAAAATGCACATCAAGCCTGGGCATCATCTGGTGACCTCTTTATTTTTTAAATAAATGCCACAAAATGACATAAAAACAGTGTGGCGATTCCTCAAGGATCTAGAACCAGAAATACCATTTGACCCAACAATACCATTACTGGGTACCACCTCTACAAAAATTTAAGAAACAATTAGCCAGGTGTGGTGGTGCATGCTTGTGGTCCCAGTTACTTGAGAGGCTGAGGTGGGAGGATCACTTGGGCCAGGGAGGCTGAGGCTGCAGTGAGCTGTGTTTGTGCCACTGCACTGTAGCCTGGGTGACAGAGTGAGACCCTGTCCCAAAAATAAAAATAAAAATAAAAATGTACGCCAGAGAGCACGGTGGTCTCAGCTTTTCAGCTGTAGTTTCATCTTTCTTTTGGAGGACAGAGGCCCAGCCATCTGCATCCTCGGCACACACTTAGGTCAGTCACTGGGGCCTGTTGTGGGGGTGACAGGCAAGCCTGGGTGTGGGGAGAGCCGGCCTGATGCCCGTGGGCTCTGCACAGTGGGTGGGTGCAGGTGGGATGGCGGACGCAGGACAGAGGGGCCCCTGGGGGGACTTTTCTCGGGTCCTCTGCCTTCCCACCACTGTGTCCATCAGGGACATTCCCAGGATCTGTCTTTGCTGCTGGTTTTCTTCCCTCGATTTTTTGTTTTGTTTTCTTTCTTTGGGGATGATCTGAAATCCTCTTCCCGTGCTATTTCTCTGCTCTTCCCCTGGGGAAAGGAGAGTGAGGAGAAAGTGTCCCGTGCCCACGTTCTTGTGGACGTTCCCCTTCCTTCTTTCTAAGGAGGGGTGGTGACTCCCAGAGGCTCTGAGGAAAGAAGGAGAAAGTGACACTGCCTCTTCTCAGAGCCTTTGGCTACGGTCGAGGTGGTGTGAAGGGTGCTCTTGAGGGAAGGGCAGGGAGCTAGATTTCTGACTGCGATTGTAATAGCTTGCTTTCCTTCCTTCCTTCCTTCCTTCCTTCCTTCCTTCCTTCCTTCCTTCCTTCCTTTCTTTCTTTCTTTCTTCTTTCTTTTCTTCCTTTCTTTCCTTTCTTTTTTTTTGAGATGGAGTTTTGCTCTTGTTGCCCAGGCTGGAGTGCAATGGTGCAATCTCGGCTCACCACAACCTCCGCCTCCCAGGTTCAAGCAATTCTCCCGCCTCAGCCTCCCAAGTGGCTGGGATTACAGGCATGTGCCACCACGCCTGGCTAATTATTTTGTATTTTTAGTGAGTAGAGATGGGGTTTCTCCATGTTGGTCAGGCTGGTCTCGAACTCCTGACCTCAGATGATCCACCCACCTTGGCCTCCCAAAGTGCTGGGATTACAGGCGTGAGCCATGGCGCCCGGCTCATAATAGCTTTCTAGGTAATTATTATTCATGTTATTTAGGGTCATGGTCTCAGTAATGGTCGTCTAGGTCAAAAAGTACTGCTTGAGCAGTGGAGATACTCAGCTGAAGGTTGAGAACACACAGGGCGTCCTTGGGCCGGTGTGGCGGTGACAGTGAGCTGGTGACAGCAGGCAGAGCCAGTGTAACACAGCTCTGCTGGGTGGTGCAAGGAGATGCTCCAGGTGGAGCCATCAGGAGAGGGAGAGGGGATGGGAGGGTAGGGGAGCGACTGTCCTGCCAGGGATGCCAGTGTCATCCTCCTGCCAGTGTCATCTTCCTGCCCCTGAAACAGGTGGCTTCTGAAACACATGGCTTCTCAGCCCAGGCCATTTGGGGACATGTGGCAATGTCTGGAGATGTTTTCTGGTTGTCGCACCTGGAGTGGGGGCAGGGCTATCGGCCTGTAGTTGGGGGAGTCCGAGGATGCTGCTCTGCACCCCGCAGTGCATGGGACAGCCCCCACCAAAAAGACTGACCCAGCCCGGAGGCTGCAGGAATGGTGGGATAGAGGAAGCAAAGGTGAGATTCCGTGGCCCCGCCCCATGGCCTTCTCATGGCTCATTGTCAGACAGGAGGGAGGGCCTCTTCTTAGGCCAGGTCCAGGGTTTCTCCTCATGGTGTAGACCAGCGGTTCCCAAACTTCACCAGGCCCCAGAATCCCCCCGAGGCCTCTCTTAAGGCACAGATTGTTTCTGACTCAGGAGGCCTGGGGTGGGCCCAGGAAACTGCATTTCTAACGAGGTAAGTTCCCAGACCACATGGATGCTGGGGCGTCCGGGGCTGCCACACTTTGCACACCACAAGTCATTCTGCGTCCTCAAGCCCAGGGTCTTGGATTTCAGCATTAATGATGGTCGTGGGGTGGGGAGGGCACCTGCCAGGGGAGAAGTGCTGGAGAAAAGAGAGGAGGGTGTAGCTGTTCCTCCACCCTCTCAGGAACCTCCCACTTTCTTTATGGTGATCCCTGCTTCACAAAGGACCCATGGTGCTCTTCCCCTGCACACCTGTTGGCAGCAGTCACTCATCTCCAAAGCGAAGACCCCACTATCCGGCAGGTCTTAGGGAGCAGGGAGACCCTGGGGGTGGGGGTGAGCTTCCAGAGAAGGGGTTTCCCATGGGTTTGGCCATGAGATTCTGCTGTTGTTGATGTTGTTCTTATTATGGGAAGGCTCAGACACAGCGCAGCAAAGGTTGTGTTCTGCCTGGGGCCACAGAGACCAGCCCGCAGCCAACCCCATTCCAGCCAGAGGCCAGCCCACGCCCCCGCGCCCGGTGATTTTGAAGCCAGTCCCTGACATCAGCTGCATTCTTTGGTAACCATTTCGGTCTCCGAAAGAGGAGGACCCCTACTCCAAACTCACCTCAGCTTGCTGGCCGCGTGCTGTCTGTGCGTCTCCCAAGGGCGCCCCCCTCACCCAGACCTCCCCTCCATCCATACTGTGCTCGGTCCACAGGGCCAGGCTCTGCAGAGCCAGGGATCTGTAGGACTGCAGGTGTATAGGGCTGGGGATCTGTAGGGCCAGGGTTCTATAGGGATGGTGGTCTGCAGGGCTGGGGGTCTTTCAGGCAGGGGGCTATAGGGCTGGGGACTCTGCAGGGCTGGCGGGGGGGTCTGCAGGGTCAGGAGTCTCTCAAGCTGGGGATCTGCAGGGCTGGGGGTGTGCAGGGCCGGGCATCTGTAGGGCTGGGGGTGTGTAGAGCTGGAGGTGTGTAGGGCTGGGGGTGTGTAGAGCTGGAGGTGTGTAGGGCTGGGGGTTTGTAGGGCTGGGGGTGTGTAGGGCTGGTGTGTGTATGGCTGGTGTGTGTATGGCTGGTGTGTTAGGGCTGGGGGTGTGTAGGGCTGGGGTGTGTAGGGCTGGGGGTGTGTAGGGCTGGGGTGTGTAGGGCTGGTGTGTGTAGGGCTGAGGGTGTGTAGGGCTGGGGGTGTGTAGGGCTGGGGGTGTGTAGGGCTGGGGGTGTGTAGGGCTGGGGTTGTGTTGGGCCCAGTGTCTGTAGGGCTGGTTTATCCGAATGCACCGGGTGGCCTTGGGCTTGGGCTTCTGCACTTTTCTGTTTCCTGCATCGATGTGGGAGGGAGGGTGAGTCCCCACCCGAGGGAGGCAGAGGTGGAGCTCAGAGAAGCACAGAGCCCTGTGGAGGCCCCCAGCTGGGAGGGTGGAGGGCGGCTGTGTCCCACACCCTAACCCTCTCAGCTGGGCTGTGTGGCGTTCTCATGTGTCTGAGCTCAGTTCTGCTAAGGCAGTTGGTAGCACCTTCCCGTGCCTCAGTTTCCCCATCTGTCAAGTGGGCATGAAAATAATACCTGCCTCACAGGCATGCTGAGAGGACTCAGGATTCACGTGTGTAAACTGCTAGGACCACCACAGCTGGCTATGGTCATTACTATTACTGTGTGTCCCAGGCATGACATTGGTTCAGAGGTCACAGGTGGCCCCCATGAGGTGACTTGCAGGAGTCTGCTGAGCCCATGGAACTGGGCTGGGCTTGTGAAAGTGCCACAGGAGACAGGAATGCGTGACCAGGTTGGACTCAGCCCGAAGGCTGTGGGTGAGGACCCAGAGGGTGCCATGGGTGCTGTGCCCACCAGGCTGTCCTATGGCACGTGGGCTTGTCAGAGCCTCTGGCACCTGCAGCAGGGCTCCCCTGCCCTGCCCTCCTTGAATGCTCTGGCACGGAGGGCTGGTACCAAGACAGCAGCTGCACTGCCATTTTGCAGAGGGTTAGAGTTCTCTGTGTCTGTAACCCTGGCCGGGAGTTGCCTGGTGTTTTCTGGGATTGACTGGAAGCAAAGAAGGCGGGTGGGCAGGTCCAGCTTCCTGCAGGGTGGGGCTTTGGGGGGCTCACCACCGGATGCCAGAGGATGCCGGAGCGTGGAGCCTGGGACCCTCACAGTGGACAGGTGCAGGAGCCCTGGGGCCCCACCTTGCAGATTCAGATTCTGAGGGTCTGTAGTGGAGGCTGGGGCCTGTGGCTCCTCACCCTGCCCCCACAGTGCAGTGGCAGTGACCAATTGAGGGCACTTTGGGAAACTCTGAGCAGAGGAGGGTGGGGGCCTGTGCCTCCCTCCTGCCCTCTGTCCTTCTGCAGGGCCTGTCCCTATCACCAGCTCACAGTCGCCTCTTGGACTTTTGCAAAGAGAGCTCAGGGGATGAGGAGGGAAGCAGTGATTCTCAGGGACACCGGGAGCTTCGGAGGCCGAGAGAGCAGGTTTGAACTCCTGGCTGTGGTATCTCCACATGTTACTTAACCTCTCTGACCCGAGGCAGCTTATCTGCATATCAGAGGCAATAGCACCGCCTACCTGGACTGGGCGGCTGTGAGGATCTAAGGAAGCGATACTGGTGTGGATGCAAAGCCCTAGGTGTACCCGGTGTGCAGGACATCGCCCCGTGCAGTGCAAGCAGCAGGTGCACTCGTGGTATTGATAACAATGCCTGCTGCTTTTATTGGGATGGTGGCAGATGGTATCATATAATTCTTATTAGAGATGGCTGTTATTTTACATGGCTGTTAATAGGGAGGTTGAGAGGCAGTAATTGTAACTTTTATCAAGTGTGAAAGAAGGACTAAAGCTGCTGTTTGCAGGTTCAGGCCCAGCCAGGGGCCTGAGAGGATGCTAAATGGTTGGCACAAAGGGGCCAGAGGGTCCAATCTGTAGGACGGGGGGGTACTTTATAGATAATATGGGGGACGGGGCAGGGGTGCTTTATAGATAATATGGGGGGTAAGGCAGGGGATGCAGTTTATAGATAATATGGGGGTGGGCAGGGGGTGAGTTAATAGATAATATGGGGGTCAGGGTGGGGGTGCAGTTTATAGATAATATGGGGGTGGGACGGGGGTATAGTTTATAAATAATATGGGAGTAGGGCAGGGGTGTACTTTATAGATAATATGGGGCGGGTCGGGGGTGCCGTTTATAGATAATATGGGGGCGGGGCGGGGGTGTAGTTTATAATAATATGGGGGTGGGGCGGGGGTGCAGTTATAGATAATATGGGGGGGGCAGGGGTGCAGTTTATAGATAATATGGGGTGGGGAGGGGGTGCAGTTTATAGATAATATGGGGGGGGGAGGGGTGCAGTATATAGATAATATGGGGGCGGGGCAGGGGTGCAGTTTATAGATAATATGGGGTGGGGAGGGGGTGCAGTTTATAGATAATATGGGGGGGGGGGGGGTGCAGTATATAGATAATATGGGGGCGGGGCGGGGGTGTAGTTTATAATAATATGGGGTGGGGCGGGGTGAGTTATAGATAATATGGGGTGGGGAGGGGGTGCAGTTTAGTTTATAGATAATATGGGGTGGGGCAGGGGTGCAGTTTATAGATAATATGGGGTGGGGAGGGGGTGCAGTTTATAGATAATATGGGGGGGGGGGGTGCAGTTTATAGATATGGGGGGGGGGGGTGCAGTTTATAGATAACATGGGGTGGGGAGGGGGTGCAGTTTATAGATAATATGGGGTGGGGAGGGGGTGCAGTTTATAGATAACATGGGGTGGGGAGGGGGTGCAGTTTATAGATAATATGGGGGGGGGGGGGTGCAGTTTATAGGAATATGGGGTGGGGAGGGGGTGCAGTTTATAGATAATATGGGGGTGGGGAGGGGGTGCAGTTTATAGATAATATGGGGGTGGGGAGGGGGTGCAGTTTATAGATAATATGGGGTGGGGAGGGGGTGCAGTTTATAGATAATATGGGGTGGGGAGGGGGTGCAGTTTATAGATAATATGGGGGGGGGGGGTGAGTTTATAGATAAATGGGGGGGGGGGGGTGAGTTTATAGATAATATGGAGGTGGGGCGGGGGTGTAGTTTATAGATAATATGATAATATGGTGGGGCGGGGGTGCAGTTTATAGATAATATGGGGGTCAGGGCGGGAGTGTAGTTTGTAGATAATATGGGGGTGGGGTGGGGGTGCAGTTTATAGATAATATGGAGGTGGGGTAGGGGAGTGCAGTATATAGATAATATGGGGGGCAGGGCAGGGGGTGTACTTTACAGAAATATGGGGGCGGGGTGGGGGTGCAGTTTGTAGATAATATGGGGGCAGGGCAGGGGGTGCAGTTTATAGATAATATGGGGGCGGGGTAGGGGGTGTGGTTTATAGATAATATAGGGGGCGGGGCACGGGGTGCAATTTATAGATAATATAGGGGCGGGGCAGAGGGGTGCAGTTTATAGATAATATGGGGGGTGGGGTAGGGGGTGTAGTTTATAGATAATATGGGGGCTGGGGTAGGGGCTGTAGTTTATAGATAATATGGGAGGTGAGGTGGGGGTGCAGTTTATAGATAATATGGGGGGTGAGGGCTGTGTAACCTTCCTCTGTATTCACTTCTCCAGATGAGTTTCCTTTGCCCTGGGGTGCCAGGCCTGATGGGGAAGGGCAGGGGGTGGGACAGGACATGCCTGGACTCCTGGAGAGGACTCTGATGTCTTCTGGGAAGGGGGCACAGAGTCAGTGGCCTGGCTTATGGCCTTGGGGCCGTTTTGCAGATGAATAAGCTCAGACTTAGAGGGTGTGGGTTCCTGGTGTCACAGGCTGGTGAGAAGTCGGGAGACCAGGCCTGGGGAGTCCCGGCCTGTCGGGTGGGCTTCATTGATGAGGGATGGGCCGGGCACGGAGATGCTGCCCGCTGTGGCGGACTGCACTCGGAGTCCTATTGCTAGGGAAAGCAACCCTGCCCGTCTCTTGCCACCATCAGGGGAGGGTGTTCAAAACTGGGTCTTTTCTCAGCCTCGGTGGGCTGGAAGGGTCCCAGGCTTTCTAATGCAGGGGCTTTCTGCCCAGGGCAGGCTCTGAGGACCAATGTTCACCCTACACCCGTGGCGGTGGGCAGCTCACCCCGCTGCGAGCAGCACCTACGCTGGGAGGTTCTGGACCCTGGCCTCCGCAGCCCATAGGTTTCACCATTACCCTGAAAATCTCCTTGCTCACCAGTGATAAAGGAAAGCAGCTCCGAAGTGCAGACACCCGCTCCCTCTTTCTTTCCTTTTCTGGCTGCCCGGGTCTCCAGTTCTGCTGGGACAGCCCTGGGAGGGGCAGCCCAAGCCAGGCCTGCATGTGCCCCCGCCCCTGCACGTCCCCCCACCCCTGCACGCCCCCCGCCCCTGCTGGGCCTGTCCATGCACGCCCTGGGCCCCTCCACGTGCACGCGCTCCTGCCTCCCCTTCCTGCAGCCAGGGCCTGGCCGATTACAAACAGTTGCCTGGCCCCTGAGCAGGATTTGCAGGCCCTGGAGAGGGGCTATAGTCCGAGGGCAGTGTGGGCCTAAAGGCATGTCGGGGGTCTTAATGGAAGCCGATGCCCCTCTTGTACCCTGCCCGGCTTCTGTCCCCTGGAGGGTGGGGGGGCGGGGGGCAGGCACCCTGTGGCTGTGTGGAGAGCAGCTGGGAAGGTCTGGCTCCAGGCCTGGAGGGGAGGGGCTGCTGGGCTCCAGGTGGGCTCTGGGGTCCTGGCCCTCTTCAAGGTCTCTCCGGAGCCTGATAACTGAAATGTCAGTCTGAGGTAGAAGTTCACATGAGACATATGAGGGAGGGGTTCGCTTGAGACTTTTCTCTGCACCCTAAGTGCCTTCACGCTGTGTTTTATCCGGATGGCCTCTGTCTAAGGCAGGAAGTGTCATCCCATTTGACAGGTGAGAAGCAGGCTCAGAGGCCCTGCAGCTAGGAAGTGGCAGAGTTAGGCCTTTAAAATAGCCTTTGAGGCTGGGTGTGGTGGGTCAGGCCTGTAATCTCAGCACTTTGGGAGGCTGAAGCGGGTGGATCCCAAGGTCAGGAATTTGAGACTGGCCAATATGGCGAAACCCCATACTAAAGTATGGGTCTTTACTAAAAATACAAAAAAATCATACTAGTCTCTACTAAAAATACAAAAAAATTAGCCGGGCGTGATTGTGCCTACCTGTAATTCCAGCTACTTGGGAGACTGAGGCAGGAGAATTGCTTGAACCTGGGAGGCAGAGGTTGCAGTGAGCCGAGATGGCGCCATTGCACTCTAGCCTGGGTGACAGAGACTCCATCTCAAAATTAATAATAATAATAATAATAAAGCCTTTGAGTTGTGGGCATTTGATTCTGTCCAGCTGCTTGGGAACATGCCTGATACGAGTCCAGGCCTTCCGAGAGTGCCGAGTAGCCAAGTAAGGTGGGGTTTTGGTCCCTATCCGAGGGACGGTTGCACTTTTTTTCTTTGGGGTCTTCATCCCTGCAGTAGGCACTGAGAGAGAGGAGCAGGAGGAGCGTGAAGTCCGGTGACCCCACGAACAACCCTCTGTCCTCCCTGCCCTCCTGCATCACCATGGCCCTGGTGGTGGGTCTCAGGAGGGAGTGGGGCCTTTTGGATCCTGTCACTCAGCAGCCTCTTCCAAAGCCCACTGGGCTGTGGGCTCCACAGGCGCCCCGAGTACCGTCCTAGATGAGATCTGCGGATTAGATCTGGAGCCTGTGCCCAGCTGTGAATGCGCTGTTTGCTTTAGAGGGTGAGCTGCCCTGGTCTGAGTTAGTTTTTCCATCTTAGCGGGAAGGAAAGAGTGATATAGGGGAGGATTATCACCAGGTAGGCGCTGCCTGTTTAATATCAGCCGACACACGGCCAAGGAGAAGTGGGGCCCAGCAAGCCAGATGCTATAGCAGATAAGGCGCAGGCAGGCCAGGGGCAGAAATGGACCAGATGTTTCAGGAGCTGAGCTGGGATAGCATCACAGAACTCCTCCTGGGTCAGGGACCTGGGCCACGATCCACATCTTTAAACCATCGGCATTTCAGAAAAGAAAAATGCAAACCTGAGAGAAGCAGTGCCCCAGGCCTGATTTCCAAGTCCACCCTTTATCCTGTTAGCAGAACGATGTGTTCTATGTGCCATGAGAGTCCTCAGGTTTGCCAAGGACCAGGCTCTAAAGAGTTTTACTCTTGGTTTTCACTTAAAATGGACCATGAGTCCTAAAGAATTGTCAAAGTCCTCTGAAGATTCGCTACCTGGGTAACCCACCTACCCCTACTGTATGCCCCAGACAGATTCTATTAGGAAAAGTTAGGAAGTTTCAATTTATTAGAAACCAGTGGAATAGAGATGATGCTGCATATGTGGTCTTAGGCATTTCTAGTTTCAGGTCACCTCAGTAGCCAGAATTCACTGTAAACAGTGGTAACCCAAAGCCCTAGTTCATGTTCATGACATCAAAGCCTCAAACTTCAGTGTCTAGCTAGAGACCAGTGGTGGGAGTGGTGCCCCTGGAGGTTAAGGAGGGTATTGCATCCTAGCTCTACTAGACATTGTGAAAACCTAGGCTTGGCCTGGGTTGTACTAGAGTACTCATGGTGTGACCTCAAAACCATTACCATTCTTCTGTGCCTCAGATTCTTCATGTGTAAAATGGAGCTGATGATGTCTCTCTACCTCATAGGTTTGTGGTGAGTGTCTAAGGAGGCACAGTTTAGATCTCCATAGAAACAGGCAAGGTCTCTTTGAGTTCTTCCTGCATCTCACAGTGCCTGCCACTATGAGGTGCTCAGTGAATGGTCATTGGGTTGAATTGTAAGTGCTTTGTAAACTCAGCGGGTGCTGACCGGCCCAGAGAATTGCTATGTTTTGAAGTAGCTCTCTGAAGTGGGGTGGAGAGCAGATGTTAGAAGCTGTGAACCATGCGCCTAGGCTCTTTTGGGGGAGGATGGAAGGTACCAGAAGAGTGATCTCAGCTTACCACCCCCACCACTGGCTGGCAGAGGTGGGGTATGCTGGGCTTGCTGACCCCAAAGAGGCTGGGTAGGAGAGGAAGCTGAGAGTTGCTGCATCCAGGGAAGCTGCCTATCAGCTTTCCTTGGATTGCGATCTTTGGGATCAGGGGTTCACTAATTATCCCACATCTGACATTAATCTGGGCTCAGCCATGTGTTGCTGAGCTTCACACAGCTGTTTGTACCACCCCGGATCTTTCAAGGGGTCCTCAAGCAGATGACCAGTTTGCATCAGGTCATGTGCGTGACGTGCAGGGGCCTCCAGTCCTGTGGGCAGATGCTGACGGATGGGCTGATGGCTTCCAGCACCGATTGCTTTCTGTCTGTGACTTTCACTCCACCCACCAGTCCTGCGAGGTCAGTATGGTTCTCCTGACACTGTGAGGACGTGCCCAGTTGACTTGGCCAATAGGGAGCAGAGCTGAGACTTGGTGGGTCTCTTAGACGCCGGTGTCCCCTCCACACCGCACCCATACCCCCCTTCCCATGCAACCCTGCCCAGCCCACCACATCTTCCTGAGAGTTTTCCCAGATGTCACCCAGCACCTTCTTAGCTGTAATCTCTCCAGGCCCTTTCAACCTAAATGTCTTTAATTCTGGGATCAATCATCTCACCCTATAAATAACTCCCAGGAGCTCTTCCAGCTGTGCTCCAGAATTTCTTAAGCAGTGCCAACTTCGCTGTTCCTCAGACCGCTTCTTTCCTTTCCAGCCCTTCCCTCCAGCGGCTTCTGTTGTCAAGGAACCTGCTAAGGTGGGTCCCAGGATGGCATTCGCCTGGACATGGATGCCAGCGTTGTGAGTGCTCCATGCCGAAAGCCGCCTTCTCTGGGGTGGTTACTCATGCAGAGGTGGGAAACTGACTCTGTGCCTGTCTGTTGGCTTCTGTAATCCAGCCCTCCCTGTGCTGAGTTTAAGCCCAGATGAAATCACTGGGCTCCAAGTATGTGCCTTTCTCCATAAAATGTGATGCCTGGTCAATATCTTGGCCAAAAAAAAAAAAATTCCTCTGAAGGGGGGTAGTCTGGTCTCTTTCTAGTCACTTGTGAAAATATTTTCTGATCTGATCTCTGCAGTCGTGTACGCGGCCAGCACATAACTGCCCCTAGGCAAGGCCCTGACTTCCAGGCCGCTCAGGGCAGCTACCCTCCCTGGGATATGTCAAGCCGAGGGCTTCGCACATTCTTCTCTGACAACTCAGCTGGTTTCCAGCCCAGTCCGGCTGCCTCCTTCTTTTCTACTTTGACTTTCCTAACAGCCTGGGAAGCTCTGAAGCCCGTGTTTTCAGGCCTGCCGGTGCCAGTGGAGCTGGCCTAGGCCTCCCCAGCACCCTTCCTGACCCCTACGTAGATGCCCAGTGCTGCCTGCCAAGGACTTTGAACCTCTCCAGTGGGGACATTCCGTGCTCCTTGGGTGATGGGAGGCTGAGGGTAGAAGTGAAGGTTGATTAAGAGAGCTGCCCAGATGGAAGGGCCCCTGGGGGTTGTTCTCCACCCTCATGCTCTGCAGCCCATATCTCTCCTCTGATCTCTCTCCCGGCCTCAGCTTTCACAGCTCTAGAGTGAGGTGGGGACGTGGACGGCTGCCAGCTTGGACAGGCACGGGCTAACTCGCATGAAACCCTCTGGGCTGCAAAGCGATGCTTTGAATCTGTTGTTAATTACATCTTCCTTGGGCCACAAGTTCTGCACCAGAGGCAGTCACTCCAAACCCGGGGCTGTTAACCATAGAAGAATCTCATCTGCCTCGTTAGCGGAGACTGATGAGTGTTTGCTGCACAGCTACTGCCTGCTCTGTGAGCCTCCATGTTTGGAAATTTACTAAAAATACTGCCTCTGCATTCAACTCGCCACACATTTTTGTGAGCATGTACAATGTCAGAGGCCCTGTGGGTGGCTTTGCTGAGGGGGTGGTTGAAGAGACCATGTTCCCAAAATGAAACTCGACGTTTCCTGAACAACTGCTCTCTGCATGTTGCTGTGCTGGGTGCATCCATCGGATGCAGCCCCTATCTGGAAGGAGGGCCATGTGGGCCAAGAAAGAAGAGAGGATGCCTGGCCTGACCTGGGCTGGTCCTGAGGCTTTGAACACCTGGGCTCCTCATCTTGGAGTCAGTGTGTGGTGGCCGGGGGCCTGTCCCAGAACGTAGCACACTTCTCCTCTCTGCTGTCCTCACATTGCCCTGATAGCCTGAGAGGGTGAAGGGCTGGGGCTGGGGGAGGGAGTGTGGCCCAGGTGTTCAGAGGCCTCGGGAGTCTGCTGGGGAGGTGCAAGGAGGCCGTCCTGGCCAGCCTGGCAGGGCTGGGAGGCCATGGGCACTCAAGGGGGGAGGATAAATGTGTCACCTGAGCATTTTCCTCCTCCTCCACTTCCTTCTTTAATATCTATTTTTAATGAAAATAATACATTTCATTATAGTCATTTTGGAAAACACTGAAAAGTATAAAGAAGAAAATAAAAATGACTGTAAACCCAGATTCTCCCAAACCCAGATTATGAATACAGAGAAGAAAGTACGGAGGGAAACATGTGGTGGTGGCGGATGGGGAACGCCTGGACCGTCCCTGGGCCTCTGCCCCGAGCGCCCCTCCCTGAAGGGGAGGGCCTTGGAGTCTGAATATGGCAGACTTGGACTTTCTCATGTCACATTAGAGTGCAGGCGTTCTCCTTCATTCATGACCGCTGTCAAAAGTCTAATTTTAAGTGTCTTCTATTGGATACTGGGGTGGCTCCCCCTTTTTTGATACTGCAAAGGCAGGGGTGTTGAGGAAGCTTGCTGTGGCGGGTCACCAGAGCCGCCATCACCGGAGGGTGCTAGGGGCCTTCTTGGGCTCTCCAGGGGTAAGGGAACATATTGGGGGTGCTGGGCAAGCAGCAGACCCCTGCACACCCTCGGGAATCAGTCAGCTGGTGGGAAGGTAGAGCTTTTGCCCTTTAAAGCCAGGGCACTGGCAGAAATGTAGAGTTTGGTAAAGACAGCCTGTCATGTTGGCTGGGAAAGACAGGATTCATCACTGAACTGGGCTGGAGTGTTGCAGAAGCCGTCTGGGAAAAAAAGATTGGATCCTGCCCTACTTTTCTACCAAAATGCATTCCAGATGGATCTGAGATGCGAACTTTAAAAACGAAACCATAAAACTACTAGAAGAAAACATGGGAGGCCAGGTTTTACAGTCTCGGGATGGGAAGCCTTTCCGAGTATGACGTAAGCCCCGGCAGTTATAAAAGAAAACAGTTTGACCCCATAAAAATCAAGATTTTCTGTCTGGCCAAAAGAAAAGCAAAAAAACAACTGGTTACCATAAGATGAGAATCTACGCATATCTGACAAAAAGGGGGTTGACCTGCAAGGAACTTCCATTCATCAGTCAGAAAAGTCCAGCAGGCAAACACCGAGATGGCCGAAACACACAGTGAGTTCTCAGGAAGGAAAATACCGGTGACTTTTAAACATGTGAGAATATGTTAGACCTTACTCACAAGGAGAGAATGGAGGTGAATTCCCAGGGAGAGGCACTGCTCCCTCCGCCAGATGGACAGAGAACAGAAGCTGTGAGTCTGTGACACTGGCTCCTGTGAGGGGCAGTGGGTGTTCCCGTGGTGCCTTCTCTGAAAGGCATTTGGCAATATCTATCCAAACATTAAAACAAACGTACTTGGCTGGGCATGGTGGCTCATGCCTATAATTCCAGCACTTTGGGAGGCCGAGGAGGGTGGATCAACTGAGCCCAGGAGTTCGAGACCAGCCTGGCCAACATGGTGAAACCCCATCTCTACTAAAAATACAAAAACTAGAGCTGGGCACGGTGGCTCACGCCTGTAATTCCAGCACTTTGGGAGGCTGAGGGAGACAGATCACTTGAGGTCAGGAGTTCGAGACCAGCATGGCCAACATGGTGGAACCCCGTCTCTGCTAAAAATACACAAATTAGCCAGGCGTGGTGGCGGGCATCTGTAATCCCATCTGCTCAGGAGGCTGAGGCAGGAGAATCGCGTGAACCCTGGAGACGGAGGTTGCAAGTGAGCCGAGATCATGCCACTGCACTCCAGCCTGGGTGACAGAGAGAGACTCCGTCTTAAAACAAACAAACAAGCAAACAAAAACACACATACTCTTTGACCAGCATCTCCGGTTCCCAGAATGTTTCCTGCAGATATACGTGTGTGTGGAGAACCGTTGTGCAGCAGCGTCTGGAAGGGCGAAGGGGCCAAACACCCAAACGCCCGTCAAGAGAAGCCGTTTAGATGGGTTACCATGCAGAACAAAACAAGTGCAGCAGCTAAGAGGATGAAGTTTTCATTTGCTGAGGTACACTAATCTCCAAGATATGTTAAGTAAAGCAAAGCAGAATGAAGAATGTTCGTCGTAATAGATCCATCTCTACTCAAAGAAAAGACACACAAATCTAGGCTTGTCTATGATTATTGAAAAGGGATGCATACAAATTGGGACTCGTGTGTAGCTTCTGTAGAGTGGATAGCTAGGTGCACAGGCTGCAGGTCTCTCCTGAATCTTTTGAAAGGGGGTGAATGCGTTGTTGTTCAGCGGGTGGGTCTTTGGAAGGTGGACAGTTTTGTGTGCATAACACAGAGCAGGGACAGGGAGGTGGGGCTGGCGGCTCTGGGAGCTGCCAACCTTTCCAGCAAGCAAGCAGCTGGCATTTGGCTGAAATGACTTAGTCAATTAAAACAACTTGTGGTCTTAAAAAATCAAGAGCCCAGGCATGGTGGTTCATGACTGTAATCCCAGCACTTTGGGAGGCCAAGGCAGGTGGATCACCTGAGGTCAGGAGTTCGAGACCAGCCTGACCAATATGGTGAAACCCCATCTCTACTAAAAACACAGAAACTAGCTGGTGTGGTGGCACATGCCTGTGGTCCCAGCTACTTGGGAGGCTGAGACAGGAGAATTGCTTGAACCCAGGAGGCGGAGGTTGCAGTGAGCTGAGATCGTACCACTGCACTCCAGCCTGGGTGACAGAGCGAGACTCCATCTCGAAATAAAATAAAATAAAAATAAAAAAAGGACAAAGACAGGAAACAAGATCAACCCAGGCAGAGGCTGGATTGGCTGTATATGATCACTCAGTAATGCTTCGAAAATAGGAGTGTGCCCCTGTAGATGCTCAGAACTGACACTGTCGTTGCCAGCCTTCATCCACTCATTTTACAGGTGGGGAACCTGAGGCTGGTACCTACCTCTCCTGGTGTCACTTAGTAAACTAGGAGCAGAGAAACTGGAACTGGGTCCCTGGGCTCAGCACAGGCTCCTGGGGCCATTCTGCTCAGGCCCATGGCCCTCTTCTCTGGAGAGTGGCTTTTGGCCTCAGGCGAGTCTGTCCAGGAAGGAGAACTCTCTTCTTGCGGAGGCTCTGGGCCTTGGGTGTCACTGGGCATGAGCAGGCTTCAGGGGACTTGTTCTCAAAGGCACACAGGTTGGGTTGGCCAGGGACAGTCCCAGCCTGGCATGCTCCTTCCTCTCCTCTCTCCTGGATAACTGAGAGCTCGTGAAGGGCAAGGCTTTTGCCTCTCTTGTTTGGCCTCAGGGTGGAGTAAGCTAGTTTGTCCTTTCTCTACCAGGGGGCTCCCTCATTGGGGGTGCCTGGAGGATGGATTGTGGCTAGCCCATCATGACCCTTTTCTTCTGCCAGCGGGTGTGGGGACGCAAACCTGGGCTGGCCTTGATTCAGCACTGACTCTGTGAGATTTGGGGGAGTAAACTCTTTGGGACTCAGTGTCCTCATCTGTGCAATAGGGTAAAACATTTTGGTCCTTCATTAAATTCGCCATTTTCTCCTTTCATGGTATACCTGTTGAGTTGCCTTTGCAAAATAACTCACATCTCCTCGAGGGTGGGGATGACATGACCCCAGTGCCGATGACAGGGTGATGACACATAACCATTTTTTGATTACTTCCTGTGGGTCTGGCACTGATCTCTAGACATTATGTTTCAGTCGGCAGGCATAATGACGAGCTCATTTTAGAAAAAAAGGAACATGAAGGAAATTGCCAGGAACCACATGACTGAGAGCTGGGACCTTGGATCTAGCTGCTTGTGCTGACTTCCCCAGCACAGAACCTCTACGGGCTCAGTGCCTGTCCTGTTGTTTGATGTTCACCCGTAGAATGGATGCACACACATTGTACCTTATGCACAATTGGCTGCATGCTGGCCATGCATGGCACCTGTCCCCAGCCTATCTGGTGGGCACTGGAGGTTTGGAAACGCCTCCAGGCCCTCTCAGGATCAGTGGCTGTGGAACACTGACCACCAGGGCCTTCCTCGGGGAGTCAGAGGGACAAAGGATGTGACAGCATTTGCAGTGGGAAGGGCTCTGTGTGGTCACTGGTGCTCAGCAGTTGATGGCGTGCGTAGAGGTGGTGTGGCCGGTGACCTCCAGCCCTGCCAGCACCACCCCCACTCCCATGCTCACTTGTCACTCATAACTGCACCATCTCCATGCAGTGCCCCATTAGGGCCTCACCTTGGTGTCCAGCAGCAGGGCCACCTGCTGTCACTAGGCTTATCTCTTTCCACATCGCAGGTATCCTTGCAGTCTTCTTCTCTGGCTGATTCTCTGCTCAGAGGTGCCCCACCTCCCAGGAAGCCAGCCCAGACACAAGATTTGAAGGTCCTTCACCTGGAAGTCCTCAGGCACAGACAGTCATGGGAGGGGGTGACAAGTGCCTGACTCTAGGATGGGAGCTCTGTGGAGCAACAGGGATCCATTCATCCTAGAAAAGGAGCTGAAATCCCTCACTTCCTAGGGCCTTTTGTGTCTTGTTTCTATGCAGTCCCTGCTGGAACATGACATTTCCCCCAAACGTCAGCCTCTGTTGTTCCTGGCAGGAGAGCCTGAGCTGGTCTGTTCTGTTGGAACACAGAACTGTGAGGGGTGGGAAGGAGTTGAGACCTGTTCATCCACCTTTTCAGCTGACAGTGTTGTGGATGTGCCAGGCACTTTGGGTCAGTCATAGCACCAAATGTCAGAAGCAAAAAGGTGGGGTGTGGTCCCTGCCCTCGAGTCCTCTGTCCTGCTGGGATTGGACAATCAGAAGATCTTATGATCCATGTGAAATTGCTATCCTGTAGGCCAAAATGATCAAGCATTGGCCATTTCACATGGTTCAATCTAATGCTATAAGAATAAACACATAGGATGGCCACTGATCCAGCATGAGGCTTAAGGAGCCCTTTCAGAGGTAGCAATGTCTAAGCTGAGGTCTAGGAGATGAATAGGAATTCACCAAGAGTGGGAGTCGGGGGAAGAGGAGGATTCCAGGTCTGAGGAACAGAATGTGCAAACGCCTGATCACTGTGTGATCTTGGTCTTTGAGTGAGGCGTTTAGCTTGGCTATCACTCAACATGAGGTAGGGTAGCAGGAGAGAGAGAACAGCAAGAAATTGGGTGCCTTAAATTTAGTTTAAATTAGCAAAGGTGTATTGGTGTCTCTACCCACCCATTCATCCATCCATGCATCCACCCACCCATCTATCTACTTGTCCATCCATACCATTAATCTACCCACACATCCATGTATATACCAATCCATCTGTCTAAACTATAAATCCATCCAATCAGACACCCACTCACCCATCCATCCAACCGTTTTTCCATCCGTTCACCTGTCCATCCATATCATTAATCTACCCATCCTTCTGTCCACCCATTTGTCCATACTCCATGTGTCCACACACTCGTGTACCCATTCACTGTTCATCCACCTGTCCACCCACCTATTCATTCAACCAACCATCCAACTGTCCATCCATCTATGTAGCCATTCATCCATCCATCTACCCATTCATCCTTCAATCCATCCATCCATCCTTCTGCCCATCCAATCATCCATCCATCCATCCATCCATCCACCCACCCATCCACCCACTCACCCAACCATCCATCCCATTTATCCACTTACCCACCTATCCATTCATCTACTCATCCTTCCATCCATCCATCCACCCATCGATCCAGACCATATATCTATTCAATCACCCACCCATCCACCCTCCCTTCCACCTACTCTTCCTTCCTTCCCTCCCTTTCCCTTTCCCTTTCCCCTTCCCTTGTCCTTCCTTCCTTCCTTCCTTCCTTCCTTCCTTCCTTCCTTCCTTCCTTCCTTCCTCCCTCCCTCCCTCCCTCCCTTCCTTCCTTCCTCCCTTCCTTCCTTCCCTTCTTCCATCCATTCCCCTACACATCCATCCATCCATCCATCTACTTATCCACCCATCCATTAATCTGTCCATGATTTTGTCATGGCACTGGGCTGCCTCCTCTACCATAGCGATTGGCATTTTGTGTTAGGGTGGTTTACGACCATCTCAGACTTCCACTCTCTACACTAGGGGCCAGGGGTGGCTAACTTACTAGTTTCTGCAGTGCTTCGAGTGGTACCAGATACAACTAGATTCTCAAGCTGTTTTGTTGGCTTGAACTGAGAGACAAGAGAAATCCAGTTGCAGCAGCAGCCGACGGTACAGTCAGAATCATCATGAGGTGCCGAGGGCTTTTTAAGAGTTACGAGAGGAGGCAGACCACCGCGCTGGAGGAGGTGGGGATGTGGAAGTAACCCTGGCTCTTGGCAGAGGTGGGGTGTGGATGGGAGGGGAGAAGTGAGGAGAGCATTCCTGTTGACAGTAAGACATAAGACAACTCCATGGTGGGAACTGAGTCCACACGTTCCTGGATATTGGCTTATAGATTCAAAGACCCAACTCATTCTCCAAATAACTTTGTTAACTTTTCTTGACTCTAAAAGGAATGCATACTCAATGTAGTACATTTGGGAAATATCAAAGTGACTTTTTATTTTCCTTTCCTCACATTTTTTCTCTGCATGGTTGAACTCATGTACAGAAACGGTCTTGTGCCCTGCACTTAGACACAGAGATTTTCTGATGTCATTATCAGCTCTTTGTAAATATCTCAATGGCTGCTGAACATTCCACCGCATGCTTGTATCATAGTTTTCTTAACTGTTCCTCTCATGTTGGGTTTGGGTTGTTTCCAATCGTTTGCTGTTATAAATGACACTTGGGTGAACATCTTTCTGATAAATCCTTTCTGCCTCTCTGATTATTTCCTTAGGGTGGATTCTTAGACATTGACTCACTGCATCCAAGCATAGGGACATTTTAAAGCCTTTTTATTGCAGAATTACATTCCAACCAACAGGCAGTTGTCACCTGAGCAACTGTGCCCTGGACAGCGTTATCCTCAGGTGTTAAACCCAGGTGGACCCCATGTCCGAGAATTGGGGCTGCTCACCCATGCTAAGCCAGTTACTTTCCCCTCTCTGCTCCTCGAGAGGCAGTGGGGAGCTGTGATTTAATGCGTGGGCCCTGGTGTGGTTGTTTCCTGGGCCTGTGGCACGTCTTGGGGACCGCTTTAGGCAAGCCCCCAGGTCCTTGTCTGGCGGATGGAGCAGCACTTCCTACTCCACAGGCTGTCCCAAGAAGCTGAATTACTCTTAAGAGTGGAAACTCACATGCACGCAGAGCTTTAGACCTCTCCTCCCATTGAGTCAGAAAATGGAATCTTCTAGAACCCAGCACACATTCACGAGATGCTCATTACTTTCCCCTCCTTCCCTCCCTTTCTCTGGCCACTTGTGTGCTGAGTCCCCGCCACGGCGATGGAGTGGACAGTGATGGACTGTGTGCTCGCCGAGTCCCCACCGCGGCGAAGGAGTGGACAGCGCTGTCCATGTGGGGGTTCTGCTGACTCGCAGGTCTTCTCCCCACCTGGTGGCCGCACTGAATGCATGGACCTGGGCCTGCCTTCCACACTGGAGCGCCGCGAGGCCGGGGTGGGGTTGATGTCTGGAGGTGGCTGGTAGAGGGACGGGCCTGGGCTGCTGTGGGGAGATGTGAAGGCAGGGCCTGCTGCAGCTTTGGGGCCGCAGCCTGACTCAGTCATCTGGGGCAGCAGGTTGGATTCTTGCAGATGGATTTTTCAGTGTGAAAATGAGCTCCGTGTGGCCCCACACACTTGTGCTTCACCCACTTCCGGGAGGGCTGACGGAGCTGTCTGAGTTTGCGCATGAGACACCTGGAGAGCCCCCAGCTGCCCACCCCGGAGGGGACCTTGAAACTTGGCTCCATTAACCCACTGGGTGTGCAGACTCACAGGGGAACGTCGGCTCCAAGTCCTGCCCCAAGTCCTGCCCCCAGTGCACCAGTGTGTGGTGCGTCCTTTGTTGCGTCTCTGGTATCTCACACAGTACAGTTACGTGTTCATTCAGGGCCCACGTAGCTGGTTTTGAGTCCATTTCTAGTGTTTTGAAAACTCGCAAAGCTCTCGTAATTGAAAAATGCCTCTGGTCCTGGGGGAAGTCATGTAAAATATTCCTCCCAGAGGTCAGAGTGACCCACCGCGATGTTCCTTTACTTGCATCAAAGAACTGAATAAAATAATTTCAGAGCCAAGTCAACAGAGCCAGAGAGGAACCCCACTGGGCCCACCCGCAGCTCTAAAGTGGCTCCCCTTGGATGGGTGTGAGGAACCGCACATCTGGACGAGTGCGTGAAGGGTTGAGTGGACAGAGAGGGGCTTTCGTTTGTAACTGGAAGTGTATTCCTTTTAGCTTCCTCTATCACATTCTCTGTTTGGCAGCATTTAATAGGTGCTAAACCATCTCCCGGGGCCAATTTCCTTGTATTTCTAAATCTGCCTGTTGTAATGAAAACGTAAAGGCAAGTGCTGTCCGATGCCAGGGCTGGGGAAGAACAATGAGCCGACAGGCGCGTTTGTCTTTTGTCCACATTCCACAGTTTTGTCTGAAAGGGCAAGTGCAAGCTGCACTTGGGCCTGACCAAGGGCCCTGTGAGGACACGTGGTGTGGGCGGGAGGGCCACTTCAAATGTCACACTCCTGGGAATTGGAGACATTCCTGAGAAGTGCAAATGCAGTTTTGTTTTATAAAGGCCAGTTAAAAATTGCCCATTATCAAGGCAAAGGCCAAAGATCCATGACTGTCTTGCAGCTTCAGTTAGATATGGAGAGAAGATGTTAAATATCTGTGTATTTAATTATGTAATGCGATTTCCTGCTAGATGCCAATTGGCATTTATTATTCCATTCATTTGTTATAAAAGCAATATGTGTCCACGATAGAAGAGTTAAAAGCTATCAAAAAGTATAAAAAAGAAGATGAAAATGAGTCATAATGTCTTATTTGTTTAAACCATTATGATGGTGATGGCGATGATTATGATGCTGATAATAAAATTGGTTTCTATTAAGTATAACCAAACACATTACTAAAGGAACATTTTGATGTGTTTATTTTCTACTATTTGTTCCACGCCTGTATTTACAAAATTGGGATTACATACTACTTTGTAGTAGTTTTAAACTTAAAACATGATGAGCAAATCTCAATAAATTAGGAATAAAAGAGAAACCCCTCAATTTGATAAAGGACATTCATGTAAAATCCACATACTAAATGCTTTCACCCTAAGATTGGGAACAAGGCAGGGATGTCTGCTCTTATCACACCTATTAACACTGTATAGAGATCCTAGCTGGTGAAATAAGGTAAGAAAATAAAATAAAAGGCATACTGATTGGAAAGGATGAAGTAAAACTGTCTTTATTTGCAGACCACATTAGTGACTATGTGAAAAAAATTCTAAAGAATCTACAAAATAACTTCTAGAACTAGAAAGTTTAGTATGGCAACAGAATACAAAGTCAATTTACAAAAATTCATTGTATTTCTAGATACTAGCAAGGAAAAGTTAGAAATAGGAATTTAAAAAGCTGTTACAATAACATTAAAAATATAAAATACTTAGAGATATATCTAATGAAAATATGCATGACCTATTCACTGATGATTACAAAATATTGCTCAGAGAAATCAATGAAGATCTTAAGATTTAAGTGCAAAGATATACCATTCTCATGGACCAGAAGACTTAATATTGTTAAGATATTATTACACCTTGATTCAATTCAATGTCAATTAAAATCCCAGCCGGCTTTTTAAAAATAGAGATTGATTCCTAATCCAAAAGAACAAAGCCGGAGGCATCATGCGACCTGACTTCAAACTACACTACAAGGCTACAGTAATCAAAACAGCATGGTACTGGTACCAAAACAGAGATATACACCAATGGAACAGAACAGAGCCCTCAGAAATAATACAACACATCTACAACTATCTGATCTTTGACAAACCTGACAAAAACAAGAAATGGGGAAAGGATTCCCTATTTAACAAATTGTGCGGGGAAAACTGGCTAGCCATATGTAGAAAGCTGAAACTGGATCCCTTCCTTACACCTTATACAAAAATTAATTCAAGATGGATTAAAGACTTAAATGTTAGGCCTAAAACCATAAAAACCCTAGAAGAAAACCTAGGCAGTACCATTCAGGGCATAGGCATGGGCAAGGACTTCATGTCTAAAACACCAAAAGCAATGGCAACAAAAGCCAAAATTGACAAATGGGATCTAATTAAACTAAAGAGCTTCTGCACAGTAAAAGAAACTACCATCAGAGTGAACAGGCAACCTACAGAATGGGAGAAAATTTTTGCAATCTACTCATCTGACAAAGGGCTAATATCCAGAGTCTACAAATAACTCAAACAAATTTACAAGAATAAAACAAACAACCCCATCAAAAAGTGGGTGAAGGATATAAACAGAAGTATATACACTATAGTATTCCATGGTGTATCCGTGTCACATTTATGCAGCCAACAGACACATGAAGAAATGCTTATCATCACTGGTCATCAGAAATGCAAATCAAAACCACAATGAGATATCATCTCACACCAGTTAGAATGGCGATCATTAAAAAGTCAGGAAACAACAGGTGCTGGAGAGGATGTGGAGAAATAGGAACACTTTTACACTGTTGGTGGGACTGTAAACTAGTTCAACCATTGTGGAAGTCAGTGTGGCGATTCCTCAGGGATCTAGAACTAGAAATACCATTTGACCCAGCCATCCCATTACTGGGTATATACCCAAAGGAATATAAATCATGCTGCTATAAAGACACATGCACATGTATGTTTATTGTGGCACTATTCACAATAGCAAAGACTTGGAACCAACCCAAATGTTCAACAATGATAGACTGGATTAAGAAAATGTGGCACATATACACCATGGAATACTATGCAGCCATAAAAAATGATGAGTTCATGTCCTTTGTAGGGACATGGATGAAGCTGGAAACCATCATCTCAGCAAACTATTGCAAGAACAAAAAAACAAACACCGCATGTTCTCAGTCATAGGTGGGAACTGAACAATCAGAACACTTGGACACAGGAAGGGGAACATCACACACTGGGGCCTCTTGTGGGGTGGGGGGAGGGGGAGGGATAGCATTAGGAGATATACCCAATGTAAATGATGAGTTAATGGGTGCAGCACACCAACATGGCACATGTATACATATGTAACAAACCCGCATGTTGTGCACATGTACCCTAGAACTTAAAGTATAATAATAATAATAAAAAAAATAGGCTGGGCGCGGTGGCTCACACCTGTAATCCCAGCACTTTGGGAGGCCGAGGTGGGCGGATCACGAGGTCAGGAGATCGAGACCATCCTGGCTAATATGGTGAAACCCCGACTCTACTAAAAATACAAAAAACTTAGCCGGGCAAGGTGGCAGGTGCCTGTTGTCCCAGCTACTCGGGAGGCTGAGGCAGGAGAATGGCATGAACCCGGGAGGCTGAGCTTGCAGTGAGCCGAGATCATGCCACTGCACTCCAGCCTGGGCGACAGACCGAGACTCTGTCTCAAAAAAATAAAAATAAATAAATAAATAAATAAAAGAAAATTAAAAAAAATAGAGATTGATAAGATGATTCTGAAATTTATATGGGAATGCAAAGGACCTAATATAACCAAAACAATTTTGAAAAAGAAGAACACCGGAGGGCTTATGCTTTGTGATTTTGAGACTTACTCTAAAGCTATAGTGATGAAGACAGTGTAGTGTTGACAGAAAGACATATAGACCGATGGAATAGAATCAAGTCCAGAAATAGACTCACACTTAAATAATCATTTGGTTTTCCATAAAAGTGCTAAGATGCTGCAGTGAGCTGAGATCATGCCACTGCACTCCAGCCTGGGCAATATAGCGAGACTCTGTCTCAAAAAAAAAAAAAAAAAGTGCTAAGACACACTGAAACAACTGGATACCTATTAGCAATAGAATAAGCCATGACCCTTACCTCAAATGATATACAAAAATTAAGATGGGTCATAGATTTAAATGTAAGATTTAAAACTTTTATAAAACATAAGACAAAAAAGAAAATCTTGAGTTTTTTCACCTTGGGTTAGGCAAAGATTTCTTAGATAGGAAACAAAAGTATGAGCCATTAACAGATTAAAAAGCTGATAATCCAGTCTATCGTTGTTGGACATTTGGGTTGGTTCCAACTCTTTGCTATTGTGAATAGTGCCGCAATAAACATACGTGTGCATGTGTCTTTATAGCAGCATGATTTATAGTCCTTTGGGTATATACCCAGTAATGGGATGGCTGGGTCAAATGGTATTTCTAGTTCGAGATCCCTGAGGAATCGCCACACTGACTTCCACAATGGTTGAACTAGTTTACAGTCCCACCAACAGTGTAAAAGTGTTCCTATTTCTCCACATCCTCTCCAGCACCTGTTGTTTCCTGATTTTTTAATGATGGCCATTCTAACTGGTGTGAGATGGTATCTCACTGTGGTTTTGATTTGCATTTCTCTGATGGCCAGTGATGATGAGCATTTCTTCATGTGTTTTCTGGCTGCATAAATGTCTTCTTTTGAGAAGTGTCTGTTCATGTCCTCTGCCCACTTTTTGATGGGGTTGTTTGTTTTTTTCTTGTAAATTTGTTTGAGTTCATTGTAGATTCTGGATATTAGCCCTTTGTCAGATGAGTAGGTTGCAAAAATTTTCTCCCATTCTGTAGGTTGCCTGTTCATTCTGATGATAGTTTCTTTTGCTGTGCAGATTAAGAAAATGTGGCACATATACACCATGGAATACTATGCAGCCATAAAAAATGATGAGTTCGTGTCCTTTGTAGGGACATGGATGAAACTGGAAAACATCATTCTCAGTAAACTATCGCAAGGACAAAAAACCAAACACCGCATGTTCTCTCTCATAGGTGGGAATTGAACAATGAGAACTCATGGACACAGGAAGGGGAACATCACACTCCAGGGACTGTTGTGGGGTGTGGGGAGGGGGGAGGGACAGCATTAGGAGATACACCTAATGCTAAATGACGAGTTAATGGGTGCAGGAAATCAACATGGCACATGGATACATATGTAACAAACCTGCACATTGTGCACATGTACCCTAAAACCCTAAAGTATAATAAAAAAAAAAAAAAAAGCTGATAAATCAGACTTTATTAAAACAACACCTTATACTTTTCAAAAGACACTGTTGGAAAATGGAAAGGTAGTAATATTGGAACAAAATGTTTGCAAAACACATATCTGATAAAGAACTTACATCTACAATGCATAAAACATGGTCACAACTCCACAGCATGGAGGCAAATGACCCCACTTAAAACTGGGCAGAAGATTCAAACAAATGTTCCACAAAAGAAGACAGAGGCGTGCCAACATGCATCTGAAAAGATGTTTGTCAGGGTTAGTCATTGGAGAAATACAAATTAAAACCATAAGGACATACTGCAAAAGTGTGAGGATGTGGAAAAATTATCACCCATTCTTGGTGGGGATGCAAAGGGGTGCAACCACTTTGGAAAACAGTTTGGGTGTGTTTTATAAGATTAGTCCTTCCTTTACCACAGGACACAGCAATTCCATGTACAGGCATTCATCCAAGAGCAATGAAACGTGTCCATACAGAGACATGTATATGAGCACTCATGTGCTGTGTTATTGCAATAGCCTCAAGCAGGGAGCAGCCCAAGTGCCCACCTGGTACGGGGACAAACAAGCGGGAATACTGCTCGGCAACAGAAGGCATGAGTACCCGAACAGGGTGGCACGAAAGCACTGCGCTAAGCGAGAGAAGCAGACACGAAAGATGCAGGGGACATGGTTCCATTTGTATGACATTTGAGAAAAGGCAGAACTGCAGGGATAGAAAAAAAGATGAGTGAGGAGAGAGACATGAGGGAACTCCTGGGGGTGACGGACATGTTCTGTATCTTGATAGTGTGCGTGTGTGTGTGTGTGTGTGTGTGTGTGGCGGATGGGGGTGTGGAGGGTACAGCACTATCCATTTGTCCAAATTCATTCAACTGCACACTTACAAAGAATGAATTTGGCCGGGTGTGATGACTCACGCCTGTAATCCCAGCACTTTGGAAGGCTGAGGTGGGTGGATCACCTGAGGTCAGGAGTTTGAGACCAGCCTGGCCAACATGGCAAAACCCTGACTCTACGAAAAATACAAAAGTTAGCTGGGTATAGTGGCGTGCGTAATCCAGCTATTTGGGAAGCTGAGGCAGGAGAATCTCTTGAACCTGGGAGGTGGAGGTTGCAGTGAGCCAAGATGGCGCCACTGCACTCCAGCCTGGGTAACAGAGTGAGACTCCATCTCAAAAAAAAGAAAAAGAATGAATTTTACTGCATATAAATTATACCTCCATGAAGCTGACTTAAGCCACAAATGCCATGAGCATTTCCTCACGTTTCAATATTCCATTATTATTAATACTAATAATTATTAATAAATGAAATAAATGATAATAAATATTAATGTAACATTAAGACACGGATGAATGGCTATGGTGTTCTGTTGGTTGTACAGAGTGTACCGTGATATGTTCAGTCCTCTCCAGTTGGGACATCTGCTTTCTTTCTATGTTTTTTCAGTATTGCATGTAATTGTTGGGTGAGCATTTTGATTAAGCATTTGTATTCATCTCAAATTCAGTGTTAAACTCCCATAGGAGCATGAAGAGAATGAATGTCCCTCAGACTTTCAGTACTAAGTGTCAAACTATTTCCTGAGAGGTGTCAATTTAGACTCCTGTGGGTACTGAATGGGAATTTGCATGCTTGCCAAAAATTGGTCACTTAAAAAAAAATTTGTGCCAGTTTGATGGGAGACAAAGGCCTCTTGATTTAATTTGTATTTAGCTACTAGTAACATCGAACGTTATTTATTTGTTCCCCCCTTTTTCGAGTTGCAAGAACATCTCCTGTGTATTTCTGTTATACACATCATGTTGTTTATTGCCTGTTCTTTTTCGTTGTTGTTGTTGTGGTTCTCTATTGCTGCAGAACAATCACTCCAAAACCTGGTGTCTTAATAGCATCCTCTTATTTTGTGTGTGAATCTGCGTTTTGAGCACGGTTTGTTGGGGACCCTTTGTGTGCTCCACATGACTTCAGGTTGAGTGGCTTGTCTGAGGCTGGGAGATCCATTTCTAGATGGCTTTTCCACATGTGTGGTGTTGATCCTGGCTGTTGGCTGAGGGCCTGGGGTTCTCGTCACATGCAGCCCTCCAAGGGGCTGCTTGAGCTTCCCCACAGCATGGTGTCTTGGTCCTAAGAAGGAGCATTCCAAGAGACATGGGAGTAGAGTCTCCCAGTTTCTTAAAGCCTAGACCTGTGAGCCCGCAGTGATGCTTCCATCACGATCTATCTGTCAGGTGGCCACAAAGCCCACTTTGATTTAAGGGAAGGGGACATAGACACCACCCCTTGATGGGCTGTTACGTTAGATACTTTGTGGCCATTTTGAAACTTCCACACTTTAAAAATTTTGTTTTGGCATTTTTTTTGTTAACAAAATTATGCCAGTTTTATGTGGCTAAGTATTTACACAATTTTTATGAAGTAGAGGGATGTAGAGAATGATAAGCAGACCTTCTCCTTCACTGCTCCACCAAACCTCAGCCCCTTTCCAGAAGTAACCCCTCAACTCTTTGATTGGTATTGTTCTGGACTTACTGGTGTGTGTATTTGCATGATGTTTTATCAGATGACATTGCCATGTTTTACTTATTTTAACATAAAAGGGATTGTGCTTTATAAGGATTTCCATGGCTTAAGGACATGTTGGGCCATCTCTCCATCTCAGGCCATCTGCATGAACCCCTTCCTGTCTGGCCTCTGCAGCGTATTTGGCAAATGCAGCTTGGTTGATTTAACCAGTTCCTCATTGATGGGCATGTGCTTTGTTTTCAGTTCTTTACTGCTGTGAGCAAGCATTGGATGTCCTGGCTCACAGCAAGCCTTTCTGTAGGATTCAGCCCTAAAGGGGGTTGAATGGCAGGTCAATGCATGTGCATATCCGCAATGAGATCCTGCAAAATTGCTGCTCTCGAAAGGCTCCTTCTTCCACTGGCATTCGTCATGGAGCCACAAATGCACAGTTCCTTTGTTTGTTCATTGGTTGATTTGTTCATTTAGTCCCTCCTTTATTTGCTGGTGGGGGTGGTGCTTCATTGTTCACTTATTGTCTCTTAGTTCGTTTGTTCATTTGTTCCTTCATTTGCTCCTTGATTGGGTCATTCCTGCATTTGTTCACTGGTTGGTTTGATCATCTGTTGATTGGTTCCTTTGGTTATTTGTTCCTTTGTTTGCTCATTAGCTGGCTTCCTCCTTCTTCCTTCCTTTGAGCACTGTGCCAAGCATCTGCTCTGAGCTAAGCTCTCTTCTCCTCTGTGGATTAAGGGCAAGACTTGTCCCTTCCCTAAAGGAGCTCACGATCTGGGAAATAGCAAGTCCCTTGGAGCACCTGCTGCCAGTCCTGGGCTGGGGGAGGCAATGGAGTGTTCTGGTTGTGGTTTGCTGGGGGGACACAGAAGAGGCAGGGACACCAGGAAGCGGTGGTCCATCCCGTCATGATTGGTGGCGGGGCCTCTCATCTTCCTTGAGCTTCATGAAGGAACAGTGTCTCTGCTGGATGCTACCTTGAATATTCAGAATAACTTACTTGAGAGTGGGAAGCTTGAAAGTCCAGCCTTATTATCCAGATCTCAGCTACCAGTCATGGCTTCTCAGGGAAGGCAGGCCCTGGTATTATACCTCCTTTCCTGCTGGGGAAAAGGCTCAGGGCGGTGGAGCTGCCCTTGGTTCTCAGGTACATCCTTGTGCTGGGTTCCACTGAGCATTTCAGGACAGCAGGAGAGCTTTCTCAGTGCCTTCTAAGTCCCGAATCTGCCCACACAGGCAGGAATCCAGTGCATCCAGTAGAGAGAGGCCTTGTGCAAATGCTCAGGTTCATGGAGCCAAGCTCTTGCCCCTGATGCTGAAATGATAGGAGGGTGAGGTTTATCAACGGGATCTTCGGGGTGATGACATTCCTTCCCCCATCACTCCCTGGTGCAGCCACCCTTCATCCAGCCATCCCTGGGGCCATTCTTCAAGCACCCTTTTCCATCCTGTAGTGAGCCATCTGTCTATATCTATCCTTCCATCCTTTTTCAGTCTGGTTATCTTACTCCCTGTTCCTCCTTCATCTCTCCATGTGTCTGTGTGTCCTTCCTTGAGTGAGTGCCCATCTGCAGTGTGTGGTTGAGACAGTGGATGCGGGAGGACCGTGAATAGGCTGCTTTCTCCACAGCTGCCTGGAACGCCCCATGGCATGGTTCCGCGGGAGGGGCATCTTTTGCCTGGCCCTTGTTCCACTGCTGGGGGTCTCAAGATTCTCTGTTGCCCCATAGCTTGGATATGGAGGGCCTCCTCTCCATGCAAGGCCTCCCATGGTCCTGAAAATCCTGTGAAGAACGATTCCGCTCTTCCTCGGAGAGAGCCTCGCTCTGCCCTCATCACCACCCCAGTGCTCTCCCCAGGGTCACTCCCTCCGCAGCAGGGTATCTGCGGGAGTCTTGGAGGCATTCTCCCAGCTTGCAGCCCCATGGTGCAGAGGAAAGAAGATTTTGGACCCAAATGGATGCTGTCTGAAACTCAGGTGGTCTGTATCTCTGGTGGTCAGTGGCTCTGAGACCGTGGGCAGCTTGCCCTACCTCTCTCATGCTGAGTTTCCTCATGTACCAGTGAAGGGGCCAATGCTGTGGGCCGAGTTGATGAATAAGGGAAGTGTGGCAGCTGGGCACAGAGCGCATAACAGGTGCACAGTCCTCAGCCGCCCCTCCCCCAGGGTGCTCGGGTGCATGGATGGTGCCCAGGGTCCAGTCCCCCAATGACAGACTCATTGCAGTGGCCTGCCGCCCTGGTGTGTGTCCCTGACTCAGGGTCCCATCGGCAGGTGTGTTGGCTGGTGCCAGCCCCGGGAAGCTGTCTGCATCCCTGCAGGGCAAGCACCTGCTTCTCACCACCTGCTGCTCCCCCGTGGTCTCTTCAGAGCCTGTTTTCATCCTGGCTGCTGTCATCCCTGAACTGATGTGCACTCCTGCAGTGAGTGACAGAGACCCCCATTTCCTGCCCTGTGGCTGGGCAGCTGGACCACCCAGGATGACAGCCCAAGTGATCCACCAGGACAAAGAGAAGTGCCGTGCAGACAAAAAGAAACTGGCTCTTGCTGGAGGGATGGGTGGGCCGGGCCCTGGGTGAAGGGGCTGGAGCTAAATGCCGTTGGAACTGGATGGCCCCCGAAGTGTCTGCTTTTTGCCAAGGCAGAGCCTGGGAAGAGGGAGCAGAGATCAGGCTGGTTGGTGTTGCCCCTTGCTGGGGGGCAGGCGTTAGATCTGTGCAGGGCGAGGCTCCAGGGCTTGCTGGGTCAAGTCCCGTTCAGTGGCTCTGTGTTGGGGTCACGTGGTCTCTGCCCTCTGTTATCCGAGATGCCTTTCAGGCCTTCAGTTCTCATCAATTCTCAGTTCATTTGGAGCTTCCTCTTCACTACTTGACACCCTTAAAGCGATACCCTGCCATCAGCGCTGGGAGACTGATCATCCTTTTCTTCCTTTCGCTCTCTGGACCTCCTTGAGTCTAGGAGGCCCTAACCTACCACCCCGCAGTCCCTTCCTGATCTGTCCCCTGCACTATGGGGCTGGTTAGGGGGCACTGTGGGGCTGGTTAGGGGGCACTGCGGGGCTGATTAGGGGGCACTGCAGAGGTGCCCCAGTACTCTCCGGTGGTCAGATCTCAGGCTTCTGCCCCCCACTCCCCTTTCGAGGCCCCACTGCCAGTGTGTCCCTCTTACAGATAATGACAGGCAGCCTCCGGGATGGGACCCACTTTGTCCAGTACCATGGGGCTTGTACATGGGGGATTTGGGATCCAAGTCAGTCCACCCCGGGAGTGGGGTGGTGCCGGGTCAGGCGGGCCTGTGCCTGTGGGGAGGGAGGTCTAGTGTCAGACACAGATGAGCCACAGATCCTGCCCACAGAGAATCTCATAATAACCAATGCAGTGACAGCAGTGACACTGTCTTCTTCAGGAAGAACTACCCCGGAGGCCCTTTGGACAGGCCCTTCATTCTTCAGCAAGGAATGATGAGCTGAGAGCCATGAACAAGCGCAGTGCCTCTGGGCACCTCAGAGCCCATTCAGGGCAGCCACCCAGGCGAGGGTTCACATAGAGCCTCCAGGCCCGGCTACAGCCCATTTTCTCACCCTGTGAAACACTGCGGGTTGGTGCACAGGTGTCTGGATATGGACTTAGCTCAGTCCTGAAGGCTCTGGGGACAGACAAGCTGGGCAGGTGGGCAGAGTCATTTTTGCAAAGGTTGGTGGCATGGAGGGGTGGGGACAGCAGGCCCCTTCCAGGTGCGAGCTCCCTGCCCGGCACACCCGTACCTGTTCCTCCATGACCCATGGCTGAGGACACCGACCATGGTCCCCGCTGTGGAGGGTGGAGTTGGCATCCTGACTAGCCCTGGTCAGTTCCAAACTGCTGCTCTCTGCTGTGCCATGCCCGGTGAGGTCCTGAAGTGCAACAGGCCTTGAGGTGGGGCCCCGGGGGCTTGGGGAGGGTGGTCATGCTGTGCACTGCACAACCCCAGGGGGCGCTGTTCTAATGCACCATGATGGGGTCCTGCAGGACGGTGACACTGGTGAGGAGATGGACCCGTGACAGCCAGGGTCTCCTGGGCAAATCCCACAGGAGCAGAGGGGTGGGACTTTGACATCAGGCAGAGGAGTTGGACTTCGATGGGAGCTTTTAGGTGGGTGCATGGGACCTGCTTTCATGATGTGGCAGTGAGCGCAGGGACAGGCTGGGAGTTTGGGCTCAGGTCTCCAGGTCTCCGCCTGGCACTGCAGCCTCGGGGGGCAGTGGGAGAGGCCGGGCCATCTGCCATCCTCCCAGGATGTTGTCCTTGGCCTGCGCTGCAGCCCCAGGCCCTCTGTGCATTTTCCACCCCTGCCCCTTCGCTTTGCTGCCTGGTTTAGTCATTGAGGAAGAATTTCAGTCGGAGCCTCCAGAGCGCCTCTGTTTTTCGACCTGCTGGGTTGACCCCACTGATGAGGCCGCCTGCCTTGCAGGGAGGGCTGGGGTGGGGGGCCCTCAGCCCTGGGCCAGACCCTGCCTCGTGGCTCGATGGCTCGGCCCTCAGCCTGGCCCTTCAAGAACTGTGGCTCTCTGGCTTCCAGGAAATAAAGGAAGGGAACTAGGAGGAACAGCCCCCCTTCCCCGGCTCTGTAGTGCCCTTTGCAAACACAGCAAATTGATGGCTTCGTGAACAATTTCCGTGAGCATCTGCGGGTGCCAGGCTGTGCGGGGCCCCTGCCCGCCTGCAGTTCACAGCCCGTGGAGGAGACACACGCTACCCATGGAATGCACGTAGCAGTGATATGGTTCTAGTGATGGGGCCATGGGCGGGACCGGAATGGAGGCTGCCAGCTGTGTCTGGAGAGGCCAGCGTGTGCCTGTGGTTTCAGGAGCCTGTCATCGGCTCCAGAGTGGAACAGTGCTTGGAACTGGGGTGGACTGGGCACTGAGGGTGGCTCCCTTGCAGCCCCAGCACGGCACCAGCCTGCGAGTGACCGTGCTTGCCTGCCCCGCACCTCGATTCCTCTTTCCCAATGAAGGCTCTTAGCCCAGCTGCTGTTTACGACTCCTGGCTCTAAAATTAGAGTTCTAGCCCGAGAATTGTGAAGACCTCAAGCTTGGGGTTATTTAGAGACTCTCAAGTTTTCGCTTGAAGATAAGGATATTGACTTTGGGGCCTGCAGAAACCTCCCTCTCTCCCTCGCTCTTCCTCTCTTTCTCTCTCTGTCTCTCCCTCTCTCTTTTTGTCTGTGCAGCTCTCTGTCTCGCTCCCTCTCTCTCCCCATCTCTCCCTCCCTCTCTCTCTCTCTCTTGCTCTCTGTCTGTCCCCACAGCTGCCTCTCCTGATCCCCTGATCTCCAGCTCATTCTATCAAGTCCATCCTGGTCCCTTGGCTGTGCAGGCCACAGACATTTGGCAGGACGTGGCCTGGGCTCAGTGTCTGGGACCGTGGTGCTGAGTGTTCGGCGGTGACCTCTGGAGGACAGGCAGGGAGCTTTAAGGGCCAGGCAGAAATGCTGCCCTGTTTGGGCTGGGGGCTGGACTGGGTGTCCACAGAGCCGACAGCACCATTCTGCTGGGTGCCGGGGACCCGGCCGAGCACCTCGCCTTCCCCCAGCCGTGCTGCCTGGAGGCCGGGTCCTGAGCGGAGCACTGTACCTGTGTCACTCGAGAGCTGCGGCTTCCTTTAGCCACCACAGCGGGCATGGGGAGGGGACTGTGCGGGTGAACACGGGGCAGAGAGATCAGGCTGGGCCAGCACACTTCCCCAGAGACCCCGACCCCAGGACCGATGGAGCCAGCCCGGTGCCGGGGACAGAGTTGGAAATAACCTTCTAATGAGATAAGGAGATAAAGATGATACTAGAATCCTACCACACTGCCTGGTGGGATTGGGGGAAAGCCTGCTGCCCCAGGAAGGGCGCAGGAATCCCGGAGGTCAGGCAGGTGGGTGAGTCAGCACTGAGGGGCACTCCTTGACTGGAAAGTAGCAGTGGGCACTGCTCTGGCTCAGAGGGGAACCGGGATGGGGGACCTGAGGAAAAGTCACCCCCCAAGTGACCACGAGTGACCAGGTGGAACCTGCTGGTGTGTTGTGGTTCTGGGGCCGGGGGAGCACCCCTGTGCATTTGTTGGCAAAAAGGAGCAGGCTCTGATGGATCGCAAATGCCCAGCCTTTGGGAGCGGGGACTGCGGCCAGCACATCATCTGGTGGGGACAGACAGCCTGGGCTTCAAAGACAGCCTACCCATAGCCAGTGCTTAAAGATATTGAGCTTGTAGCCGAGCGCGGTGGCTCACGCCTGTAATCCCAGCACTTTGGGAGGCCGAGGCGGGCAGATCACGAGGTCAGGAGATTGAGACCATCCTGGTTAACACGGTGAAACCCCGTCTCTACTAAAAATACTAAAAATTAGCCGGGCGTGGGAGCGGGTGCCTGTAGTCCCAGCTATGCGGGAGGCTGAGGCAGGAGAATGGCATGAACCCCAGGGGACGGAGCCTGCAGTGAGCCGAGATCACGCCACTGCACTCCAGCCTGGGCGACAGTGAGACTCCGTCTCAAAAAAAAAAAAAAAAAAAGAGATATTGAGCTTGTTTAGGGGGAGAAAAAGGAATTAAGGAAAAAGATCCAGTGCAGACCTCAGCAGCCCTCGCAGGAGTGTGCCATCCCACGGCCTCAGACCCAGCCTCCTTCCTGGGCAGGGGAGGCACCCTCCCCTCTGTTCACAGCTTGCTCTTGCTCTATGAGGGCCGCCGTGAGACAGTGACAGCAGAGTGGCACGCCGGGATGAAGTGGGCTTTTATTTAGGAAAGTAGAACAGCTGTAAGGTGGTCAGGGGTCACCTCCTCCCGTGGCAGTGCTGAGGCTCCAGGTGTCCCTGGCTGCAGGAGTCTTCGAAAACCGGCAGAGAGGAAACCTGCGTGGCCATCCTGTCTCACCTCCAAACCTTCCGCCCTTCGGAAAAAAGTGGGACCTTCCTCTTGAGCCCGTCGCAGGCTGATCACCATTCCTCCCTGGGGAGGAGGGCCAGGGAGCGGGGAACTGATAGCTAAGGAGGCCCACGCCGCTGCACCCAGAGATGGGCACTGTTTAGTAGCAGATGTTGGGATCTAACTCCAATTGGCATTAGCATAAAGATGGATACACCAGTTTCTGTAGATGTTTAGGCACAGCTTGATCCAGCTACTCAGTGTGGCCAGAGTCTGTCTCTTTGCATCCTCTTATACCCTCTCCCAGGCTGTTGTGTGTAGAAGCTGTGGGCCCGCTCGCTCAGTCATTCAGCAGACACGGCCGAGTGCCCAATGTGTGTGGGCTCCTGCGCAGGCCCCAGCCCTGCCCTGCACTTGAGGGCTCTGTTTCTGCCGCCCTTTGATACTCCCTCTCCATCAGGGCCCACCCCACCTGGGGGTGGGTGCTTGTGCCCTGGGAGCAGCTCATCGCACCCCCTTTCCTGGGGTGCCAGCACCCGGTGGGCTTTTCTGGCCGATTCTCTTTTGTTCTGAAGCCTGCTTCCCCACTGGGGAGATGAGGCTCTGAGGTCAGCACTTGGCAGGGTGCCCCTGAGCGTCTCCCTTCCTCGAGGCTGGCAGGATGGTGGTGCCATGGAGCGTCCGGGCTTGGGATCTGGATTCCATTCTGAGGACACATCTGTGTCACTCAAGAGGGTGGCCCCAGACCTCCGCTCTCCTTCCCAAAAGTGGCAGACTTCCGCAGCGTTTCTGTTGGTGGAGAAGCGTTCTTTCACGAGGGGCTCTACTTCCAAGGGGAGGGGCTGCTGAGCCTGAGAGATGCTCTCCAGCAGGGCAGGCTGTGACCGGGCCAAAGTTGCCCCTTCTTGCTTCTGAGGGCTCGGAGGAGTGCTTGGGCACCAGTGGACGGCCAGGAACTGATTTAAGTTCCCACTAAAAGCAGCCATCTCATTCCATCAGCTCCCATAGGTGCCGGAGCCCTGTACAGATGTCCAGCAGCCCCCCAGGTCTCGGGGGGAAAGCAGAGTGTTGCTGGGTTGGGTGCTGTGATGCTGCCCCGCTGTACCTTCGGCCACCTGGCTGCCGGCATTCATCCTTCTTAGCAGGTCTGTGAGCCTCAGGCCTTAAGGGGAGCCCAGGGCTCCATCCTCATGCCTCACCAGCTCGGTTTCAGTCCCTCATCTCTGGTTCTTTGTTCTGGGCCACATTAGTCCACTGCTGGTCCAGGCCAGGAGCACCTGGGTGTGCTGAGCACTGCGGTCCTTGCATGATGTTTCAGCATCTCATGTCCTGCAGCTGTGTGATGAGAGGGTGGCAGGCCCTAGAGTGACATGGAATGCGGTTATTCTGGGTCAGCTCTGGAGGAGCAGAGAAGCTGACCTCCATGGGTGATCATGGAAATGCCTGTTGGGGACAGAGAAAGTTATCCTAGCATGTTTAGTGGAGACATTGTTATTGGCTGGTGGAAAGGCTGACAACTTAGTGCAGCAATTGTAAAATTGCCCTATACCTCCTGATTTTCACCATTCACCTGCTCATTTGTTCACTGATTGATTGAGCCATCCATTCATCCATTCATCCAGCATCCATTCATCCATTCATCCACCATCCATCCGTCCATCCATCCATCCATCCACCATCCATCCATCCATCCACCATCTATCCATCCACCATCCATCCATTCATCCATCCATCCATTCATCCATTCATCATCCTCCCATTCATCCGTCCATCCATCCATCCATTCATTCATTCATCCATCCATCCATCATCCTTCCATTCATCCATCCATCATCCATCCATGCATGCATCTATCCATCCATTCATCCATCCATCATCCATCCATCCATCCATCCATCATCCATCTATCCATCCACCATCCATCCATCCATCCTCTCATTCATCCATCCATCCTCCATCCACCCATTCATCCATCCATCCATCATCTTCCATTCATCCATCCATCCATCCTCCATCTATCCATCCATCCATCCATCATTCCATTCATCCATCCATCATCCATCCATGCATGCATCTATCCATCCATTCATTCATCCATCCATCATCCTTCCATTCATCCATCCATCATCCATCCATGCATGCATCTATCCATCCATTCATCCATCCATCATCCATCCATCCATCCATCATCCATCTATCCATCCACCATCCATCCATTCATCCATCCATCCATTCATCCATCCATCCATCATCCTCTCATTCATCCATCCATCCTCTATCCACCCATTCATCCATCCATCCATCCATCATCCTTCCATTCATCCATCCATCCTCCATCCATCCATCCATCATTCCATTCATCCATCCATCATCCATCCATCCATCCATCATCCATCCATCCACCATCCATCCATTCTTGCATCCATCATCCATCTATCCACCATCCATGCATTCATCCATCCATCCACCATCCATCCATCATCCATCATCCATCCATCCACCCACCCATCCATCCACCATCCATCCATCCATCCACCATCCATCCATTCATCCATCCATCCATCCATTCATCCATCCATCATCCTCCCATTCATCCATCCATCCTCCATCCATCCATCCATCATTCCATCCATCCATCCACCATCCATCCATCCATCATCCATCATCCATCCATCCACCATCCATCCATTCTTGCATCCATCATCCATCCATCCACCATCCATGCATTCATCCATCCATCCACAATCCATCCATCATCCATCATCCATCATCCATCCATCCACCCACCCATCCATCCACCATCCATCCATCCATTCATCCATCCATCCATCCACCATCCATCCATCCATTCATTCATCCATCCATCCATCCACCATCTATCCACCATCATCCATCCATCTTCCATCATCCATCCATCCACCCACCCATCCATCCATCCACCATCTATCCACCGTCATCCATCCATCTTCCATCATCCATCCATCCACCCACCCATCCATCCATCCACCATTCATCCATCCATTCATCCATCCATCCATCCATCCATCCACCATCCATCCACCATCATCCATCCATTGTCCATCATCCATCCATCCACCCACCCATCCATCCATCCACCCACCCATCCATCCATCCACCATCCATCCATACATCAACCATTCATTCATCCATCATCCATCCATTCATCCATCCATCCTACATGTCTGTGTTGAGCTCCTCCTATGTGCCAGTGCTGCAGTCTTGCTTGTATTTCTTATCAGGGTCTTTGTGCTGCCTTTTGTGGTGCATGGCACCCATGCAGAACTCAAACACTCATTTCCAAATTACTCTCCTTCTTCCTTCCTCCTTCTCCTTCTCCTTTTTCTTCTTCTTCCTCTTCCTTTTTTTTGAGACCAGGTTATGCTCTGTCACCTAAGCTGGAGTGCAGTGATGCGATCTTGGCTTACTGCAACCTCCACCACCCAGGGTCAAACGAGCCTCACACCTCAGCCCCTCAGTAGCTGGGACCACAGGTGCATGCCACCAAGCCCAGCTAATTTTTGTATTTATGTAGAGACGGGGTTTTACCATGTTGCCCAGGTTGGTCTCCAACTCCTGAGCTCAAGCCATCCGCCTGCCTCGGCCTCCCAAAGTGCTGGGATTCCAGTCCTGAGCCACCGTGCCTGGCCATCAAATTCTTTTCAGTCACCTCCCTTCTTGCTTAAAACTGACCTATTCCTTTATAGGTCTGGGGACATGATGCCTGGTTACATCCTCATAAAAATGGGCCTCTGGGATGCCAATGACAAATACTTCTACTTGTAGCAGTGCAGGGGATGCAGAGGCCAACTTCTCTAACTCTGGTCAACTCAGGGAAGGGCAAGAGGTATTCCTTGGGCAAGCAAGGCTGTGCAGGATGCCTGACCCCTAGGTGCTGGGGGTAAACGCCTCTTGTAGTTTAAAGACTCTGATGCCACTGGCCTTTTGCTGGGCCCATGTCCCATAGGTGGCTCCAGGGAGGCTCCTGGTTTCAGTGCACACAGCTGATGGGAGCAAGCCACGTTGGGGAAAGGGATTGAATGCAGGGAGTCAGGTGGATACAGTTTCCGGGAGACCTGGCGTGGGGGGGTCAGGAGGCCCCACTCCACTATCCCATTTGGGGTTGCACCACCATAGCGAGGCTGCCACCCAGACTGCAGGAAGTTGCTGCCACCAATGCCACCTGGTGCCCTGAAGCTGGTCCCAGGCTGTGGCATGCATGGGGGTCTGGACACCAGGATCACCTCCATATGCTGTGTCTGGGGATATGGCCCTGCTGGCTGTGCCAGGGCGGAGGAGGCTGCCACCTCCCTCTCACTGTCCCAACTCCATGAGTCTCTCTGATTGGTAGACTCTAATTTGCACCCTGCATCCTTATGCAAAGGCACCTGGGAAGTGTAATTTTTAGCTCCCCAGACTGCAGAGCAGGACGGTGCCTGGAGGAGGTGGGGCTGGAGCTTGGGTGGCCAAGGCACAACAGGACGCCTGCTATTCTCTGGGACTCCATCCATCCATCCATCCATCCATCCATCCATCCATACACCATGTGATGGACTGATCCCATAGGTGATCTGGTCATGGCGAGGGTTCCATGGAAGCAACAAAGTTTTTGTTTCATGAAGCTTTCAGAGCTGGCCCTCTGTGCATCAAATGGTCAGTCTCAGGAAGCTCTGGGCACATCCGCATGGTCCTTCATTAAAGAGTGAGCGCCAGGCTGGGTGTGGAGACCACATGCGTGATGCCCTCTCCGTCTTCACTGAGCACCTGGGCTGCTCGGTGGGTCCTATGGGAACTGCTGGTGATGGGCCCCTGCCTGGCTGTCTAGGAGAAAAGGGCAAAAGAGAAGGGCTCTTGTTTGCTGAACCGGGAAGTGCACGGGCCAGTGTGCGGTGGCCACTGTTGATTCTGCAGCTTCTCTCACTGGCCTTGACCCACTGGGATCCACCCTCTGGTGGGGGGGGAGGTGCCACTGGCTTCAAACCCATGTCCCCCTGTCCCCAAAGCTCGTGCTGTGTCCAAGTGGCGTTTTCATCCTGATGGAGACTGGAAGAAAAGCTCCTGAAAGGCTGTGCTGCCAGGCTCCTTCTGGGCTCTCCCCAACCTTTTCTTTTTTAAAAAGTACTTAATGTTTTCCTCTGCTCTGGCATGGGAAGCCCCTGGCCAGCAGGAGGGGTGGCACTGGGCCTGGGAAAGGTCTGGTGGCCTCTTAAACTTGTTGCAACAGAGATCTGCGAACATGTCCACCAAGCCTGCTGGAAAACAGCTCTTGCCTTCAGCAATGGAGAAAACAGGCTTGCGAGCCTGCGTCTGGGAAGAGCATCACGGGCTTGTTATGGTGTGAGTCCAGGAAGCCCCGGCCGGGATCCTTGCTCCCCTGCCCTGGCCGCTGCCAGTGCTGGAATTGAGTCTTAGGGATGACCCAGGGCTCGGCACTGTCATCTTCAGCAGGTGGGCCGGCAGCTGGCATGTCGTCTCTTCCCACGGGCTGCATCCAGGCCCAGGGCTGTGCGGTGCAGCCTCTCCAGGCACCTGCACTCAGCGTTGCTTCTCCAGTCAAAGGCAAAAGCCCACCAAAGCCTTCTTTGCTGGGGCCAGGTGGGAGGTGCCATACATGCCCGAGAGAGGGACAGAGCTGGGTGGGCTGTGCCCTGCTTGGCAGCCGAAAGCCACCCAGGAAATCAGAGAGGCCATGAGAGGCCTGGATGCGGGGTGTTCTGGGTCCCTGTGCCGCCCCTCCCCTTTGTAACTGTTCCCACGCCGCGGTGGGAAATCCTCAGCTTCTCCATGTTTCTGGCTTCTTGATTTAATTGGCAGAGGACTGCGGCAAAGCCAAGCTGCAGAAATGACACCGTCAGAGGCAGGAACTTCAGAACCCTAGGACGTGGGAACTGCAGAGCCTTCCAGAGAACTGTGGACGGGGAGGTGCTTCGTGAATGAGAAGTGGAGCTTTGATTTCCCTCCACCCTAGTCTCCTTCAGAGCCCTGCCCAGGCTGCTGTCTTCCCTGCACTGTCAGCTGGTCATGGTGGGGGTGGGGGTGGCACAGGGCCCTGTCTGTACCTCCTGGTGGCCTGTGCACCAAGCACAGTGCCCATGCTGAGTCCCCTGGAGGGACAGGGAGTGCTGGGGAGACAGAGGCCTCCGTCTGGGTGCTTCTCTTGCTGAGGGCCTGTTGGGACAAGCAGTGACACTGCGCTGTTGTCTCTGGCGGCCACCTCCTCCCATGTCAGTGCTGAGGCTGCAGGGGCCACTGGCTGCAGGAGGCCTTGAAAACTAGCAGAGAGGAAACCTGCATGGCCATCCTGTCTCACCTCCAAACCTTCCGCCCTTGGGAAAAAAGTGGGACTTTCCTCTTGAGCTCGTCGCAGGCTTGTCATCGTTCCTCCCTGGGGAGGAGGGCCAGGGAGCCGGGAACTGATAGCTAAGGAGGCCCACGCCGCTGCACCCAGAGATGGGCACTGTTTAGTAGCAGATGTTGGGATCTAACTCCAACTGGCATTAGCATAAAGATGGATACACCAGTTTCTGTCAGGCACAGCTTGATCCAGCTACCCAAACAGTGTGGCTAGAGTCTGTCTCTGCATCCTCAGGCAAGCACTCTCCACCCGCTCAGGAGACAGTTGCTAGCAGCTGCAGGTTCCTGTTCTGTGTTTGGAGCCAGCAGAGCAGAGATGATTCCTCTTTCTCAAAGGAGAAAAGCCCCAGGACGGAGCTTCCTTGTCCTGGCTGGTCTCAGGTCCATCCCTGAGCTGACCATCTGGGACAGGGCGGTGTCATGCTCTGATTGGCCAGCAGAGGGAGCACGGCCAACGCCATCCACATCTACTGGGCAGGGCAGTTGCTGGCACTGGGTTCCTCCAACTCCCAGGCCGCCCCAGCACACACCGTTCTGTCGCTGCGATGCCAACTTCGCATTTATTTTCTCTGCTGGGACTCCCAGGGAGCCTCTTGCTCGTGGGCACAGGAGCAGTGCTTTCCTCATAAAACTGACCTTGTTCCGGGCAGGTACCTGGATTCGCACCTTGTGGTGGATGCAGGTCTGGGGTCCTCGTGGTGTGGGGGAAGGAGGCTCTGGCAGATGGGGCCATCTTTTGTGTTGGAGGGTGACCATTGAGCTCCCTGGTAATGATCACGGCTTCAGCTGGCCAGAGGTCAGCTTATCCCCTGCCCTTCCCTGAGAGCCCCTGGATTGAGGGTTGGGAAACTTCTGGAAGGGATGCGGGGGCTGCCCCTCCCTTGTTCTTGGTTCTGCATGGTCTGATGATATGGGCAGGGGTCTTCCGGGGCAATGGAAACTGCACACCCGCCGTAAACAGTCATGGGAAGGCGACAGACAGTCCAGGTGGATAACAAGGGGGGATAAACTAGGCCAGTGACATCCCCATGACCTCCGGAGGGGCCTCAGGCGGGGTGAAGGTTCTCAGGGCTGCAGGGCAGATGTTGTGACCCACCGGTTCTCCTGTGTCACTGCACGGCACCCCATAAGGCGGTCAGTTCCGCAGTGGGCCTTCTGTGGCCTTCCAGCATCTGCCTGGGCTGCTCTCCTTACGTGGCCAATGAGAAGAGGTGTCTGGGAGGCTGGGTATGTGGCCCCTGCCAGCCTCAGGAGCCACAAGAGCACAGTGAGGAAGGCGGGCGTCGTCAGAGCCAAGCTAGCCGGGGTCTGCCCCTGGTGTGTGGCTGCTGGTGGGGACAGGGATGGGACCCTCCTCCACAGCGTGGTGCCCTGCCTCGCCCAGCACGCGGCTCTAAGCTGGTCCTGGGGCTCTTCTGAGTGCCCAGGATTCACAGCGGTTGGGGTGGGGGTGCTTCCCATCATCCCAGCTTCTGGGTGCTCCCTGGCGCTCCTTTCCTCTTCGTGGCTAACTCCGCTCCTCCTCTGTCATTTCAGCTCAGCCAGCAGATCTCCTGAAGGTTCTAGATTTTCACAACTTGCCTGATGGAATAACAAAGACAACAGGCTTTTGTGCCACGCGGCGATCTTCCAAAGGCCCGGATGTCGCTTACAGAGTCACCAAAGACGCGCAGCTCAGCGCACCCACCAAGCAGCTGTACCCTGGTAAGTGCCACACCCTTCTGTTTGGGGTGGTGGGTCCCATTGGCCCTGTGGCCTCCAGCCAGGAGCAGCGCTCAAGCCTGTGTGGCAGCAGAAACAGGCTCCGTTTTCCCGGAAGCCCCTCTCACCAGCCTGGTTTCGTTTCACTGTAGTGAAAATGCAGTTGCGGCCGGGCACGGTGGCTCAAGCCTGCAATCCCAGCACTTTGGGAGGCCGAGGCGGGCAGATCACAAGGTCAGGGGATCGAGACCATGGTGAAACCCTGTCTCTACTAAAAATACAAAAAAAAAAAAATTAGCCGGGCGTGGTGGCAGGCGCCTGTAGTCCCAGCTACTCGGAGAGGCTGAGGCAGGAGAATGGCGTGAACCCGGGAGGCGGAGCTTGCAGTGAGCCGAGATCGTGCTACTGCACTCCAGCCTGGGCAACAGAGCAAGACTCCGTCTCAAAAAAAAAAAAAAAAAAAAAGAAAAGAAAATGCAGTTGCAACAGTGGGATTTTGTCCTTCTGGACTGGACTGGGCTTTGTCACCGTCCTTCTCTGCTGGATGTGGGTGGGTGGGTGGGTGTGGCCCGGTGCCCTTGACCTTGTATCAGCTGTGTCTCTGGTCGTAGCTGGGCCGCCAGGACTCTAAGGGCAGAAGGAGTCGGATGGGTCCTGAGGGATGAGGTTGAGAGAAACCTCGGGGTCGTGGGAAAGGAAGCACTTCCAGGCAGAAGCTTAGCTGGAGGCAGTGACATTAAGAGACGATGAATCAAATGTCGTGAGTCCTAGCAAGAGCATGAGAGGCTTTTAATGAGAATCAATTGCCAAATGCCAGGTCTCTGCTTTTAATTATATACCCGGAGTGGGAAGCAGCATTAGCTCTAAGATGCAGCATCCAAGTTGTCCCTGTCACCCAGTCGTGGGGCGGCACCTGTCACAGTTAATTAAACCCTCTGGGCTTATCTGGACGTGATTAATGAGCTGGTGATGGAGAACCTCATCGCCTTGCTCCTCTTTCTGATTCGGATAAGAAAGGGATGGGGGATGTAGGGCAGGTGAGTTCAGTTTATGAGATGCTCCATAATTATTAGAAGACAGCGCGGCATCTCTTTGGTGGACCTGGAGTGTCCCCGGCATTGAACCCACGATCAGGGCAGTCTTTGAACGCTCCATGGTGTTTCTGATGATCGTGTCCCCACGGGGCCCCTGAAGGACACCCTCTTTTGAGGGGCTGTTTCTGCTTCCACAGACTTGCTCTCTGTACACTCATCCCCAGCCATTGCCCAGCCCTCCTTTACATCCATGTGACCTTGAAGAGTTTGTCTCTGAGAGAATCTGGGCAGTTCTTTTCAAGAATGGTTTTGAGAATGAGTTATTTCAAGAAATACCTCCGAGGCACCAAGTCCCTGCCTTGCAGCTCGGTGGAGGTGAGGTGAGGTGGCCTGGGACCCCTGGCAGCCCACACTCTCTTAAACAGCCCACCTCTGGGTACCAGAGTGGCCCTGGGCTGTGGATCCCCAGCCTCAAGAGTGTGGAACTCATCATCTCGGACGGCCTGTCCTCGCAAAGGACTGCAGCGGTTTCGTTTCTCCAGGCGTCCGGAGGAGCGTTCCTAAGCTTTTGGGAGAGCGTCTCTTTTGGAATTAGCCACGGAATGCTCACTTGGATCTTGGCCCAGAAGTTGCACCCTTTTCTGCCCCATGACCCCAGGTTTAGAATTTGTGACCTAGAGAGCCTGGGAGGGCTAGTCCAGGGAAGGGCTTAGACAGCTGATTGCCAAGGACCACGTGGACTCTGGGTGTGTGACACGCTGAGGGGCACACTGGGGAAGTAAGCGCTCCTGCTTTCCAAGGAGATCTTCAGCCACTTTGTTTAAGCTTCTCTGTGTCACCCAATTCTGGGGTGTGGGCACCACACACTCACTGGACTTTGTCCTTCTCTGCTGGATTATCTTGTGGCCAGAAATATTACAGTATCTCAGGAATACAGGCTAATTATTGGATAAATAATCTAGGATCAGCTGGGCGCAGTGGCTCACCCTGTAATCCCAGCACTTTGGGAGGCTGAGGCAGGCGGATCACTTAAGGTCAGGAGTTTGAGACCAGCCTGGCCAACATAGTGAAACCCCATCTCTACCAAAAATACAAAAATTAGCTGGGCGTGGTGGTGCACGCCTGTAATCCCAGCTACTGGGGAGGCTGAGGCAGGAGAATCACTTGAACCCGGGAGGCGGAGGTTGCAGTGAGCTGAGATTACGCCACTGCACTCCAGCCTGGGTGAGAGTGAGACTATGTCAAAAAAAAAAAAAAGAAGGAAAAGAAAGAAATGGCTTGGCCTTCCAGCAGTTTCTGCATAGCAGGCTCTCTGTACCTCTCTCAGCAGGGACCCCAGCCCTGAGCAGGGCCCTTATCTACAGATCAATTGGTTTCCATGTCTGTTTCCGGCTTTTAACCAGATGCCAGGTAAGCGAGGTTACCATGACACAGTGAAGCAGTGAGCCGAGATCGTGCCATTGCACTCCAGCCTGGGCAACAGAGTGAGTGAGACTGTCTCAAGCAAAACAAAACAAGCAAAAAAACCAACACATAATCTAGGGTAAATTTCCGAATAGTATGCGGGATTTTTTTTTTTAAGTCCATGTTTTTTCTAAGTTTTCCAAAGTGCTTCACTTGCTCTTCCAGAGCCTTCTGTGAATTAGCTTACAGAGTAGAGTGGGTCCATATAAGCCAATTGCCCCATTCATGGCAGATGAAGCTGGAGGTTGCTTGGGCAGTATTTAAGCAGGGCTGTCTACGGAGTCCCTTCTGCAGGTCCCAAAGTGTTGGGTTGGGACGTGCAGAGGTCCCAAGGGACACTGTTGGAGACCAGTGCCTTTGAATTGACGCCGTACCCCGCCTCGCCCCTTCCGCCCGGCCCTCCGAGCAAACTCGCCACCTGTCCTCTGTTGCTCGGACTCCCTCCACCCCAGTTGGCTTGTGGGCCCCTCAGTGGAGGGACTCAGAAGCTCACTTCAGATTTTCTGTTTGAGAAGTGCTCAGTGTGTAGGGGCCACACATAGGAAAGGGCCGTTTGCTTGGGACCAACATGGCCTCACGTCAGCCACTCGTGTGGGTCAGCCTAAGCGCTAGGGGAGCCGGAGCTGCACCGTGCCCTGTCTCAGGGAGCAGCAGCATCTGCGGGGTTCTAGAGACCCGTACCTGCCTGGCAGCTGCAGAGGAAGAAGAGAGGGTGCAGCCCAGGTGGCCAGGGCAAGGCCTGGGCTGTGGGGAACTGAGTGGAGCAAAAACAGTATCTGCAAGTATCTCTTGGCAAGAGGGGAAGCCCACATCCAGGCAGCTGTTTCCCCGGCATCCGATCCCCTGACAAAATCCCTGAGCAGGCTCCCCAGATTCCCCGAAGAGCTCACACACCCCTCGGCAACCCAGCAGCCAAGTGGCCCTGGGTCACGGGGGTGGGGGTTTGGAGACTGAGCTCAGCAGGTGACTGGGAGCCTCCACCTGGGTGCAGTGCCCGTCCCTGCCCAGGCTGCACAGGCATTGACCTCTGCCCGCCACCCACACGGGCACCACCTGGTCCTGTATCCCCCACTGGGCACGAACTGGCAAAGTGATCTGGGTGCCAGGGAGACACAGCCATGAACAGAACAGATGGAGCCCGGCCTCCTCTGGCCTGGGAAAGTTCCCTAGGCCGCCCTCCTCCCGGGCACCGCCCTCCCTTCTGTACAGGTGAAGAATCCTGTTTGCATTTTCTGCACTTAGGGGCAGGACAAAGGTTAGAATTTCCCTCCTCATTCGAAGAGGGTTTTCTAGTCTTGCTCGGACCCAGCAGTCTGGGTTCTGGGATCTGTTGGACCAGGGAGCTCGACCCCGAGCCACAGATTCTGACCCATTGTGGGTGCTGGGTTGTCCTGGCACCAGGGAGATGAGGCTGCAGGGACTGAAGCCCAGAACTGTGACGTGGAGGCCGCCAGTGAAGCAGGGAGGGTTGGGACTTCCTTCCCTGTGGGGTCCCAGGCCTCGGCCCCCTGTGCCTGCAGTGCACACATTGCCACATGGTGAGGCGGCCTCAGACCCTGAAGGCAGCGGGCCTGGCTTCCTCACCGGGTGGCCCGAGCTCTGGGATCCACGTCCCCGCTAGGGGCTGGGATGGGGCGCTCCCTGCCTTGTTAACCCAGCACTGCTTGTTTGTAATGACCCAGATCTGAGCTGTCCCCTGTGAGGATGACCAGGCGAGGCAGTGTCCCCCATGGTCACCTGACTCAGGGACCAGCCCCACCTGAGCCCACTTCCTGGATCAGCGCGCAGCCTCCTCCTGGGCTCTGCTGCTGTGGGTGGGGCCCTCGCCATTTTGTCCTCTGTAGGTTCCTTTTCCTCTGTACCCCTCTTCTGACCAGGCCTCTGAGATTTGCCTCCTACTTAGGACCCCAGGCAGGGTTGGGTGGAAGCCACGGCTCTGCCCACACCCCCCTGCCCCTTGGCCGACACCCTGTCCTCGCCTGTGGCTGTCCTGCACCCCAGGGCCTGGGCTCCAGAATCAGCCTCCCTCGGGCAGAATGTCCTGCTGCCCCTCGCTGCCCCCGCCAGTGCCTTCCTGCCAGAGAGCGAGGAAGCAGCCAGTCACACTGGGCCCCGGCACCCTCTGCAGGACTGCTCTGAGTGCTGGATGAGGGTCGCAGGGACGGCCGAGAACAGGGTGCCGGCTGCAGGGGCAGGCCGACGTGAGGGGAAGATGGAGGCAGCGGTGGGAGGGTAGTGTCCTCAGCCTGGGGGCTTTGCAGACCCTCTACTCACTGAGCAGATGCTCCCCACTCCCCTGTACCCCCATAGAGCAGGATAGGGGTTCCCTCATGGCTGAGAGGAGGGGGGCCTCCCATGAAATAAGATGTGGAGTTCCCACCTGGGTGCGTGCACAGGCCTCCCCTTGTGACTGGAGTCCGTCTCTTCCTTACTCCATCTTCGACCCCATGGGTTGGTCCAGCTCAGGGAATGTGGCCATGACAAATGCAGTAAGTTTGGGTCCAGGACGGAAGGTTCCAGAGCAAAGTTCTCCCTGCAGGGGCTGCCAGATGGCAGCTTCCTCTCTGGGGCCCCTCACCTGTCCCACCCCAGTCTGGGACTGAAAGCCCTTCTGGTCACGATTGAGGACGGCTGGTGAAGCGCCTTCTGCCTTGGTGCCTCGGTGCCCTTGGATCCTAGTCCTTTGCCCTGGGCCTGCCATGCTCCCCTCAGCCTAGCCCCTCCTGGGCTGCCAGGGTCCAGCTGAAACCTCACCCACCCCCCAGGTTCCTGGCCCCCTGTCCAAAGTTAGCCACACCCCGCATTCATTTCCTGTCCTCTGACCTCTTTCTGCCACCCTGCCCCACTACCCCCTGCATTATTTGTAATTATTATTTTTATTATTATTGTTATTATTATTGAGACAGAGTCTCACTCTGTCGCCCAGGCTGGAGTGCAGTGGTGTACTCTTGGCTCACTGCAACCTCTACCTCCCACGTTCAAGCAATTCTCCTGCCTCAGCCCCCCGAGTAGTTGGGATTACAGGTGTGTGCCACCACACCCGGCTAATTTTTTTATATTTTTGGCAGAGATGGGGATTCACCATGTTGGCCAGGCTGGTGTGGAACTCCTGACCTCAAGTGATTCTCCTGCCTTGGCCCCCCAAAGTGCTGGGATTACAGGCATGAGCCACCTCGCCCAGCCTGCAATTATTTAACTAACTGGTTTGGTTTGATAATTTCTGTTTCTATCGTGGGAGTGTCACTTTCTGAGGTCAGGGACCATTATCTGTCCCTTGACTGTGTCACTCTAGAGCCTGGCACCAATCACTGTTTATTAGGGGACCAGTCACGGTTTATTGATGACATAATCCACTGTAGTGAGCAATCAGTGTGCTTAATAACTGTTGGCTCAGTATGATTCAGTTTCAACACAAATGCATTTATTGTACTCCTACTGCATATCTAAAGTGCTCTAGTGCCTTTGGACTTCAGCAGAAGTAAAAATGAAAAGCTCTGGCCGGGCGCGGTGGCTCACGCCTGTAATCCCAGCACTTTGGGAGGCCGAGGCGGGCAGATCACGAGGTCAGGAGATCGAGACCATCCTGACTAACACAGTGAAACCCTGTCTCTACTAAAAAATATACAAAAAATTAGCCAGGTGTGGTGGCGGGCGCCTGTAGTCCCAGCTACTCGGGAGGCTGAGGCAGGAGAATGGCGTGAACCCAGGAGGCGGAGCTTGCAGTGAGCCGAGACCATGCCACTGCACTCCAGCCTGGGCACAGAGCAAGACTCCGTCTGAAAAGAAAAGAAAAAAAGAAAAGAAAAGAGAAGAGAAGAGAAGAAAGAAAGAAAAGAAAAGAAAAGCTCTGAGGGAGTCCGGAGCCCACCCCTCAACTGTGACTTTTCTTGGAGAAATGAAACATGAAGTGTTTGACAGCCGACTCCCTCCTCCCAGAGTGCCCGGACAGCGTAGATTATAAAGTGTCAGCATCCCAGCTCATGTCATGACTCGAATGGGCCATCTCACAGTGACAATAAATCCATTGTTATTTTGCCAGGAGAGAGATTAATGTTAAACATAATTTATCCTTTCGGGTTTTATCTGAGCTGAGAAAATTTGTTACCATAGAGATTTCAAAACTTGCAAAACGGCATTTTAATGAGCTGCAGGAGATGGGGGTTCGTGGGCCTAGCGGTGCCTCGTGCCGGAGACATGAGCGTGCTCAACTCGTTCTTTGATCGTTTAAGATGGAAGAATGACTCTGGCACTCAGGGTGGCGGTGGGGTGGGGATGGGAGCCAGGTGGCCCTTTGCAATGAGAGTCAGGGAGTGGACTCAGATGGTGACTGTGCCATCTGCCCTGGGTGTGGACAGGGACCTGAGTGCTTCAGGTGAGACCCCACCTGGCCCTCAGTGCCCCATGTACTCCCAGGGACCACATGGGGCTGCCATGGTCCTGCTGGCAGCCTTGCCATCTGGGGTCCCCATGGTGGATGGGCATGGCAGGTGCCACTCCCTCGCCATAGGTGGGACCAGCTAAGGCTGTCATCTCCAGAGTCCCCCGCCCACATCCCCTCATGTGGAAGGATGATGCAAAGCCATAATCCCAGTGCTTTGGGAGGCCGAGGCGGGCTGATCACCTGAGGTCAGGAGTTCGAGACCAGCCTGACCAACATGGTGAAACCTCATCTCTACCAAAACTACAAAAATTAATCAGGCGTGGTGGCGTGGACCTGTAATCCCAGCTACTTGGGAGGCTGAGGCAGGAGAATTGCTTGAACCTGGGAGGCGGAGGTTGCAGTGAGCCGAGATCTCACCACTGCACTCCAACCTGGGCGACGGAACGAGACTCTATCTCAAAAAAAAACCCACAAAAAAACCCACAAAAAAACAAAAAAACAAAGCTGATGGCTTGCGTCTGGACGTGGGAGTCCTGAGCCAGTTCCTCCGTGAAACCTGCCTTTCCCAGATGGCCACGCCTACTGTCATCACCCCCACCTGGGGCTGTCCCCAGCTTTGGGGGCAGGGGCCTTGGCCAGGCCCACCTGGGGCCCAGTCTCCTGTGGGAACAGCTGAGTCATGGCTTGGAGCTGGTCAACACAGGGTGCCTGGCCACAGCTGGGCAGCCCCGTTCCCTGTCAAAGCCTTAGTGAGAGATTTGTGACTGCAGGATGAGCCTGCTGCTGTGGCAGCTTCCAGCGCTCACACAGGCTCTAGGTTGTCCTGTGGGGGCCTTGGAGGGTTTGCCTGGAGTAGTGGCCTCTCATTTTGCAGACCCTCTGGAGATCTCCCTGCAGCACCTTACAGAGGATGCAGAGGCTGTGACAGGCAGCAGTCTCCTCCCCCTGGGAAGCCTCAGGATGCTGTGGGATGAGGGGGCCTTCAGCGTCCTCTTCCTCCCAGTGTGGTACCTGCAGCTGTGCTGGAGTGACCAGGGGCAGAGGCGGTGAGGCTGCTGCCTGCCTTGCCACGATTTCGCCAGCAGAGGGTGCTCACGGATAGCCGCCATGCGGGTGCTGCTGCCGCACATCCAGACTCTGCTGCCCTATGGGGTCAGGGGCCTCTGGGCCACCTGGTTAACCTTTGTTCCCACTTCTAAAGAAGGGGTGGGTCTGGTAGTGGATTCACGATGGCTCAAGCCCACCCACCAGATCCCAGCCCTCCGTAGTGGTGCTGCTTGTGGGGCGGCTCCAGCAGCAGGTCCTGGGCCCCCTTCCTTGGCATGTCCCAGTTGACACCCTGCTGGGACGCCGCTCCTTCTGGCCGGTTCTGAGGAGCCCACAGCCTTAGGGCCAGCACTTTTGGCTGGTCCACCAGCATCAGTTAGCCGCAGGCCCTCCATCAGCCCCAGGCTCTTGGCAGAACTGCAGGTGGCCCAGGGTGAGAGCATCGCCGCCTTTGCCACCAGGATCGATGGACAGGAGGGGCTGGGGCTCCCGGTCGTGCTCATGGACGAGGGGCAAACACGTGGAGTGGGCTTAGGTGCTCGTGGCCAGGCCCGCCTGGGTCTGCCTTTTAATGACCTCAAATTGCTTCTGGAGGGTGTTGTAAGAGGTGATTCCTCCTGTTAACATACTAGGAAAATTTTTTTTTTTCTAATTTTAAATTTGGATTACATTCTTTTGATTAATTTCCACTTTTTCTCTGTTTTGTGACATTTCCACCAGGAAATGTCACAAAGTACAATTCTAGTGGCGGTTTGAGGCTGTTGCTTCCCTTCTCCCTTCCTCTCTCTGCTTCCTCCCTCCATCTCCCTCCCTCCCTCGCTTCCTTGCATGCTGAGCGGTGAGACCCCATGGAGCGTACTAAGACGCCTCAGAAGCAGCCTCCATCCAGAGGCAGCTCACAGCCCGAGAGGTTCTCCTGAGGGTCGACACACAGATGCGTTGAGGCGTAGGAGCTGAGGACAGGGTGTTGAGGGCTCCCAGCTGGAAGGACCAGTCGTGTTTCATGGAGTAGTTTGCATTTGCACTGAGTCTTGAAGGGGGCAGGTTTGGCCAAGTGGTAGCAGGGAAGGGCTGCAGGAGCAGTTTGATCAAGGGGCAGATGTGCAGCAGATGGCAGTGCCCCACGACGGGCAGCACAGCTTCCCGGGGCCCTGGGCTGGCTTGTTTGCAGAGAGCCATGGCTGGGTGTGGTTGGGGGGCTCCCCGACTGCCTTCTCACCTCTGTGCTCTGTTCCAGCGTCTGCATTTCCCGAGGACTTCTCCATCCTAACAACTGTGAAAGCCAAGAAAGGCAGCCAGGCCTTCCTGGTCTCCATCTACAACGAGCAGGGTATCCAGCAGATTGGGCTGGAGCTCGGCCGCTCTCCCGTCTTCCTCTACGAGGACCACACGGGGAAGCCTGGCCCAGAAGACTACCCCCTCTTCCGGGGCATCAACCTGTCAGATGGCAAGTAAGTGGGCACTTCTGGGCAACTGTCCCCCTGCTGGAGGGGGAATCAGGCCAGCTCATACCACTGAGCAGATGTGGGGCACAGTAGAGGACGTGCAGCAGCCGGTACTGAGACTCCCACGGATGCCGCAGCAGAGGAGACGGTGCTGGGCTTGGAGTCCTGAAACCTGGGTTAGGGTCTTGATTCGTCGTCTGTGGCTTTGGGGAGTCACTTCTCCTCCCTGGCCCTCCATTGCCCCTTTTTAAAGTGCACTAAAGCACATCAAATTCCAGCCTGTTTGTGTCAGAAGGGACACACGAACTTGTGAGGTTATACCCAACCTTTTCCGGAAAGGATTTAAGGTATCCTTCAAGGACACAGATGTGTTAGGAGTGGGAGTGAGCATGAGAAAAGGCGGGTCGTGCCAGCACGCTCTATTGGGTGCAGACCTCAACACCAGGGGTTGTCAGTTGCCTCCTTCATGGTCATCACGTGTGAGGTCATGCCTGACAATCTCCGAAGGCCTTCAATACATGATTTCTGAATTCTTCGCTAAGACTTTCAGACAGATCCACTCCTTCCACCGTTTCCCATCCACACCCGGTCTTCTCTGGCTGCCTGCAGTTTGCCATCGGGGTTCAGAGGGCACATGACGAGTGCTCTCATGCACACAGCAAAATACAACGGCTGCCACCCTGCCCTTTTCCCGATGGCTGTGACTGCACCGCAGGGACGGCGCTCCCAGCTCCTGAGCCGGTGCCGAGCGCTGCGCACTCCCCCTTCCCACTTTCACTTGGGCTCCTGGCTGGGCTTCCAGGGTTCAGACAGCCGTCCTTGTCTGAGGGATGAGGATTCTGGGGAATGAGTAGATCTCATGGCACGGGGCGTTGCCCTAGCTTGTCTGATTCCAGAGGCTGGGCCTTGATCTGCTCTGCCCCACCACGATCGTGCAGAAAGTGGGCCTTCTTCCTGTGTCTCGAGGAATTTGCAGCAAAATCGCTTGAGCTGGCATCTGTGATCCAAGCCCTGTCTTCACCATCTGTTTCTTTGCAGGTGGCACAGAATTGCTCTCAGCGTCCACAAGAAAAATGTCACCTTGATCCTCGACTGTAAAAAGAAGACCACCAAATTTCTTGACCGCAGCAACCACCCCATGATCGACGTCAATGGCATCATCGTGTTTGGCACCCGGATCCTGGATGAGGAGGTGTTTGAGGTGAGCAGGAGGGCAGACCGCCCCTCGTGCCCACCCAGGGCACTCCTGCTATGGAGCCACTGTGACTGCTGTTGGAGGTGGCTCCTCGGGCAGGGAGCGGCTGGTGGTCCACTGTGGTCATGGTCTCTGTTGGTCAGGAGCCTCTGCTGCCATCCTAAGAGATGTTTGTGGCTTTTGGAAATGGAGGGGCCAGAGCTGCTGTTGCCTGTAGGCCGTGTGGGGATGGCAGTGGCCGCCCTTGTCCCAAGGGCCCAGTACGTGAGTCTCCTGGATGCTGGCTTGGAAAGGACAGGGGCTTTATCCAGCCTCGTGCTGAGGCTCCTGGAAACCTGCACCCTCCTGCCCTCTGTATCCGAAGCCATCCTGGGACAGGGGCAGCTGTCCTCTGGGTGAGCTTGAAGGGCAGAGCTGGGCCACTGTGTGGATGTGTCAGGAAGACCTGTGCCGACCCAACTCAGGCTGGCCTCACTCCAGAGTCTAGCTGTGTCCAGCCAGGGGCTTTGCTTTCCTGGGGAATGCCTCAGAGGCTTGGGAGTCGGGGCCTGAGCTGAGTGGGCTCTGAGACCCTCACTTCAGCCCATGGAGCCCCTCATAGGTTGGGGTTCTGCGTGACAGAGCAGGAGAATGCCCCCCCCCAACACTGCCAAGAAACAGGTGGAGAGCCTCTGCAGGTGACCAGTGATCCCCCGCTGCCCTGGGTGGGGGCCTTGGAGTCACCAGGAGCCTGTAGAGGTTCCAGGGCCCTGCCTCCTGGGGTTGCTGGGGCAACAGCCTGCACAGGGTCCTGGATTCTGCCCTTCCCAAGGGCACTGCAATGACCGTTGCCCCTGCGGCTTGGGTTAGGCGGCAGCCAGGACCCCTCCACTGGGCTCCTTTGTCATTTCTGTAAGTTGGGTTTTGCGGAAGATTTGCTTTTGCACCCAGGACTCTGTGGCTGAAACCTGTTTGAGAGCCACTGGCTTACATGGTCTCCAAGGGCCATCCTGGCTCTGGGATTTCCTCCTCCAGGGCTGCAGAGATGGGACAAGTTAGGGCAGTGTCTCCTCCCTAAATCCCCGAGCGCTGCCATGAGCTCCTGGCTGTGTCTACACATCGGGTCTGCATCCAGCTGCCCCTGTCTCATGGCTGAGGTGGGGTCCCCAGGGCCATGTTTCTTCTCGGTGACTCAGGGTCACCAAACCAGACACCGTGTTGGCTCAATCTTGGTGGTCTGCCAAGGGCACGCTAGGGAGACATCACACGTACTGAGTTCATTTCTGCGTTAAAGGTAGCGATGTCTGCTCGTGGGGCCGGGCACAGTTGAACTGGCCCTGGGGTTTTGAGCATGTGAGAAGAGGGCAATTCTGAAAGTCTCGCCTTTCTAGAAAATCATGCTGGGGCCACGTAGTATGGCTGTGAACTGGACATTCAGCAGAGTGCTGGCCTCGGGGCAAGCCCACCTGGGCCGGACTCCCAGCTCTATCGAGTGTTGGATCTGGGCCTCGGGCAAGCTGCTCTGCTATTTCTCTGTCTTAGCGTCTCCGTCTGTAAAATGGGATCACAGATGTGGCTGCTTCATGAGCTGTGGCAAAGGTTCTATGAGGTTGAATGCAGTGACACAGCAGCACACTGCCTCCCTTATAGGAAGCCCTGGCTTAATGTCAAATTCAGTTGTTCTGGATATTAATCCGGTGTCAAGGCAGACAGAAAGGCAGGACACAGCCGCGCGGCCCAGTGCAGACAGCAGAGGAATGATCAGAGCAGCCACGTTCTGCGGAACAAGATGGGCCTGTTAGAAGGCCGGGAGTAAGTGTGAAGGTGGTGGAGATTCTGCTGAACCTGCAGCTGGCTCTGGGTCAGTTTCCAGGAAGCTGTAGCCTGGGGCTTCGGTACAGTAGGGCGGGTGCTTGGGTCCTGCCGGCACAGCCAGATTTTGCAAGTTATTGAGTCACACCCTCCGGGCACATTTCTGACCAGACCTGCCTAGGCGCCTGGAAGGAACTGCAGGCGCAGGAGCCGTCCTCAGCCAGGCAGGAGGCAGCTTCTGGGCTATTCTGGGGAGCTGGGGTTAAAAGCTGCCTTGGAGTCACACAGGCTGGGATCGAGTGCTGGTTTTGCCTCTTGCTGGTGGGAGGATCTAGGCAAAGCAGGTGAGATTGATGAGCTTTGAGACTCATTTGTAAAACATGGGTCACAGTAAGGCCACCTGCATGGCTGCAGGGGAGGTTCTGGGCTTGGCCTGGGCACCTGCTGGAGCCGCCCCCACCACTGCCTGTTGTTCTGTGGGTCGAGGCCCTGCCTCTGGATGGGAGGCCACACGGTGGCCTCGGGGTTTTTTTTGGAGACGGAGTCTCGCTCTGTCGCCGAGGCTGGAGTGCAGTGGCGTGATCTCGGCTCACTGCAAGCTCTGCCTCCTGAGTTCACGCCGTTCTCCTGCCTCAGCAGTGGAACTACAGGCGCCCACCACCACACCCGGCTAATTTTTTTTTTTTTTTTTTTTTTTTGTATTTTTAGTAGAGACGGGGTTTCACCGTGTTAGCCAGGATGGTCTTGATCTCCTGACCTCGTGATCTGCCTGCCTCGGCCTCCCACAGTGCTGGGATTGCAGGTGGGAGCCACCGTGCCCGGCCTCAGGGTTTTAATGTTTGTCATGCAGTCGCTTTTTTGTGCTGTGTCAAATCTTTGTAATTTCTAGTGTGTTCTGCTGTAAAGATTCAGGAAAAAGCTTTATTTTACCTTTAAAAAATTAGGATCCTAAAACAAATAGTGCTTCGTTGATATTCTAACTGAGCAGGAAAAGCTGTTTTCCCCAAAGCAGACATATGTGAAGAGTCCCTTGCCCCAGGGAAGCACTAGAAATCCGTGTTCAGGGCTGGGTTTGCATCCTGGCTCCACTGTTTCCCAGTGGTGAGATCTCGGGTGAGTTGTCTGACCTCTCCAAGACTCAGTTTCCCCGTCTGTAAAATGACAATAATAGTACTCACCACAGTTCTGTGTGTGTGTGAGGCACCATGAGAATTAATCCATGAAAAATGCCTATGAGTGGCCGACAGCAAACATGCCATAGTTTACCTACTTTATTACCAAAGGATGAAGGTAACGTGCAGTTTTCATAAGGAAATGGCTCTTGAATGGAGGGGGCTGTTTTCCTACCTCGGCCTGTTCTTCCGGGGAACGGTGCGGGTCTCACTCTGCAGCTGGCGCCTGGCAGGCTTCTGGTCGAAACAGTAGGTCACAGATAGGTTCCGAATTCTGTGTTTCTGGTGAGCCTTTTTTTCCTGTAGTGGAATTCGATTTGAGCCAGAGTGGCTGCCAGGAACGAGAGGTTTTTATTGACCGCAAGTTGTTAATGGTCTGGAGGAGGTGTTTTCCTAGCCCCAGAGTTTCCTGGCTGTTAGCTGTGCTCACGTTGGAAAATTGGACCTGTCTTTCTTAATGAAGTCCAGCAGGATGAGCGATGCCTTCAGCTGCCCCAAGCATCTTTTCTTTTTCTTTTTCCCTAACAGTGTGAAGAGGAAGTTCGGTGAGTTGGCCTCAGAGTCCCAGCCACCTTTTGTCTCATTGCAAGTGGAAGAGACTTTCTATTTCTTTTGAAGTAAAAGTGATTTATCTCTGCTTTCCAGCGGGCTCCGCGTAACGACACCTCCCATCTCAGCCGCTTGGCTGCTCTAGAAGGCTCTAAAGACGAGGGGCTGGCACTGTTGAGACATATTCCTCCAGCAGCCCCAATCTTCTCCTGGAAGGACAACTTCCACTCATTCAAGCCAATCTGTTCTGTGTTTAGAGTTGTACCGAACAAGGATTCACCAAACTCTAAGAGAGTTCATTTAAACAGGGACTGGCGTTTTTCCTGGGGTGTCTGTGGCCCCACAGAGGCCCCCTTTGTCCAAAGTGATGCACCCTTGAGGGACAGAGGGAGATAGAGACCCTCAGGGCCAAGACACATGTGTCTCCTGCAGCGCAAGGCCAGTGTTAACGGCTGGTGCTGTGCCTGCAGCCTCCCTGGGTACAGACACGGAGCCTGAGTGTGTGGCCTTCGCCGTGTCAGCAGCCCCCTGCGCCTGCAGACCAGGCCCTCACTGCCTCCCAGCCCCTGAGTCTGCTTCTAGTGGGGCAGCCTTGCCATGCAGGGGAGGTGGGACACTGCTGTCCCTCACAGAGCCACGCACGGAGGAAGTGATGGCCATGGAGGGCATTCTGCTGGCAGGTCCCCCCAGCCTTGGACTTCCTTCCCCGCTGGTGACTTGGAGCCCCGTGTCCTCATCTGCAAAATGGGGCGATAGGGCCAACGCTGTTGGATTTTGGCTTGGTGAGATCAAATCTGTGTTAGATGCGAGTACCTCCAAGGGCCGCAGGGAACCACCTTGTCCTGGGTCTTTGGCGGTGAGAGCTGCTCTCTGGCCCATTGTCAGTGGTCATCTGCCAGTGACAATGGGCCAGAGGTGGCCCGCCATCCACAGTGGCACTGTCATGAGCTGTCCCTTTTCTCAGCTTTTCTGGACTCCCCTTATGAATTCGATGCTGTGAGTCCTGTCGTAAAGATGAGACCGCTGAGCCTTCAGGAGGATGGAGCCGCTGAGAAGCCCATGGGGAAAGAACTGGCTGAGGGTCCCGCCAGCCCCAGCTAGGGCGAGTGCTCCGGGGTGCCTCCTGCCTGTACCTGCACCTGCCATCACAGCAGCCCCTCAGCAAGGTGTGGGTTCGCAGGCCCCTGTCCTCCTCCCCCGGCAGAGTCCCCCTGTGGAGCTGGCAGGAGATTCCCCCTGGCATGGGCTCTGTCTCCTAGGATGGGGTGGGATGGCCAAGCCCTCTCGTGCTGCCTGTTCCCAGGGCAAGTATGCCGGAGCTGCCTGGGAAGTTCATTGTCCTGGGAAGTTCTCATCCCAAGTCTTGTCCCTTCTGGATGTGCTGGTGCCCTGGGGCCAGCACTGGTGTCAGAGGAGGACTCAGGGCATTGCTCCCCAACCCCCAGGTTTCCGGAGGTGCTGGGCAGGCCCAGGGCCACTGTGCAGGAAGGGGAAGGCGGAGGGGCCGGGCCCCCCCAGTGCAGGAAAGTCTTTTTATCTCGGGCATAGTCAGGAATAAGCTTTGTGTTTTCGGAAACAGGGCCTCAGTGGCCAGGGAGAGTGTGAGGCATCCCGCAGAAGGTGGGGATGTGTGAGTTATCTTCACAGGCAAGGAGAAGGTGGATGGGAGAGCAGCCAGGGCCCACCCCCACTGTGCCCTGGAAGAAGAGAGTCTTGCTGCCACTTCACAGCTTGGGAAGCCAGCACCAGGGAGGTTGAGTCACTTGCCTAAGGTCACTCAGCAAAATGACAGCAGATTGGGACCTCAGAAATCATGACACAACTGTCCCCAGCCTGGAAGGGATCCCAGGGACCAGAGGCAGGAGACTGGACTCAGGCTGGCCTGACAGCACTGTGGGCCCCCGCCTGGCATTCTCTTCTCATAGCCCTCCCTGCACAGGACCTGAGGACCCTGGAGTCCCCTGGCCCATGGGGTCTGTGAAACCCTGGAACCTTCCAGGAAGAGCCAGCATAAGCTGTTAGCAAGGGCAGAGGGCCCAAGAGTGTCCCTCCTGTGTGTGACAGGTGACCTGGACCCGCCTAGCGCCTGTCCCAGCACCTTCCCCAGCCTGGGGTGGGCAGCACGGGGCTGCCTGGCTGCTGATCTGGAGGGCTCCATGCACCCCTCTAGAGTCTCACCTCATCCATGGGCCCTGAGCCGGCCAAGTGATCCACGTCAGGGAGGCTGGGAGGCGGGACTAAGAGGGGGCCTGGGGTGCCTCTGCCTTGAGGCCTGCCGTGGAAGGCCCCTCCTCTGTGGGCGAGCTATGACCAGGAGGGGGGCCGTGGAGGGGATGAGAACTGCCCCGGGGGATGGCCGGCCAGCGAGTTCTGGGCCAGGAGCCAAATGTGCTTTTAAGCTGTTGAAGGTTTCAAGGGGCAACAAGACCAAACAGACTATAAACTCCAGCTCTCCCTGCAAAACCCCTGGGTGCTGGCGGGAAAGTGATGGCGTCGGCTCCAAGCTCTAACAGTCCTCTATCTGTCTGCCTTCATTTCAGCCTTTGAAAAACACCAAGCGGTTTACCTAATCCCTGATTCCCTTTTTCCAGGGGCCTGGCTTTTCCACTGACATGTTCTTCCTGGAATTTCGCTCTCCCCGGGGCAGGAGTGGGGCCTGTGCTGAGGGAGCCTTTCTCAGCCATCCACGGAGGCGCCCCGGGATTCCTGCGCACGGGAACATCCCCCAGGGCATCAGGCCCTTCCGTGTCAGGGCCTCGAAGGGGAGAGCAAGGGGTTTGTTAGAGGCCCAGGTCCACGTTTGCTGTAACTTCCCAGGCTGGGGCCCTTGGAGCCTCTGGATCCTTCCAGAACTACCTTGTTGCTCTCTGGCTTGCTGACGGCTCCCTGGGCTGCCTGTGGGACACAGCAGGTAGGACTCAGGCTCGGGCCTAGCATGGCTCCAGAGCCCGCAGCCCATCACTGGGCAGCCGGGGAAGCCCCAGGGGAGGGAAGCACAGCCGTGAAGATGAGCAGACTTCCTGGCACACAGGCAGGCGAGACTGGGCGCTGAGCTGTGTGCGGCTGGTGGCTCCGGGACATGAGGGGACTCTGCTGAGGACCTTTCCTCCTGGTGGGGGGAGGGCTGCGGGGCTGGGAAAGCCCACCTTGCCGGACCTTCCCTGGGCCCTGCTGCTCAGCCTCCGCTTGATGAGCTGCGTTCCCCTGTGAGAGGACTGGGGAGGTGTCCGGGGAGGGAGGGCTTTCCCTGCCTTGGAAGCCGCCCAGAGGTGCACATCTCGGGGGCTGGCTGGGCCAACTCTGACTTGGGACACGAGATGGATGTGATGTGTGCACCTGGGCAAGGCAGGGCACTCCACCGCCTCGGGCAGCCCCAGGCACCTTGCTGTGTTGTCTCCGTGCCTCCATCCTCCCCGGCCACGTGGCGTGGATAGGCCAGGTGTCCCTCTGCTAGGGCTTCTTGGAGGCAGTGTGTGCCTGCCCCTCCCGAGTCCTGGCCCAAGTCCCTGCTGCTGCCTGGCCAGTGCGCCTGCCATTGCAGCTCGGAGCAACTCCCTGGGGGGCTCTGGTGCACCTTCACTGACACAGGACACTGTCACCCGTCTAGGTCCTTGGTCCAAGACCCGCATCTACCCAGCCCTGCTGTCTCCTTAGCATCCACTGGTGCTTTCTGTAGGAGCCACTTCCGCTGTCTCAGGCCACCTGTGTGGCAGCCAAGACCCCACCCTGGCAGTGCTGAGGCAGCCCCTGGCAGCGGAACACCAGCGGGTGAAGGGCAGAGGCCCCTTGTCATGTCTTCAGCTCTGTCCGCTTTGCTGAGACCTCCTCTTGCCTCTGGAAGGGACAAGGACATTGCACTCTGCATGATCTCCTGGGACTGCTGCCACCAATTGTCACAGCCCGGTGGCAAAACAGCAGAAATTTATCCTCTCCCAGCTCTGGGCCAGAATTCCAAGATCGAGGTGTGGGTGGGGCCGTGCTCCCTCTGAAGGTTCTAGTAGGGGACCCTGCCTGCCGCTTCCAGCTCCGGGTGGCCCCAGACACTCCTTGGCTTGTGGCCGTGTCACCCCAGCCTCTGCCTCCGTCTTTACACAGCCTCTCTCTTCCCCCTTTGTCTCTCCTCTGTGTGGCCCACAAGGACACTTGTCGTTGGATTTAGGGCCCACCCTAATCTAGGATGTTCTCATTTCCAGATCCTTCACTCCATCTGCAGTTATCTTATTTCTGGACAAGGTCACCTGTGGATCTAGATTCTGGGAGTTCCGACCTGGACACATCCCTCGGGGCCATCATTCAGCCACTTCCCTACACCAGCGTGGAAAAGGGGTTTTTCCTCTCTTAAATTCCCACAGAGCACATGTGCTTAAAAGTGAGCCTCTGGGCATGCATATTTGGGGCCTCTAGCCGAGGCTTCCGGGTGGGCTGCTGAGCTGTGCCTGGCTGAGGAGGGGCTGGAGGGCTACGCCTGGCTAGTGGGCGGTTGGCCAAGCCCTGCGGGCATCTCCCTGGTGCAGTAGGCAGCTGCCTGGCTGACTGGAGCCAGTGTGCAGTGTGGTATTAGGGTATAGTTTGGTATTGGGGTGCATTCTCATTTTCAGTTCTGGTCTAGGGAGGCCTGAGTGGTGAGCGAGTGAGGCCTGGACTCCTTCCTGCTGCAGGTGACTGGTGACCCGCCTGGCAGGTGTCAGTGACCCTGCTGGTGATCTGTGTGGCACCCAGCAAGGAGGGGTCCAGAGACCCCACCGAGTTGGGCAGGACCTGCCTCTTCCCATGTGCTGTGGGGCCTGGCCCCTCCTGCTGCTTGGCCCGAGGTTTGGGCTTCAGGTTTCTTCCATGGAAAATATGAGCCACAGACCCATCTCCCAGCCCAGACAGGAATGATGTCATCTTGGGAGCCGGCCTTATCCAAAGATATCTTGCTGGGCTGACGGTGGATATTCTGATCCACAGTTCCCAGAAGATGGCACCGAGGGGCTCCGGGAAGGGACCCATGATGCTGGAGGGTCTCTGGAGGGGAATGCCCAGGGCATGCAGGGCTGCGGTGGAGGGGGAGCAAAGGGGCAGGGCGTCCCCTGTGGGAGGGCCCATTGGCTGGGGGAGCCGCCCACCTGAGTGGAGGAGCTGCCATCAAGCGGCTGATGGGCGAGGGGGCCCACGAATGTGATGTCCTTCTTCAGCACCGTGGCCAAGGGGGCATCTGAGGGAGCCACGGCCAAGCCCCAGCCCTCCGCCCATCCTTCCCACGGCTTTGAGCCAGCCTGAACCTCAGTTTCCTCAGCTGGAAAGTGGGGATGTTAGGCTTGTGGTGCGGATGAAAGGAGGCAAAGCCGGTGTGGCCAGCCCCGTGGTCACTCAGCGTGGTGGCAGGTGCGCCGCTGTGTGCTGGCAGGCTCTCCTGCCGGAGCCTGGGATGGTGGCTGTTATAATGATGATGACTGTAGTTATAGTGATTGTGCAGTATTTTCATAGCATCGCCATCAGTGCCATTAACCCTATCTCATTGAAAGGGGTGTGAAGAATCTGCAAGCTCAGCGGGCAGGTAGGGGAGCCAGGACCCAAGCCTGCTCCCCATCGAGGTGCCCCATTTGTTGGCTGCAGTGGTGGGGGAGGGGCCCCGTCTGCTGGCTGCCGTGGTGGGGGAGGGGCCCGTTTGTTGGGTGCAGTGATGGAGGAGGGGCCCGTTTGTTGGCTGCAGTGGTGGGGGAGGGGCCCGTTGTTGGGTGCAGTGGTGGGGGAGGGGCCCGTTTGTTGGCTGCACTGGTGGGGGAGGGGCCCGTCTGCTGGCTGCAGTGGTGGGGGAGGGGCCCGTTTGTTGGGTGCAGTGGTGGGGGAGGGGCCCGTTTGTTGGGTGCAGTGGTGGAGGAGGGGCCGTTTGTTGGGTGCAGTGATGGGGGAGGGCCCCGTCTGCTGGCTGCTGTGGTGAGGGAGGGGCCCGTTTGTTGGCTGCAGTGGTGGGGGAGGGGCCCCATCTGTTGGGTGCAGTGTTGGGGGAGGGGCCCATTTGTTGGCTGCAGTGGTAGGGGAGGGGCCCTGTCTGTTGGGTGCAGTGGTAGGGGAGGGGCCCCGTCTGTTGGGTGCAGTGGCAGGGGAGGGGCCGTCTGTTGGGTGCAGTGGTGGGGGAGGGGCCCATCTGTTGGGTGCAGTGGCGGGGGAGGGGCTGTCTGTTGGGTGCAGTGGTGGGGGAGGGGCCCCATTTGTTGGGTGCAGTGTTGGGAGAGCGGCCCCTTTGTTGGCTGCAGTGGTGGGGGAGGGGACCACTTGTGGGGGCAGCCACATGGGAAGCCGGGAAGGGAGCTTCCACAGCTGGCTTCTGCCTTCCACGGCCATGTGCCTCTGGGCATGAATTGCTCGGTCAGCCCTTTGGTGCCTGGAAGAAGCCCGTGTGGGCCTGCAGAATCAGCTGCCTGGAAGAAGCTTGTGTGGGCCTGCAGAATCAGCTCGGAGGTCGGGTTGGCTATGTTTCTCCCCTGTCTAGGGGAGGCTGCCTGGCTCTTCCCCAGACCCGAGCAGACGGTCCAGGTGGACAGGCCGGTGACACCCCACTTGCAGGGCCTGGGTGCCATCATATAGACTGTGCGCCTGGGGTGTGGGGCTGTGTCCTGCCAGCCAGGTGTGCTAATGAGTGAGTCTTGATCCCAGAGCACATGGAAAATCCGTCTCAGAATCACTTTTCTGCCAGCACCCTCCGGTCTGTTTGAAGATCCAGCAGTTGGGAAGGGCTGCTCTGTTCTACCACTGCACCCCATGGGGCCCAAGCACTAGGCTGGATGGGGCACTGGGGACTGGTGCAGTGGGCACTGCTTGTTCAGAAAACCCAAGGCTCCGAGATGGAGGAGCCAGAGAGGTAAAGCCACCTGCCCAAAGTCACGCAGCTGGGAACAGGCAGGGCAGGACTTCAGCCCAGGCCTGGATCTTTCTGGGTTCTCCCATACTCAGGTGAAGAGGGGCAGGCCTTGGGCTCCCAGATGGGAGATCAGACTTCTGCCTGGGTCCTGTCTCCTTATTCTCATGACCCCTTCTTTCATTTCCTGATCCAAGTCCCCGCTCTTCAGTCACATCTCCTATGTCCCCTTTCAGCGTCTTGTTCTTCAGCCCCATAGAGCCACTGCCTGGCGCTCCCTGCAAGTGGGTGGCGCTGGGCCTGCGTCTTACACCCTGGACTCCTGGGCCTGTCTGTGAGTACCTGACAGGAAATGAACCCCCTTTACCCTGGCCGCCTTCCTGTCCCCCTCCTTCCTATCCCGCTCCTTCTCCCTCCTTCTTGTCCCCTCCTTCCTTCCCCCTCCTTCCTGCCCTCCTTCTTCCTGCCCCCCTCCTTTCCATCCCTTCCTTCCTGTCCCCCTCCTTCCTGCCTCCTTTCTTCCTGTTCCCCTCCTTCCTGTCCCCTCCTTCCTTCCCCCCTTCTTCCTGCTCCCTTCTTCCTTCCTCCCTCCTTCCTGTCTGCCCTTCCTCTTGCCTCCCTTCTTCCTATCCCCTTCCTTCCTTCCCCGTCTTTCCTGTCCCCCCTCTTTCCTGTCCTCCTTCCTGCCCCTCTTCTTCCTGTCCCCCCCTCCTTCCTGCCTCTTCTTCTTGTCCCCTTCTTCCTTCCTACCCCCTCCTTCCTGACTCTCTTCTTCCTGTTCCCCTCCTTCCTCCCCCTCCTTCCTGTCCCCCCTCCTTCCTGCCCTCTTCTTCGTGTCCCCTTACTTCCTTCTTCCCTCCTTCCTGTCTCTCCTGATTCTTGTCCCCGTTCCTTCCTTCCTTCCTCCTTCCTGTTCCCCTCCTTCTTATTCTCCCTCCTTCCTGTCCCCCTTCTTCCTATTTCCCCTCCTGCCTTCCCTCCTTCCTGTCCCCCTTACTTCTTGTCCCCCCTCCTTCCTGACCCCCCTTTCTGTCCCCCTCCTTTCTCCCTTACTTCTTCCTGTTCCCCCTCCTCCCTTCCCCTTCCTTCCTTTTCCCCCTCCTTCCTGTTCCCCCTCCTTCCTTCCCCTCCTTCCTTACCCTTCCTTCTGCCCTCCTCCATCCTGCCCCCGTCTTTTCTGCTTCCCTTTCTTCTTGCCCCCATCTTTCCTGCCCCTCTCTGGCCCCAGACCCTGGCACTTCTCATGTTCAACCCTAAGTTGCTGCTTTTTGTTTAAATGGCCCCACCCTGTTCTCTGCTGGGGTTTCCTTGACGGCGGGGACCAGGTCTCCCCTGGATGCCTTTTTCCAGGTGCCCCCAGCCCATACCTATCCTGGCTCCGTCTACAAACCCGTCCTCCAGAAGGGCCTGTGGGTGACCAGGCTGCAGCCGGGGACTCCCAGCACTCCTGGAGCTCTGGACTCTCCAAACCAGGCGTGATTCCCGCTGTGCTCCACGGCTTCTCTCCAGAGCCCTGGCTGCCTGCCGTCCATGCCTCTGGGAGGCTGTGTGTTTCGAAATACTTTTTGGAGCTGAGAAGTGCAGGTTTTCCTGCGAGCTAGCCACGTGGCCTCACCCTGCCCCTCTCATGTCCGATAGTGAGTTTTACCCTAGAGGCAGTCTGAGCCACACCACGTGGTCTTCTTAGCAGGATGCCTGAGCCCCACCCCACTGGCTTCATGCTGTCAGGGAGGCTGGGTCACAGGCCCATTTTCTCACCGCAGGGTGTGATGGTGGGGAGCGTGTGGAGCAGCCTGGCTCCTAACATCACCCCAGAGTGCTCCTCCCTCCCGGCTGCAGCCACAGCAGGGCTGTGTGTGCTCCACAGAGAAGTGCAGGTCCTCCTGACGATGGTTGATTTGCAGAGACACCCGAGAGTCGCCATCTGTCACCGTCCCCATCATAGGTGCAGTCACCTTACTCTACTGGTTGACAGAATGAAGACTCAGAAGATCTTTCAAGTTGAGACTATGTTCTGGAACCGAGGAAATGAAATTCAATCAGGATAAACGTGAGCTTCTGCACTTGGGTTCAAAACAATTGTACAAGCGCAGGGCCAGGAGAAGCGGCAGTGAAGTGTTTTATATGAAAAAATCTTAGGGGTTTGTGGGTGTCACACCTATTAACGATCATCAGTGTGGTGCGGTGGCCACAGGAATGCACGCTGTCACAGGGGGTGTTAGGGACAGAGGGCAGGGTGATTTCAGGTCTGGAAACTGTGCTGAACGGAAGCTGAATAGAAAGAACTGGGGTCTGAACCCGGGACAGAGAAGGTGGGTGGAGTGGAGAGTGGGTGGCCCCAGTGTGGGGTCTTGTCCAGAGGAGAGGGGATGAGACCATGGCAGACTGAGACCAGTGATGGGATGTGAACCTTGTAGCAGCCACCTTCTCCTCCTCCAGGCCCAGCTCTGAGCAACCTTCTCCATGACGCTGTCCTTGACCTCGCAGGCAAAGTCTGTTGCTCCTGTGCTGCCTCCCAAGGCTTCTCCCTTGAGACTTAGAGTCAGAGACACAGATTTTTTCATCTTTATGTCCCTAAGACTTATCAGAGAGATGCAAAAAATACTGGTTGAATGAACAAAAGAATGAACAATCAGAGCCGGTTGCCTTCCTGCAGGCCTTCATGCTACAGAGGCATGTTCGGGAAAGGCTGGTGAGCCTTTCTCAGGGATCCAGGACGACTGATGGTGGTGGTGGTTGTGGCGGAGGAGGTGGTGGTAGTGATGATGGTAATAATGATGCTGATGGTGGTGGTATTAATGGTGAGTATGATGATGATGATAACAGTGGTGTGGTGGTAATGGTCATGATGATGGTAGTGATGGTGGTGGTGAAGGTGATGGTGATGTTGATGGTGCTGGATATGCCGATGATGGTGATGGTGGTTGTGGAGAGGTGGTGATGGTGGTGGTGAATGTTATGATGGTGATGATGATGGTGTTGGTGGTGATGATAATGGTAGTGGTGATGGGTGATGGATATACTGCTGATGGTGATGCTGGTGATGGTGGTGATGGAGGTAGTGTTGGTTGTGATGATCTGGTAGTGTGGTGGTTCTATGGTTTTGGTGGTCGTGGTGGTGGTGGAGGTGATGCTGGTGGTGGTGATAGTGAAGGGGATGGTTGTAGTGATGATGGTGATGGTGGTAGAGGTGATGGTGGTGATGGTGATCCTGGTGGAAGGGGTGATGGTGGTGGTGGTGGTGGTGATGATGCTGGTGATGATGATGCTGGTGATGGAGCTGATGGTCATGGTGGTGGTGGTGATGCTGGTAGTGTGGTGGTACTATGGTTTGGTGGTGGTGGTGATGCTGGTGATGGTAGTCGTAGAGGTGATGGTGGTGGTGGTGATGCTGGTGGTGGTGATGGTGGTGGTGGAGGTGAGGTGGTGATGGTGATGCTTGTGGAGGTGGTGGTGAAGGTGATGGTGGTGGTGGTGATGGTGGAGGTGATGCTGGTGGAGGTGGTGATGGAGGTGATTGTGATGGTGTGATGCTGGTGAAGGTGGTGGTGGAGGTGATGGTGGTGGTGATAGTGATTCTGGTGAAGGTGGTGGTGGGGGTGATGGTGGTGATGGTGGTGGTGGAGGCAATGATAGTGGTGGTGGTGGTGATACTGGTGGAGGTGGTAGTGGAGGTGATGGTGGTAGTGGTGGTGATGCTGGTGAAGGTGGTGGTGGAGGTTATGGTGGTGGTAGTGGTGGTGATGCTGGTGAAGGTGGTAGTGGAGGTGATGGTGGTGGTGATAGTGATTCTGGTGAAGGTGGTGGTGAAGGTGATGCTGGTGGTGGTGATGCTGGTGAAGGTGGTGGTGGAGGTGATGGTGGTGGTGTGGTGGTGATGCTGGTGGAGGTGGTGATGGAGGTGATTGTGATGGTGTGATGCTGGTGAAGGTGGTGGTGATGGTGATTCTAGAAGGGGTGGCCTGCCCGGCCACACCTGTGGGTGTTTCTCTTTGGGTGGGACGAGAGACTGAGAAAAGAAAGAGACACAGAGACAAAGTATAGAGAAAGAAAAGTGGGCCTAGGGGACCGGCACTCAGCATACAGAGGACCCCTGCCGGCACCAGTCTCTGAGTTCCCTCAGTATTTATTGGTCATTATCTCTACCATCTCAGAGAGGGGGATGTTACAGGACAATAGGGTAATAGTGGGGAGAGGGTCAGCAGGAAAACATGTGGACAAATGTCCCTGTATCATAAACAAGTTTAGAAAAGGTGCTGTGCTTTGATGTGCAGGTACACAAACCTCTTGGTGCATTAAGGAGCAGTATTGCCGCCAGCATGGCTCACCTCCAGCCTTAAGGTGGTTTTCTTCTATCTCAGTAGATGGAACATACAATCGGGTTTTACACCGAGACATTCTATTGCCCAGGGACGAGCAGGAGACAGATGCCTTCCTCTTATCTCAACTGCAAAGAGGCCTTCCTCTTTTACTAATCCTCCTCAGCACAGACCCTTTATGGGTGTCAGGCTGGGGAATGGTCAAGTCTTTCCCTTCCCACGAGGCCATATCTCAGGCTATCTCATGGGGAGAAACCTTGGACAATACCTGGCTTTCCTAGGCAGAGGTCCCTGCGGCCTTCCGCAGTGTTTTGTGTCCCTAGGTACTTGAGATTAAGGAGTGGTGATGACTTTTAACAAGCATGCTGCCTTCAAGCATTTGTTTAACAAAGCACATCCTGCATAGCCCTAAATCCATTAAACCTTGAGCCGACACAGCACATGTTTCTGCAAGCACAGGGTTGGGGCTAGGGTTACAGATTAACAGCATCTCAAGGCAGAAGAATTTTTCTTAGTACAGAACAAAGTGGAGTCTCTTATGTCTACTTCTTTCTGCATAGACACAGTAACAGTCTGATCTCTCTTTCTTTTCCCCACAATTCTGGTGAAGGTGGTGATGGAGGTTATGATGGTGGTGGCGATGCTGGTGATGGAGGTGATGATGGTGGTGGTGATGCTGGTGATGGTAGTGGTGAAGATGGTGGTGATGCTGGTGGTGGTGATAGTGGTGGTAATGATGTTAGTAGTGTGTTGGTTCTATGGTTTTGGTGCTGGTAGCACTGCTGGTGGTGGTCATGATGCTAGCAGTGTGGTGGTTCTGTGGTTTTGGTGCTGGTGGTGGCCGTGGAGCCTGTGCTAGTGGATGCTGATTGCTATGGGCAGTGTTCTGGTGCAATCCCGTTTAGTCCTCTGCTCCGTAAGGTAGATCTTATTATCCTCTTTTATCAACAAATGGAGGCCTGGAGTAATTAGTCATATGCTGACATCCTCGCAGATGACAAGGGAGGGACCCAGTGCCCAGGTCTCCTGTGCTCAGTGCCTCCCCTGTGCCATTCTTCTCTGGGCAGTGCTGCCAAGGGTCAGGTGGCTTCCTTCTGGGGAGCCTGGACCGAGTGAATGTCCCCTGTGCTCAGCGATGCCCCGTGTGCCATAAAACAGTGTCTGCAGGCCCGCTGCTCCGAAAGTCCGGATGTGGAGAAGGAAGGAGCAGCTCAAGCATGCACTACCCGAGTCACAAGTGCAGGCCTTTGTGAGGTCGCCACCCTTTGGATGGCGAGTCTTTGAGGAGGTGGACCCACACCCTTTGGAGAGAGCAAGTCTTTGAGGAGGTGGACCTGCCCCCCAGCCCCTGCCATTGGTGCTGCCATTTCGTCCCTTGGTCTAGAGATGAGGTCCCCTCTCCGAGTTTGCTGAGCTGACCCTTTAGTCCCTGTGGCCAGCTTCAGGGTGTGCATGAGGCTGTGACCTGATCATGCCCCTTCTCTGCACCCATGCGGCCCGCCTCCATGATGGAGACACAGATGTGTCATTTCGCAGCCTCGCACCCAGAGCTGTTGTGAGTAGACTTGACCCTACACGTCTTGGGCTGGTGGCTGCAGGTGAGAATTGGACTGGGACTGGAGGCAGTGAGTGAGGACGTGGCGGGGATAGCAGAAAGTAATTTCCGACGACATGAAAATATTTCTCTAACACTCTCGTTAATAGTGTGAAACTCGTTCTCACAGGTGCTGTGAAAACCATGGAAAAAATTATTTAGACCTCACTGGCTTGGGGGCATTTTGTTTTTCCATTTTGTATGACTCATGGATGAAAAATATCAAAGCGAGACTGTAAATGTGACTGGTTTGGGCCCATGGCAGCTGGAATGGGGGAATCTGGTGGTCTCCTATGTGCGCAGTGCTAAGGACGTCAGGGAAGTGGCTCGTGGAGAAGGGGCACTGGTGGCGTCCGGCCAGGCTGCTCTGGCCGTGTCTGTCAGAATCCGCCCGGCCCGGCGGGAGGGAAGCCCTGTGCAAGAGACTGCTGATGATGGCACCGTACTTGCGGGGAATGCAGTCATGTTCTTAGCTCCTGTTTGCAGAGCCCAGGGCCGGACTCCACGCTCCCAGCAGCCTCTGGGGCCAGCGTTGTTCCATCCCCTGCTTCAGAAGGGGAAGCATGGCTTAACGTGGTTTGCGAACACACCTGAGATCACTCAGCCAGCAAGGGGCAGGATTCGGTTGTGGGCCCAGGTGAACCCAGCTCCAGGCCCTAGCACTGCCCGTGGCTCTCTCAGCCTCTGTCCCTCCCAGTTGGCGTGTTAACTCAGCTGGGCTGCGTTTTGCATGGGAGGTTGGACAACGTGCCCGCCTGCCGGGACAGGGGAGGTTTGTGGCAGGGCCTGGCAGCGGCAGAACAATCTCTCATGGACAACATGCTTGCTGACTGCTTCTCCCACAGCCTCCAACAAGAAGGGTTTGTCTTAAATAATTATTTGTGTCTCTCTGTTTACCAGCACGAAGTGCTCTGGCTAAAATTAGATGATAAAATCTGCAGGACAAGCAGAGTGCTCAGCTGGGATTCCTGTGGAGCCTGTTTCGGTTGAACGAGGAGGGGGCCTGGGTGCCAGGCAGTCGTGGGGGGCTGGCTCAACCCAGGGATGGGGGCATTGGGTTGAAAGGAGTCCACGATTAAATGGCAGAGGAGGCACTGAGCATACGATTAGAGGGGGCAGCATCATGAGAAGCAGCCCGGGCTGGGGGCCACGGCCACGGGAGCCTCTAATTTGGTGAGCCCCATGTGTCCCGTCTCCATGGCCCCAGGCTTACGAGGCTCTCCAATGAAAACTTTGCAATTTCCTCAGCTCACAACAGAAACGCAGCCTGGATGCGGTCTCATTAGCAGAAAAGGCAGAACTGATTCTCTCAGCAAAATGCTCCCGTCTCTGCCAGAGCCAAGGACAACATCCTCCCGCCGTGGCCGCCGACCCATCTTCCGTCGAACGTGGCCGCCAATTGCGCCGTGGGCAGAGGCTCTGCAGCAGAGCGGAATGGCCGTAATGACCCCGGCCTGGTGGCGGAAACTTCCAGGGCACTTTAATGACCTGGCAGGGGGCAGAATCCAGGAATGTAAAGGGGGAAGCAGTGGTCAGTTGTCAGAGCGAGGAATGGCATGAAAACGGCTGCCACCTGCTTCTTTGGGCAGCCACAGGGCCAGCTGTCTGGGGCCGCTGGTGCTGGGTCTTGGCTTTGAAAGTTAAACAGAGTGGTTCAGGGGCTCAGCCGGGGGAAGCCAAGACGTGGAACAGGAGAAGCCTGAATCTGCCAGGCGAATTGGGCAGGTGCCTGCCCCTGCTCCTAGGGCTGTGTGGGCGATGGGACAAGGTTTTGGGAACTGGGAGCCCACGGCCGTTCTGTGTGCAGGATGTGTGACTTGGCATGATGTCCTTGACTCCAAGGTGGGCAGCTCTGGGGTGGGGACTGTGGGGGCCGCAGGCAGAGACTCAGGAGCCCCAGTCAGCCCTCCTCCCATATGCCCTGTGAGAGTGGCGCTGCCTCTCAGACCCTCCATTGCTGCATCTGTGAAATGGGGATGGGAGAGTGGAAAGGAGACCTTGCCTTCCTTCTGGGGTGGGGGGGGCACGCTGCAAGAATGGGAGTAGGGCCAGACCTGTAAGGAAAGTCCCTTCTGCCGAGGCGTGAGGTAGGGCTGGGAATTGGGTCAGTGTGAAACACCAGGGTCTTTCCCGAAGCGTGCCGGGCACAGGCAGTGCACACTGAGGATATCTGACATGTCAACACAACCTGTCACGTTGGAGCGGGGAAGTGGGGTGGGCTTAGGACAAGCAGCCTCAAAGACCTGTGGGCTGTTCTTGAGGGAGGGGACTGAGTCCCAGGCACCTCGGGGCCATCTCCAGTGCTGTGCCAGGACCCATGTGTGCCATACACATGCGTGCCTATTCACATATGCACACAAGGCATGCCATACCATATACATATGCATAAAAGTGCGTGCATGCACCCATGTCACACATACACATGCATGTATACTGTGCACACGACATACACATGTATGTCATACACTCACACCACACACATGAATGCAAAACACGTGTGCACAGTACACATATGGCCTCCTGCATGCGTGTGCACACCTGCATCAACACGGTACTGGACACATGCACGTACACATAGGTATGCACGCACACACAGTCACACAACACACCAGGCAACCCCAGATCCTGGCGCTTGGCCTGCAAGCGGGCCGTGGGCCTACAAGTGTGGGGTTGCTGGCTGGGCTTCCCTGCGTCCAGTGGGTGTTTGGCCCTGCAGGAGGGCTGGAAAACAGCATGAAGAGGACAGCAGCAAGTGAGACACAGCACCTCACACGCTTATCTCATGGCCAGGGCAGGACAGGGGCAAGGCGGCGCATCATGCTCCATATCCTGGGTGGCGATCGGCCTCCGCCTTTCCAGGGCAAGGGGGCGGCTCAGGAAGGAGGTGGCTGCCATCGTTGGTAGGAGGGACAGAGGGATGTGGGAGAAAGGGAGCAACGGAAGGGTGGTGGAGGACGGGGGCGTGGTGGCTCTGAGGGGAAGGTCGGAGGCAGTGACACCTGGTTGCCCTGCTCCAGGGATTGCTGCGTTGGGGGTGGCCATGAACCCTGGCTGGCGCATGCACCCAGCCCAAGCCACCTCCCCCCCCCACCCCCCCAAGCCCAAGCAGGGGCTGCCCACCAGCCCCTGGCCCTCTGTTTCCAGGCCGCCAGCACCTCCCGCCAGCCAGTGCTGCGCAAGGCTTTGCCAGGAGAGGAGGCTTCGTCGACCAGTTTTCCTGGTCTGTAGTTTGGAGCTTGGTTTCGTATCACAGGATGCAGTGTGAAAATGCTCTCAGCATACGACATGAAGTTATGATCCTAGTTTTGTACTGGAAAGACAGTGTGTGCCAGATTATGGCGGCCAGGGTGGGCATGCCCTCTCCAGCACACTGGGGAGTGGCTGCCGGAAGCCCTGGGTTGAGAAGGATTCCGAGGGCACCGGGGCAGATCTCTGCCTAGGGCTTTCTTGAGCTTCGGGCAGAGCTGTGTGTTTGATCCACACAGCCTGGAGGGGGTCAGGGGAGGCTGAGATTTCCTGTGATGAAATGGGGAGACTGTGGCTCCCAGGGGCTGGTTGCCTGGCTGGTAGGTGGCTGGGCTGGACGTCTCCACATGCTGACACGGCTTCCAGAGAGGAGCCGACTCTGAGTGAATGTTCCAGAAGGAGGAGTACAGACTCAGGAACTGCCAGGGTACCACTGACAGAAGGACGGACGTCCCCGCATCCACGGCTGCTTTGAGGTCTGTGAGGGGCGGCTCCAGTCCTGGCCGCATCTTAGAATCTCATGAGCATTTATGGCTCCTGAATCCCAGGCCCCCCCAGACCCACCACATGGAGTCTCTGGGGGTGCCAGTGTTCCGCGGGTGTCATCTGCTGGGTAGGACACAGTGTGCGGCTGCGCGTGAGTCAGGGAAGATGCCTCTCTCCACCCTGGACCCATCACTTCTTTCATCAGTGTTGGACACGGGTCTCAGGGATGCAGGAGGACTTCAGTGTGGCCCTCACTGTCTCCATCCAGGACCCCCCATGATAACCCTCCAGAGCCCCCTCAACTGTCCCCATCCAGGGCTGTCAGGTTTCCCCCCCATGGCACCCCCATACAGGGCTGCCCAGGACCCCCCATGACCCCATTAGGGCTGTTCTGTGCCTCTCGTCACCCCATGGCACCCCATGACTGTGTTTGGATCCCATCACTATCTCGTCTGTGCTCTGAACAGTGGACTAGCCACCAACCCACAGCCGTGAGGGCAGAGCTGGAAGTCCCATGCACCTGGGCCTCTGGACTTGCAGGAATCAGGTGGCCCCAGGCGTGGCCCAGGGCAGAGGCAGGTGTCTCACTGGAGTCCTGCAGGGTGGGTTACAGCCTTTCCCTCAGCTTCTGCTCCTCCTCCTCCCAGTCCTTGTGGGGGTGCAGACATCACGGAGCCCTCTTCTCAGCCCTGCCTAGAAGGTGGCACAGAAGCAGCGATAGCTCGTGCAGCCATGGGGCTGGCCCGTGGGAGGTTGCTGGGCTTCAGGGGAGGCATCTGCTCTGGCTTGGAGCCTGGAGCATATTCCTCACTACGGCCCCATCTGCCTGGGGTCCCGCAGAGAAGCTCCTGCTCCTCGACAGCCTTGCCGGGCACCCAGGTGTTCAGGGTCCCCTCCCTCACCTGCATGTGTAGGGAAGAAGCAGTGGGTGGGCTGGAAAGAGCCCTGGGCCAGGACCCAGGTCTAGAGCGACCCTGCTTCTGCAGGACTCTGAGCCTGAGCCTTAGCATCTGCGCCTCGGTTTCTCCTCCATGGGGGTGGTGTAGGGCTGGGCAGACCCTTGCCCTTTGGCAGTGGTGCCCACAGAACACACTGGCTTTTTCTAGTGTGAAAATCCACCTGAGGATTTGGTGGGGAAATGATTCGAACGAAGCATGTGCATTTGCAGAGAAGGGGGCACTGGAAGTGAAGGGGCCTCATGCCCTGTCCTGCTTATTGTCTGTTCACTGCTGCAGTCTGGGGATGTGGTGGGCAGCCCACAAAGCAGGGCTAGCTGAGGGCCAGGTCAGCCTGGGATCAGAGTGCAGGGCACCTGGGGACACCTCAGGCTTTGTCCCCCTTTGTGGGTGTTCATTACCTAGCCTTGGGCCCTGATGGTCGTGCAGGTGTGCCTGGGTGCTGTGTGCCCACATGCCCTGAGACCAGTGCCAGCGCCTTATGCAGGACCTGCAAGGTATGGCCGCTGTGCTGGACACCCTGGGGTACGGGGTTGTGCCAGACACACCCATGATCCGAGGAGCCTGGGGCTTCTGGGGAAGCAGAGCTGGATCCAGGGGTGCATCAGGGCCCAGCACCACAGCTGCCCCTGAAGGCCCCTGAGGCTTCTCTTCCTTCTTTGAAGTGCCTTTGGAGAATATATATTCAGATGTCAAATTGCCAGCTGAAAGGAGAACATATTTTATTTGAACTGGATGAAATTTGATCCAGAAGTCATGTTGCTTAATAAAAGTGTGTGGTTTTGATTCACTGTTCCTCCTTGTCTGCTGGAGAATTTGAAACATGGGCCAGGAGCCTCTAGCATCCAAAGATGGGGGAGAGAGAGAAGGAAAAAGAGGGAGAGCGAGGGAGAGGGAGAGGGAGAGGGAGGTGGGGCAGGTGGGCAGCTCTGCTGGCCTCGGGGTGGAGAGTGGGGCATCCCGTTCGAGGGTTGGCGTCGGGGAGGGAAGGTGTGAAATGCTGAGGGCTGTGCTCATCAGGGTCCCACTCTTGCTTCCTCCTCAAAATGCCTCCAGTTTGCTGTGATGGGGTCTCAGGGGCAGGGGGCAGCAGCAGGTAGCTGTCCTCAGTCACTCCCCGTCCCCGTGCTCTGTCCCTTTGTGGGCCACAGCCCCCGAGGTGAAGTCCGGAAGGAGAGGAACCGGTCACCTAGCACCCTCCTCAGCCCAGCAGATGCCCCAGCCCAGGGAACAGGTGCAAGCTCAGCTCCTGACGACCGCCAACCCTCAGCTGCTTCCTGCACCACTGTCCTGAGGCACCACTGAGGCATCCTGCGGAGAGGAAGGACCCGGGTTGGAGGGGCCTCGGCGGTGCTGTCCATGATGTGGGGTGATGCGGGGGGTTACAGTCCCTGAAACTTCAGATGAGGCAGTACGTACATGGCAGCCAGGGACGCCCCATGCTCTGGACCTGATGCCTGCGGGAAGAGCACCCGTCTGTGTGCTGCTCCATCTGTTCTGAGATGTGGGGACAGGGGAGGCAGGGCTGGGTCAGCTAGTGTCAGGGGCCCCGCTGCATGCATAGGCTCCAGGTCCTGGCCACTGCTTCTGTGGCTCTGCAGTTGGGGCCAGTGATGTCTCCTGTCCCAGCCTCTTCTATCTGTTAAATGGTGGTGACAGAAATTTCCCTTGTGAGTCCTGAGTCCTGCAAGGGAATGGGTGCTGGCGTGCACCCAGGCACCGGGCAGATCTCAGAACCCTGGCTGCACCCTTCTGGATGGGGCGAGGCAGAGGCAGGTGGGCAGAAGGGCTGTGGCCGGGCTATGGCGCAGTTGTGCCGAGAAAGGTGGGTCCGTCTGCCTGTGACCCAGAGGCAGGTATGGATGTGGATGTGTGGCTGAAGTCAGGACACCTGGCAGGGCTGCCTCGAGAGTTGGATGGGCTTGGGGAGGGTTCTGAGCTCCTCGCTCATCATTTGAGGTTTTTAAACACAAGTTGGGGTCACCCACGGTAGCCACAGACACATACCCCACTTTCTTCCCCTTTTTGGTGCTGAGAGCCATTTCCTGTTGAGCCCCAGGGTCCTCCCCTCGGCCCCTGCCTCGCACCACTCCCTCCCCTCGGCCCCTGCCTCACACCACTCCCTCGCCTCTCAGGAGGACTGTCCTGGCTGCTGTGGCCTCTTCCCTGCCACCCTCTCACACCTGCTGTTGGGCCCCCACCCTGCGTCCTGCATCAGCCTTCTGCTGACCCCCAGTTCATCCAAACCTACTGCCCGCTGAGGGCTTTTCCTGAGCACATGCCTTCCCCCATTGACCTCAAAATCTTTTGCATTACTTCTTGAGTGCCTTCTGTATACAAGGAGTTTTGCCTGGAGGACTCCACAGCTCTGTGAGGTCGATGCTGCTGTTTTATGCTAAGTTTTTCAGAGAGAAAGCAGGGAGCAGAGACGTGTGTGTGAGCAGGTTCATCCCAGGCCACACAGCCAGGCAATGGCTGGAGCTGGCGTGCAGGCCGGGCCTGTCGGGCAGCACAGAGCCTGCTGCTTTTCCGAGTGTGCCTGCGGGCTGGGATTCCCTCCGCCCCGCCCGTGTGCGTGGTGGTTGTGGTCCTTCCACCCGCTCCATCCAAGTCTCAGTGCCTGTCTTGCTGTGGCCAGACCCTCACACCAAAAGTCTTCGTGGAAGAGAGCAGCCCTCGGAACAATGATGGGTGTGCTCACAGAGCTCACAGCTGTGAATGTCTCCCAGCCCTTCCCAGAACACTGGCACCCTGGGACTGAGGGTGACTCGCCAGGGTCAGAAGTACACAGCGCAAAACCAGGTCACAGCCACTGTGGCTGCAGTCCAGAGTCTTCACGGCAGAGACAAAGCTGTCACTAGACTCCTCCTGGCCCAGAGAGGGGCCTCGGCGGGGGGAGGTGGTGCCTCTGCCTGGATGGAGTGAAGGCTCAGATGAACCAGGCTCAGATGAACCGTGGAGAACTTGCCATCCTCCAGATGGGGTTGGGCACCCTGACCCTGTAGCCCGCTGGCTACTGTGGCTCTGGAAAAGTGTGCAGATGTGATGCAGGGTGGCAAGATGGGCTCCAGACCCACGGCACTCAGCACCTGGCCCTGCCCCAAGTCCCCTTGCCTGTAGCACCGTCTCTGGTGGCGGGATGCCAGCACCCGGACCTGGTCCTCCAAGTTCTTTTCCCTCCCTTGAGTGTGGTGGGGCGTGCAGTGGTTGGCATCTTGCAGGCTGCCTTGGGCTGATCATGTGCCACCCGCTGGGGGACCCTGGACAGGTGACCTCACAGAGCCTCGGTTTCCTCTATTATAGAGTGGGGATTGGTCGGACACAATTCATAGGGTTCTTGAGGGCACAGAGAGACCACATGCAGGCTCTTTACCTAGTACTTGATCTGTGGTAAACATGATCTAAATCGTCGTCACTGTCGTTACTATAATCATTACTATATTGGTCGGCTTCTATGCATCTGATTATGGTCAAAAGATCCTCTGCTTTGGAACATCCAGGGTGCTGCCAGGGTGACTCCTAGCGTGCCTGTCATCTTCATCTCTGCAGATAGCGTTTATGAGACCTGCATTTCTTATTCCTAGTAGCAGCCCTTTTATTTCTGCTGTGTACAAATCATGGTGAGAGAATAATGGAATAAATTGTTTACACATCGTGGTTAGAGGAAGAAGGAATAAGTGCTTGCATGCTTTTCCTGGCTGACACAGTTAGACTGTAGGCTGCTCACAATGAATCCGAAAGTTCAGTTGTTAGCAGCGTGGGTTCACCCGCCTTGTAGGGTGGGGCAGTACTTCCTTCCCTTTTGTGGTTGAATGATATTCCGTTCTATGCATATACCACACTCTGTTTATCCATTTAGCTGTTGGTAAACATGTGGGTTGCATTTATCTTTTGGCCATTGTGACTAATGCTACTATGAACACTTGTATACATTTATTTGTTTGAGTCCCTGTTTTGTTTGGAGGGTGAACTGATTTGGGTGAATTGTTTATGCATCTGTTTCAGTTCCTGAGATTGGAATTACTGGTCATATGGTATTTCTAGTTTTAACTTTTTGATAAACCAGACATCACCCCTTTAAAAATACTCTCTCCTCTAGTGGTTGAGGGGTAATGGCAAAGGAGGCAGGGTACCTCCAAGCCCTCAGGATCTAGGGTGGGTGAGAGTGCAGGCTGTTTCTCACAACAGGCAAAAGCTACCAGCACTGCACTGGCATCTGGCAGGTGCTCAACAGGTGTCGATAAATGGATGAGTGAATGGGTGGTGGATTGATGGCTGGGTGGGTAGATGGGTGGATAGACAGATGAATGGATGGGTGGATGGGTGGAAGGATGAGTAGAGGGATGGACAGATGGATGGAAGGATGTATGTATCTAGATGGATAGATGGATGGATGAATTAATGAGTGGATAGATGGCTGGGTGGATGGATGGACAGGTGGATAGGTAGATGGATGAGTGGCTGGATGGGCAAATGGGTTGAAGGATGAGTGGATGGATGGATAGATGGATAGAAGGATGTGTATATGCAGATGGATGGATGCATGGATGGATAAGTGAATGAGTGGACAGATGGATGGAGGAGTGGATGGATAGAGGGTTTAATGGATGGATGGATAGACAGGTGAATGGGTGAATGGATGGATAGATGGATGGATGGGTGGATGGGTGAATGGATGGATGGGTGAATGGATGGAAGGACTGGTAGATGTAGATGGATAGGTTGATAGATGGGTGAATGGATGAATTGAATGAGTGGATGGATGGATGGATAGGTAGATGGATGGAAGCATGTATATATGCAGATGGATGGATGCATGGATGGATGGATGAGTGAGTGAGTGGACAGATGGGAGGAGGGATAGATGGTTTATGGATGGAAGGATAGATAGGTGAATGGGTGAATGGATGGATAGATGGATGGATGAGTGGATGGGTGAATGGATGGGTGGGTGAATGGATGGAAGGACTGGTAGATGTAGATGGATAGGTGGATAGATGGGTGAATGGATGAATGAATGAGTGGATGGATGGATGGATGGATGGATGGGTAGATGGATGAGTGAATGGATGGATGGATGGATGGATGGATGGATGGATGGATAGATGGGCCAGCCTAGCTTGAGTGTCTTTTGTGAGTGGCAGCTTCTAGGGAGAATGTTTGGCTCTGAGGACAAGCTCGTCTCGTGGCGTGGTCTGGACTTTGCCCTGCTTCAAGGCATGGGGCTGTGTCTCCCAGGTCCCCATGCGAGTGCTCTGTGAGCTGCTTTTTCATGAGCGTCTGTTCTTTTCCAGGGTGACATCCAGCAGCTGCTCTTTGTCTCAGACCACCGGGCAGCTTATGATTACTGCGAGCACTACAGCCCTGACTGTGACACTGCAGTACCTGACACCCCACAGTCGCAGGACCCCAATCCAGATGAATATGTGAGTTAACTCTGGCTGGGATCTTGGAGGGCATGAGCAGACTACTTGGGATGGTTGGTGAAGGGACATATAAGCCATGGGACCCTTATTTTAAATAAATCCACTGGGTGAGAATTCAGAGGTACCTAGGAGGTAAACATTGGGATATCTGACTCACTTTACTAAATAGCACTGCCCTGAATGATAGGGTCACAGAGTTTGTCATCAATAACCCTCTCCTTTAACCTTTTGAACAAGCTCCTTGATGGTGAATGCCCAGTGCTCTCTCACCCTTGGGCTTGACCTTGATGGGGTATTTGTGAGCACAGATGCCACAGGTGTCCCCCATGGACTGGATCCACTGGAGAGGCCATGTGCAGCTCGCCAAAGAGGACACAGCCTGGGCTTGTCTACTGTAGAATGGCCAGCCCTCGGATCCCTTGAGTGTAGAGTGTTCTGTAGAGTGGCAGCCACGTGCCTGACACCTTTGTCCCTCTTCTTGGGAGGGACATGTCCCTCTTCCACCATGTCCATGGGTCAGCTGTCCTCCCCCTCCCGCCCCACACCCCCGCGGCACTGCAGTTTTTCTTATTTGCAGTTCTTCCTATCACCTCTGCATGAAAATGCTCTCCCACGCCCTGGGCCCATTGCCTCTCATTTCTCATCCGTAATGTTAAATCCTGTTTATTTCTCCTTGGGTCTTCCTTCTTTCACCACCAGTCAGGAGGGAAGGAAGGGTAGCTTTCAGGAAGCTGTGGAACCCCATGGCCCAGGCCGCATCTTACAAACCCCAGGAGGGGCAGGACAGAGCTCCCAGCTGAGTCCCTGCTGCCCCGGCCTCCTGCCAGGCTCCTCCCAGCTCCTGGTGTGGGAATGGGCTCAGGACAAGGCCTACTCTGTCCCAGTGAAACCCTTCCCGTGGGGTCCCTGGGCTTTGAGGCTTGGGGCTGAAGACCCGGGAGCCTGCTGGTGACATGGTGACGGCTGCACAGACTGCCATTCTGTTGATTGTTCTGGCCTGGGTTCCAAAGGGCCAGAAGCCTTCACCTTTGAGGGCTCATCTTTCTCTGCCTGCTCGAGGGGACCTGGTGTCCCCCCCACTTTCTCTCTTGTGCTTCTGATGAGGCTGCGTCAGCTTTCCAAGTTGCTGGAGAGGAGGAACCCCATCCGGGGACCCACGGGGAGGTTCACGCCTGGGGCGGGACGGGGCGTCGTGGCGCGCAATCTTCGCAGCCAGATCTGGAGGTTGCGGAAGGACAGCAGGCTGGTTGCTCTGTGGGCTCCGCTGCTTCCTCACAGGGCCGCAATTCGCTTTCAGTACACGGAAGGAGACGGCGAGGGTGAGACCTATTACTACGAATACCCCTACTACGAAGACCCGGAAGACCTAGGGAAGGAGCCCACCCCCAGCAAGAAGCCCGTGGAAGCTGCCAGAGAAACCACAGAGGTCCCCGAGGTCTGGGCTGAGGGGGGGACTGGGTTGGGCTGGGTCCCTCGAGGCTGTGGTGCAGGGGAGGGCGAGGCCGGGAGAGGTTGTGTCAGGGTGGAGGGTTGGGGGCTGTCTGGTGAAGGTCGTGGGGGCAGCTCAGTGAGGGAGCCAGCTGTTGGGGGCTGTCCGAGCTGTGAAGGTTGCGGGGACAGCTCAGTGAAGGAGCCGGCTGTTGCTGTCCGAGCTTCGCTGTCACGGGGTGTACCGGGCTTTCTGCCGTGAGGAGGACGTTGGGAGATGCAAGGTATACAGGGGAGCATCTGCCAGCATCTCTGGGCCCCGGCCCCAGTCCCCACCCTGTACCAGGCACAGGGCTCGAGCAGGCCCAGGATGAATTTGGTTCTCGGGCTTCTTAAGTGTAGGTGCAGCTATGGTGGGAGAGGAGAGAGGAGAGCTCAGGGGCTCCCCCAGGGGATGATGCAGTCTGAGGTCAGCCTCGGGTCCTCCCCGCTCTGGGCTGTCATCCCCTCACCTCTGAAATTGGGGAGGGTTGTGAGGGTGTGTGAACAGCAGTGAGAGCTGGAGGGTCACACCTAGTAGGGCCTGGGCCCCGTGCAGGAGTGCATATGGGTGGGTGTCCTGCACATGGGTGGGTGTCCTCCTGGGGAGGAGGCTGTCCAGCCTCAGAGCCATTGTCAGAGGTAAAGAGGGTGGGGTGTGAGCATGGGTGGTGTACATGTGTGCATGAACAAGTGTGTGTGAGCGTGTGTGCATGCAGGCATGGGTGTGCATGAGCCTGCATGTGTGTGAGAGTGTGTGTGAGCGTGTGTGAGCAGTGGTGTGCATGCAGGCACAGGTGTGCATGAACCTGCGTGTGTGTGTGTGTGTGAGCGTGTGTGCACATAGGCACGGGTGTGCATGAGCCTGTGTGTGCGAGTATGTGTGTATCTTCCGGGGAAAGGTGACCTGGTCATCTCACATTGCTCTGAGAGCCTGGAATGTTTTGCTACTTTTGTTTTTTCAATATTGAGATATGATTCGCCCTTTTCTGGTGTGTAACTGGGTGGGTTTGAGTCCATTCTGAGCACGCTTAGTGACTGGGGGCTCGAAGCTGGGCTGCCTTCTTCCCACTTGCTCTGCCCCCAAGCCCCATGGATGGGGGCAGCCCCTGCACCGAGTCTCTGGGCCTCTTGATAGGCCCGGGCTCCAGGCGTTGCCACTGAGATGCCTGCACCCGGGCATGCGGCAAGTCCCAGACCTGGCACCGCTGCCATCCTCCACCCTGACTCCAGCTGTCTCTGCCCTTGGCTCCCAGGAGCTGACCCCGACCCCCACGGAAGCTGCTCCCATGCCTGAAACCAGTGAAGGGGCTGGGAAGGAAGAGGACGTTGGCATCGGGGACTATGACTACGTGCCCAGTGAGGACTACTACACGCCCTCGCCTTACGATGACCTCACCTATGGCGAGGGGGAGGAGAACCCCGACCAGCCCACAGACCCTGGCGCCGGGGCCGAGATTCCCACCAGCACCGCCAGCACCTCCAACTCCTCCGACGTAATGTCTTTCCTTCCCATTGGTTTGGTCTGGGGCAGCGGGCCAAAGGCCGGGGCTGGGGCCACAGTGCTGAGCTCCCTAATTACTCCAATTCTCACCTTGGTGTCCTCGGGTGGCCCCTGTGTTCTGCCACACCCTGGCCCTGGGCCCTTTGCAGCTGGGCAGTGTCATACTCCCCAGGGGAGGCCACTGCTGAACAAGTCTGGAATCCCTGGTTTGCTGGGTTGATCTCAATGTGGTCAATTTTTCACCTGGAAAATGGGTAGAATGACCCCAGCCCTTCCGGTCTTTGAGGATTCAGGTGGAAATTGGATGAGGAGGGGGGTGGCTTGTGGACAGAGTCCCTGCCTGTGGCCTGGGTGTGGCCAAGCAGGATGGGGCTGGGAGCCAGGTTCCAGACAAATACAGCGAAGCAGGAGCTGGGGCCACCCTGGCTGGGATGGGGGCTGACTGTCAGCAGACAGGCCTGAAAGCTCTGCCCGAGACCTTGGAAAGTTAGCTCGAATCTCTGGACCTCGGGGTTCTCCTTTCCAACATGGCACTGACAGTTCCTGTCTCTGGGGGCTGTGAAGTTTTCAGATTCGAGAGGAGTCTTGCATAGCATGTAGCACATGGCCGATGCTTAACACAGCCACTGTGTGATGCAGAATCTCCACTGCCAGAGAGGACACCTCATTCCAGCAGGTCCAGACCCCTGCGTCTGCAGCACCGCACTGGGATGCATTATCGCAAGACCCTGGGGCTGTGGGGTGGAGCCCCTGCCTGAGCGGGTGCACGGGTGTGCCAGCTCCATGGTGTGCCAGCTCCGTGGTGTGCCCTCATGCCAGGGCAGTCTGGGGTGATAATTCTTCATTGTGGGAGGGAGAAGATGCATGAAGAGGCCGCCAGGGGACACGGGACCTCTCCTTGTGGGTTGGACTCCAGACTCCAGGCATAGTGTAGCTTAGGAGGCTGCTGGTCTTGAAGTCCTGGAGTTGTCAGACCTGGAGCCCTCAGACGCGGTCTCTCCCAGAGGGGGGTCTCCGCCCAGCGGACCGGGTAGCCATGGTGCCAGCACAGGGCCTGATGGATCTGGGATCTCTGCCCAGTTGACCGGATAGCCACAGTGCCCGCCCAGGGCCTGATGGAGAGGCAGTGCCTGGTGCATTTGCGAGGCGACCCTGCGCCTTCCTCTCCCTCTGCAGCCAGCTCCGCCTCCAGGGGAAGGTGCGGATGACTTGGAGGGGGAGTTCACTGAGGAAACGATCAGGAACCTTGACGAGAACTACTACGACCCCTACTACGACCCCACCAACTCCCCGTCGGAGATCGGGCCGGGAATGCCGGCGAACCAGGATACCATCTACGAAGGGGTGAGAGGGTGCAGGCCCCCGTTCCGGGTGGGGCTGGGGGGCTGGCGGGGCATCATGGGGGCTCCTGCCCAAGAGCCTCCTCAGGGGTGGAGCTCTACGGGCAGCTCAAGTGTTGCACCCTGTTCCCAAAACTGTATTTTTAAAGAGACCTCAGTGCCTCGAATTTGCTCTGAATAGCGTGTGCATCGCGGCCTGTTTCTTCGTTACTAGTCGCACGGGCTCCCGTGGGCCTGGCCTTTGTCGTGCTCCTGTCATCCTCCTGGGCCTGGGGAGATGCCCAGCTATGATAGCACTCTCGGCCTTGTGAAATCGGGCAGATTTTGTGTAATCAGGCAGATTTTGTGTAATCTGAACTTTCCTTCTCACTTTTCTCTCCGATTCTCTCTCCATCTGCCTTTTATCACCCCCAGATTGGAGGACCTCGGGGCGAGAAAGGCCAAAAGGGAGAACCAGCGATTATCGAGCCGGTGAGGATGTTTTCTCATTGTCTCCCTGTGCCGGGGCATCCGCTGCTTGGGGGCACGGCGGGTGTGTAGGGCATGACCAGGTCCGTGGGCCCCTGCACCTGTGAGCACTGGGTCACTTCGAGGAACCACCTGGTCTCGTGGAGTCCACGCACCACTCGTCACCAGGACTTGTGAAGAATCCCCTCGGGTAGGGGATGTTCTGGACTGTGATGGAGGGGGCAGGATAGGTGCTGATCAAAGCTGGTCCTGCACCCAAACTCTGGGCATCTCAGTGCTTGTCAGTTTCACCTGGGATGAAAAGCAGCTCAGAGCTGTCCAGTGGAAGTGGAGTCCCCTTTGAGGGGTGGAGGAGAGGATGTAAATGGCCCATCCCTTGTAAAAGATGCGCGCGGCAGTGGTAGGGAATAGTTAACACGTGGCCGTACCTCTCCGCGTCTGTTATGCAACCGTTTGGAGTAAGTTTGCAGAAGCTGTTGAAACATGGAATACTGTTTATGAAACTTTGTCAAGGGAATGAAATAAAACAGCACTGTGCTGAAATTCCAGCTGAGTAAAACCCAACTATGTTAGGTAATGAGATCACGGGAGAGTTAAAAAAGTTACTGTTGATAATGCTCTCAAGTGTGGGACTGTAGCGGAGGATGTTCTAGATGCCCCTCCTGGGTTGGCTCGTTTGGTGGGGGCCCTGCCCCATACTGGGATGTCCTTGTCCCTCAGGGGGCCATGGCCTGGCTGGGAGGCCTCCAGTTCTCCCTGGGGTCTCAGAGCCGCTAAGGTCTTGACACCCCGCCCCGCCGCCGGCGGGCAAGATGCCCTGTGATCAGCTGGGCAGGGAGTCCTGCAGCTGCATATGGTGGGCATGACCTGAGAGCGGGGAGGAGCCATCGCCAAGGCCCACCCTGCCATGGTGTCCAAGTACCCATAGGAGGAGGTGCGCGTCCTGCACCACGGCCAGTCACGAGGCTGGGGGCGGCTGTTTGTTCTGCCGCCAGGACTCAGTTCCTGAGGGCTGAGCTCAGGATACACCTTGGGGCTCCCAGAAGCCCCCTGACCTTGCCGTTCCCAGAATGTGCAGTCATGGTGACCCACCACCCTCCTGTAGAGCTGGGGACATTCTCTTGGAACCTTGACGGATGGCACTTAGCAGGCCTTTATCCCCCTGGAATCTGTTTGAAGCCCGTGGCCAGGGCAGACGGGATGTGTCCCACCTCTGGGGTGGAATTCCCAGGGTCCAGGGCTTCACCCCTTCCTGGCCTATGGAAGCATCTGGATGGCTCTCGTGGGGCTCCACGCCCTTGCTGCAGGCCCAGCCCAGGGGTGGGACCTGCCAGTGCCTACAGACACATCCTTTTCTCAGACCCCCTTTCCAGTGCTCTCTGTGGGTCCAGGGAAGACAGAGCTTGTCTGAGGCAGAAGGGTCATGGGCTGCAGGGCAAGGGGGTGCCGAGGCATGAAGGGAGACTCTGAGGTCGGGGTTCCCCTGCTCAGCAATGTGGAAAACCTCAGAGCCAGGCCTGGGCCCAGGGAGCAGCGTGGCTGCGGGGGAGAGTGACAGCCGTCCACCTGGGCGGACCCACCCAGAAGCAGGGGACTGCCGGCCTGCTCTGCTCTGCCCAAGGATGTTTGCCAGAAGGTGAACAACAGCAGAGGCTGCATCCAAGGTCCCAGCCCCGAGCCACACTTGTTACTGAGAGGTGGGACATCCGGCTGCATTTCCCCAGACGGTCTTGGCCCCCAGGTGGACTTGAGGTTGGCTTTGGGCTTCTTTTGTGCTGTCCCCATTGCTTCAGTGAAAGGGGGTCCTTGCTCGGGAAGGAAGATGGGATCTCAGGGTGGGCAGGTGCCCCTGGCTCTGCAGGATCCCAGTACGGTTTCCCCTCCCCGCTCTGGGAGGGCCGGACTGAAACCTTTGAATGAGCTTCGTGTTGGCTCACGTTCCCGAGTAAGCTGGCTCTGTGAGTGTAGACGTGGTGTCTGGGCCCCAGGAGGGGGTTGGGAGTGTGGGGTGGGCACAAGTTTTCCACTGCTAGGCCCCCGGGAAGCCAGCAGTGGGCAAGGGTGGGCCGAGGAGAGGGCCGAGAGTTGAGGTGGCCCCACAGGAACATCACGGCTCCGGAAAGTCCAGTTCGCCTTTGTTGAGAAAAGCAGCAGCCGTCTGGATGCAGTTAGGAAGGATTCCCTCCCCCGGGCCCCAGCCTGCTCCAAGTGTCCCGGGGCCTTTGGCCAGGCCCCCTGCAGAGATCACATAAACAGTTGGAATTTCTCAACCTGGAGTACTGCCAGATGTCCTTGGGTCCAAGCTGCACATAAACAGATGGCCAGGTCCTGGGGCCCTGCGGGCATCCCGGCGGGTGGAAGGGGGTGTCTGTTGTCTGCCCCACCTAAGCTCCCTCTTGGGAGATGCATCTGTTCCAGGGGCGTGCCCAGGTCTTTCCCACTCAGTTCTGCTCCCTCTCATTGTCAGCCAGCGCAGAGGCTCCCTCAAAGGATAGGAATCCACAGAACCGAGAGGAGACAGGTTCATCCTTATCCCTGTGCTCCCAGCCAGGAAGCCCCCAGACTCAGTGGCTGATGTTACCTGGGCCGCGTCCGTTAGGGGCATCCAAATCACCATCTCCGTTAGGGGCATCCAAATCACTTGACGCTGTTTTCTGTTTTTTAAATATGTGCTGTTCACCAGATGGATGGACCCTCTGTTGAGATTGTCTTGAGTTCTGCCAGGTCTGAGGTCTTTTATTTCTTTTGTTAAAATTGTATGCATTCGGCCGGGCACGGTGGCTCACACCTGTTATCCCAGCACTTTGGGAGGCTGAGGCAGGCGGATCATCTGAAGTCAGGCGTTCGAGACCATCCTGACCAACATGACAAAACCCTGTCTTTACTAAAACTACAAAAAAATTAACCAGGCGTGGTGGTGGGCGCCTGTAATCCCAGCTACTCTGGAGGCTGAGGCAGGAGAATCAGTTGAACCCGGGAGGCAGAGGTTGCAGTGAGCCAAGATTGCACTCCGGCCTGGGTGACAGTGTGAGACTCCATCTCAAAAAAAAAAAAAAAAAAAAAATTGTGTGCATTGAAGGTGTGCAGCATGTTTGATAGACTTACCCAGGCACAGACACAATGAAGTGATCCTGCACCCACCACCACTACCCCATAGCTGCTTCTTTTTCTTCTTTATGGTAAGAGTGCCTAAAGTCTACTCTTTTGGCAAATGACATCTACAGTGCAATATCATTAACTATATCGAGACGTCTTCCTCTCGTTCCTCTTTCGCCGGGTGAATTTTGAGAGTGGCGTCCGTGGTTGGGTGGGCTGGGGCCGGAGCGGGGCCACACCTCGCCTGGGAAGGTTTAGGCATCTCCTCCCCCAGGCGTATTCATCCAGCTGTTCCCAGCTTCCTTCAGACGCTGACCTGGGATGATCTGGGGTTGGCTCCCCTGCGAGGTCCCCACCCGCATTGCCCCAGTTCCCTGAGAAAAGCAATTTGTGTGTCTGGGAAGGCAGCTGCTGTCCCCGGCCCCTTGATGGCCGGTGGTTTCTCCCTTAATCCCAGCCCAGCCCTGGGCTTTCTCAGCTGCCTTTGTCAGAGAAGGAAATTGGAAAGCTGGGATCTTGGAGGCTGCTTGGATGAGCTGTGTGTGTACAGCACACACACGGGTGTCTCTCTGAGGGTGCATCTGTGTAAACAGTGCAGAGCTCCCCAGCCCGGGCAGGACGGGAGGGGCGGGGAGATCTGCGGCCCCCCGAACCGGGAGTCCCCTTATCAGCCTGGTACCCAGCACCTCTGGTGACAGCCTCTGGTGGCCTGTGGCCTGGCTGGACATCTGCCCCCCCTCGCCGGCCGGGAGTCCCCTCACCAGCCTGGTACCCAGCACCTCTGGCGGCAGCCTCCGGTGGCCTGTGGCCTGGCTAGACACAACCTTTGACTTGTCAGAAGTGAGCTGTGTTAGTCCATTTTGAGCTGCTGTAACAGCACACCACAGTCAGGGTGATTTAGAATGAACAGGACTTCATTGACCCACAGTTCTGGAGGTTGGGAAGTCACATATAGAGGGACCACATCTGGCGAGGGCCTTCTTGCTGTGTCCTCACATGGCGGAAGGCATCGCATGGTGAGAAGGAGCGGGAGAGAAGGTGACTGCTGCCATCCTGTCATCAGGAGCCCACTCCCACCCTAGCGAGCCTGCTCCCATCATAGCTGCATTTACCCTTTACCCACCCAGGCAGGCAGAGCCTGGTGGCCTAATCACCTCCGGAAGATCCCACCTCTCAACACGGTTGCATTGAGGATTCCATTTCCAACACATGACTTTTGGGGAGACACATTCAAACCCTAGCACATTCTGCCCCAGCCCCCAAATTCATGTCCTTCTCACGTACAGTTTATATTCACTCCATCCGGTACCCGCATCCACTCAAAAGTTCAAAGTCCAGAGTCTCACCCGAATCAGATACTGGCGAGACTTAGGCTTAAATTGTCTGTCTTGAAGCAAATCCCTGTCCAGCTGTGAGCTTGGGGAATGAAACAAGCCTCATGCTTCCAAACTACATGGCGATGGGGAGGGGGACAGATTCCCATTCCAAAAGGGAGGCATGAAGAAAGGGGTAGCAGCCCCGAGGAAGTTCAAAACCCAACAGGACGAACGAACCACCTTATGTCCGACAACTCTAGAATAATCTTTCACTTGATGTGCCAGCTCCTGGACACACTGGGTGGAGGCGGCCCCAGGGCCTCAGGCAGCACTGCTCATACAGCTTTGCACAGCAGGTCTCAGGAGTTGGAGCCTCGTCCTTGCTGCCCTCCCAGGCTGCCACTGTACGCTGGTGACGCTGGTGACGCTACAGTCCTGGGGTCTCCACGGTGCCTCCACTTCCATAGCCCCACCAGGCGTCATCCTAGGGAACTCTCTGCAGAGCCTCCGCCCCTGTGGCCGGTTTCTGCGTGGGACCCCAGGCTGTCCATGCCACCCTTTGACCTGTAGGTGGAGGGCTCCATGGCCGCAGTTCCTGCCTTCCTTCCCTGCAGCTGCAGGATAATCAGTACCCATGGGTGTCGCCGAGGCCACACCCACACCCTCCAGAGCTGAGCCAGAGCTGCCCCTGGGCCTGCCGCAGCCTTGGCTGGGCGGCTGACGCGTGCTGTGTCGCAATGTGGGGAGCAGACACTTGAAGGGGTGCAGGGCGGGGAATGCTGAGTTCCTGGGTACCTCTTTGAAAACGCGGCCCCCCGGGTCCTAGCTTGCCTCAAAGATCTCTGGCTGCCTTGGGGTCATTCTCCACTGTCTTGTTGAGTAGCACCTGGCTCCCATCTGTCAGAGCAAGTCCGTTGAGGAACAGTTGCCCTGAAGTCGTCATGGAACACGGAAGACTCTTGGGGCATTGGGGGCGCCTGACCCTGGGGTTGCCAGGTCAGAAGTGGAGAGAGGAATCCCGCCCTGGGGAAGGGGTCGGAAGTGGGGGTCTCAGGGCAGGGAGCCCCGTCCTGCAGGGAGCCGCTCCCACCGCTGCCTTCACAGCCATCCACGTTGCCTTTCCCCGGGGCTCAGGCTGACCCAGGGGCCAGGAGGCCCTGTCCGCATTGGGGTTAGAGTGAGGCCTGGGTGTGCTTGAGGCAGGTGGGCCCTGTGGCGAGGTGAGGGCCGGAGGAGGAGGGCCGAGTGGGCAGGTGGACTTGGCAGGGTTTCCCATGGGTTCTGCGCTGCTGTGTGCATGGGAGGGTGCACCTCTTACCTGGAGGGAGGCGGGGTCTGGAGGCTGCAGCCCCGGGGCCTGACGGTGGTCCTGGCTGGGGGCAGAAGTTCAGCCCGGGGCTGGGGCACCTATTTTTCCCTCATCCTTCCTAAATCCACCCGAGTCCCCTTGTCCTGGCATCCACCTCCTCCCTCGAGTGGCTGTGGCCTGGTGGGCCTGCCTGGCACTCCCCTTCAGGGCGATGCGGGGAGCCTGGTGGTCTCGGCTCCTTTTCCTCATCTCGGCATCTTCAGGTGCTTCTCGTGGCATTGGTCTTGAGGCAGCCTGTGTCTGTCACTGGCCGCTGGCCCGGGTTGCTCTTCTGCCCGGGAGTGCTAGGAGGGCAGCCACTGAGGCCCCACCACAGGCCCCCATTGTAGTCTGTGCTCGTGACTCCCCTGGACAGCAGGAACTGAGCCAGGGCCTCTTGTGCACACAGCTGAAGGCCGTCCACTGGGGTCTGGGGTGTCGGGAGGGATGGGCCGTGGTCTCAGACGCCCTTTCTTTGTCTCCCCAGGGTATGCTCATCGAGGGTCCGCCTGGCCCGGAAGGCCCTGCGGTGAGTATCCGGCTTTATCTTGTGACTTGCAGAAGGTGTGCTTGGTGGGGTGGGGTTGGCGACACCCCTTATGTCTCCTGGATGGAAAAGAGGGGGGCTCTCCACTTTTGCAGATCCCCTGGGAGCCAGCACTCTCCCACCCACCTCTGCCTTCGTCGGCCAGGTGGAAATCGGACCTTGCCCTGCGGCCCCATCTTCTAACTCTGCCCCAACTTTATTTTTAATTCTAGGGTCTTCCCGGACCTCCAGGAACCATGGGTCCCACTGGCCAAGTCGGGGACCCTGGAGAAAGGGTAAGAGGTTGACTGTGTTTCCTGAGATCACATGAGGTGTGGGGCTGCCCATGCCTCCTCTCCACACTGTGACCCGAACTGTCCCTGCCTGTGGAGGTGACCCAGAGACTTGCGTCTTCAAATCCCCCCTCGCCCAGGCACTCCTCACACCAGCCCTGTTCGGATGTTTCTGGGGCTGACTGTGGCTGTGGGGAGAGTGGGGCCCCTCGGGGCCCAGGGAGCCTGCCAGTGCTCAGCCCAGACGGTGGCCTCAGGACCCCGCAGGTGTCCAGCAAACGGCAGCAGCAGCAGCAGTAACCACAGCGGATGGCTCCGGGGCCTTGCCCACTCCTCGCCCCCAGGCAGCCACACCACGTGGAATCGGCCGCCCTCCTTGCTGGGTTTGGGAACTCACTTGGTCTGGCTTGCACCTGGCTCACAGGCTCAGAGGCGTCCTCGGGTGTCCCTCGCCGCGGGAGGAGATGGAGAGCCGCTGCCTGGCTGCGGCGTTTTCCTTCTGACACCTGGTGGGCGCTCCGAGTACTGCAGCCTCCTCGTGTCCGGCGGGGCGGGAGTTTTCTCTCTTTCCTGCTGTTGGAATGAATGTGGATTTGAGTGCAGAAGGACTAAGAACTGATTCCTGGACGGCTGGGTTGTGGGTGGGAGAAACAAGGGCTGCGTGTGGGTGTTCACGGGTGTTCATGCCAGGGCCTTGCCCGCTGTCCGGAGCAGAGTGAGGACCTTGTGGGTGTTATTGTGGGTGGATGCAGGGCAGGGTCTGGCCGTGTGGGAAGGTGGTTCGTAATGTCAGCGCAGTGGCTAGGGATGCTTCCCAGGTTACTCCACGGGGAGGCGTTTGAGGAGTGTCTTGTGCAGTGCCTGGTGGCTTTGCAGCAGTGCTCAGGAAAGGCGGGGCAGGGCCCAGGACAGTAAGTCCTGGCCTTGGACCTGGAGGTTCTTATAGGCGCTCAGTACCCCTGGAAAGCTGGGGAGGTGCAGGACAGGTGAGGTCAGGCAGCAGGACGCAGGGGCAGGTGGCTGCAGCCTTCTTGGGAGCAAGAGCCGAGCCAGTGGGGATGCTTGCTTGGGGAGGAGATGGGAGCACTGAGGCCAGCCTTTGGAGGAGAAGGATTTGGGTCAGCAATGCGGGAGGAGGCTGTTACCGTTCTGTGTGGCCGGGTGACCTCTGAGGGCAGTACGCATCAGATTGGGCCACACAGAAAGATTCTCTGCTGCGTTGCTTTTCACGGTCAGGGATTTGGGGGCCCAGAAGAGGCGGGTCTTGCTCCATGGCAAGGGCCATGGCAGGAAGCGGAGCGGGGTGGGGGCTTGGCTGGCCTCTGGAGCACAAAGCTTTCACAGCATCCCCGGCCTGGCAGCCACATCTCCAAAACTCCAGACAGGCAACAGCGAGTGGCCGCTGCTCTTGCCCAGCCAGGACCGGCACAGCTGGAGCTCTGTGCTGGGGGCTGCAGCCACCCCAGCTCTCTCTGGAGACCCCTCCCCACAGATTCGTGTGAGATGGGGCGACGACCAAGCTTCCCCTCCGCAGAGCTGCCTGCGGATGGGCCCACAGGTGTGGCTGGGTTTGTATGCAAAGGAGAGTGCATTGCATGGCACTGGGAGCTGTTTTCTCTCCCAGATGTAGGACAGGGGGGTATCCACAGGGCACAGATGCCAGTTGACACACAGGGCACCCAGATGCCGGCTGACACACAGGGCACCCCGATGCCGGCTGACACACAGGGCACCCAGATGCCAGCTGACACACAGGGCACCCCGATGCCGGCTGACACACAGGGCACCCCGATGCCGGCTGACACACAGGGCACCCCGATGCTGGCTGACACACAGGGCACCCAGATGCTGACTCTGACACTGCCTCAGTGGTGTTCCACGGCTCCGTCCTCCTTCTCTCCATCCAGCATACAGATTTGTACTGAGTGCCTGCAGTGCTGGGCACTGGTCTAGCCTGGGGATCTCAATGGTGTGAACCAGAGGGGTGCTGGTTCACACCTCACCACGCGGTCCCTGCCTTTGGGCTGATCCTGGCTTGGGAGTCACTGGTGGGTGGCCCTGCCAGTGCCTTGTGACACTGTGACCAACCCAGCTGCCATGGAGGAGTCCAGGGCCCTGACTGGAGAATATCGTTGGTTTATGAGCTGGTCCTCCTCAAACTCAATCAGGGTCCAGGAGCATGAGGACTGAGGTTGGGGTTGGCAGAGGAACCAATTCCTCCAGGGTCTGCCATCCGTGGAGTCGGAGGAGAGACCTGGAGCCCACCGGCCTCCCCAGGGCCCTTCCCGTGGGAGGGGTGCTGGTTCCAGGAGCTGAGAGCTGCCCACCCCTCTGGGTCCAGCTCCGGCCAGCCTTGTTCAGGAAGCCATCCCTGCTCACAGCTCAGCGTCCTCTTGATGTCCGGATCTTGCTCGATGCCCGCTAATCAGCTGTGAAAGATCACTGGCTGTGGAGTGGGGCCCTGCAGTGCAGCCTGCGGTGGACCGGGCTCAGGTTCCTGTGCAGCGGAGAAACATTCTCTACCCTCAGAGGTTAAGCATCTGGGGCCTCCAAAAGACAGATTAACAAGAGAAGAGACATACGATTTTAACACTTTAAATCTATGCACGGGGGCTTCACAGACAAGAAGTAAAAACCAAAAAAAGTGCCTGGGTTCGGGAGCATATATACCATTTTAACAAGAGGCAATAGGATGTGGAGAAGCGGCTAGACCAGGGAAAAGGAGGTTTGGGCTTCGAGGGGTGACAGATGGTGGGCAAGTGACTAGGAACTCCACGGAGGAACAAATGGAAGATTAAGGTTATCTTGGCAAAGTCTGTTGATGCAGATTCATCAGGGGCTGGCATCCCTCTCAGGTGATAAGGGGCACTCTCCAAATCCTGATACATAAGCAGAGGTGGGAGGGTGGGGTGGGAGGAGGGGGTAATGCCCTGCTTTTAGGCAGAAAGGGGGAGGTAAGAGAACTCTTGTTGCATCCATCGATTCTTATTTGGCTTCAGCACAAAATAGTGCTTCTGCAGGGGAGTGGCATGCTCTGTCCCCTCCATCTGCTTGGCCTCCTGTGCCTCTGTCTGGGAGGGCCTTTTCCTTGGGGTCTGGAAGAGCCCTCTTCTCCCTGCCGCTCCCAACCTCCCGCCTTGGGATTCCCCAGCCCTTCCTCCCTTCCCCAAGGGCCATATAGCCGTGACCGGTTTGTGCCTTTTCTTCCTCACTGGATGGTGAGTTCCTCAAGACAGGCCTCACTTCCGTGCCCTTCCTCACACCCTGCTCCCTGTGGGCAGCCGTGGGCAGCCATGGCAATTGGCTGGGAGCTGTCTGTGCACCTGTGCCATGGCATCCCACTGAGCATCATGCAGCCCTGACCAGCCGCTGAATCCTGCACCCTGTGCCTCCACTGACTAGCCCTGGGCGTCGCTTCCTTCACACACTCTGGTGGGCCCTGCACACTCTCCCGCTGCTCCCCTTAGACAACCTTCTATGCTGCATCTGCCTTCTAGCACCTCAAACCCTTTCTTGCTCTTGTGCCCACGGCTGCCTGCAGGGAGCAGGGTGCAAGGAGAGGCACAGAAGTGGGGCCTGCCTTGAGAAACTCACCATCCAGTGAGGAAGAAAAGGCACAAACCAGGCATGGTTAGACAGCAAGAACTAATTAGTAAAGGCATTGGAGGAAGAGCTGGGAATCCCGAGATGGGAGATCTGGAGCGTCTGTGTCCGGGTGGAGACAGCCATTGTCTCATCCCATTTCCCTCAGGTGACTGGTGAGCAGGTGCACAGCTGGGGCAATGTGCTAAAGCCCGCAGGGAGATAGAGGTGGAACTGGGGTTGAACCCAGATCTCCTGTGGCAGAAGGAAGGTGGCCTCTCTTACTTTGAGGTTCAGAAGAAACCCGAGAGAGCTGGGAGTCCCCAGGGGAGCTGCGGGCCAGGTGGCCGTTACTCAGCCCCTCTCTGGCCTGGGTTTCTTGCGGCTTCTGTGCCACCTGCCAGTGCGTTTCTGTAGGGGCTGACTCTTTTGGGCATCCGAGACTATAGTCAGACATCAGTGGGTCTGAAATCATGAGGCTATGCATTTGTGAAGGTTCCCTATGATCCCGTGGTGGCAATGCCATGCTCCTGTGGGTCGCTGAGCAGTGTTTGCCCAGTGAAGCCCTTCCCTGGGCTCCTCGGGCAGGTAGGGGAAGGAGAGGTCTGGGGGCCATCAGTAAAGATTCAGGCCCCAGTGAGTCCCGCCTTCCATGGACTTCCAGGGCCCACACCTGCTAGCCTCGATAGAAACACTCAGAAGGCAGGTGCCACCTCTGTGCTGCTTGTGAGCGCCCCCTACATCCATTCGCGTGTGTGCCCCAGAGCTGGTGCCCACGGATGTTTGTGCCTAAGAAATGTTCCCTGTGATCAGAGCATCTTCGAGGCGAGTCCCTTCCTTTCCCTTCTCTGCGCGCCCCTCCGAAAGCCTTGCACCCCAGGCACTCCCGTGTTTTAAGGCAGATCCCAAATACTGTCCAGTGTTACTGTGGATTTGATTGCATTTTTCAGGATGCTGTGGCCAAGCTCCTCCTGAATCTCTGCAGTCCACTGGAGAGTTCAACGTTTTCCTCTAGAAATAAGCTTGCTTACCGTCTCACTGACTGCCGGGAGCTCCAGCTGGTGTTGACCAGCTGCTCATCTGTTGCTCTTAAGATGGACTTCACACAGATCTTTCCATTTGCAGCATATGTATTATTTTTGGGTAAAGTAACGATCTGCTTTCTGGGTCTGTGGGCAGGTCCCACCGTCTGGGAGGCCTGGATCCTCCTCTGGGAAGCCCCCAGGATTCAGTATGCAGGTTTCTTTCCCAGCCGCCTCAGGGTCAGAGTAGAGGCAGTTTCCCCAGCTTTCTCCAGATTGCCACACAGGGGCACCTCGCTCCCTGCATAATCGGATGCATTTGATGCCTTGGGAGGAGGCGCCCACCCTTCGATGACCCCATTATGTGCAGAAGCAGCCTGGCAATAATGATGCTGCCTGGCGCTGTCTTATGAGCCCCTCCTGTCACTCAGCAGGGGCTCAAACCCTTTCCCCCTCTTTTTTATGTGTCCAGGATTAGCCTTCCCCGTGGGATTTTGTGTGAGTGCATTTTCTGTGCCTTGAAAAGGTTTGTATGTAAGCCATGCCCTGAAAAACAGCAGTCACTACCTCCCAGCCAGAGAGTGTGGCTCATCTCTACCTAACAGGCTCTGGTGTGGTCTCCCCAGGACCAGCTTTGGGGTGATGCCCTGCTGTGCCGTCCCCTCCCCATGGCCTGCTGGAGCTACACTCAGGGTGGGATAGGACACAGGCTAGATCACTGGCAACATGACAAAGAGAGCAAGTCCACTCGTGAGCATGCAGCTGCTGTTTAGCTTCGAGAAAAGCTGTGGGGAAGAAGCGAGCAGCATGGGATTCATTTGTTTTCCTGGCTCCCAGGCTCCTGTGGATGGGACATGCTAATTCAGTCTCTCCTTGTCCTTGGAAGTGTTCAGGACATCTTGGCAGAGCTGCTCAGAGAGGTTCACACACACACTCAAGCACACACGCATGCACACTCACCCACACATGCACTGACATTCACATGCACTCATGCGCACACACACTCATGCCTACATGCACACACTCAACCATACATGCACACATGTACACACACCCCCATACACTCATGCCTACATGCACACACCCATACATACACGTATGCATGCATACTCTCCCACACCTGCACACTCATGCACACACCCATACATGCACACCCACACCCACACATGCACACACATTCACATATACATGCATGCACACACACTTACACATGCACGCTCGTCCACACCTCACACACACTCATGCACACGCTCACCCAGACATGCACACATGTATGCTCACACACACACATGTGCACACACATTCACACACTCATGCATGCATGCACACACTCACCCATACATGCTCACACACATTTACACACACATGCACTCACACACCTGCACACTCATGCACATGCTCACCCATACATGCACACACATACACCCACACATGTACACACACATTCACACCCTCATGCATGCATGCACACACTCATCCATACATGTGCACACACATTCACACACACATGCACTCACACACCTGCACACACACTCATGCATACGTGCACACACCCAGGCGTGCACATGCACACACACACATCTACACACACACGCATGCACTGTCTGGGTTCACCTCCACACGGTGGCCCTTCCATGGAGGCTGGTCTGCAGGCTTGTGTGCCCGCTTCCCCAGCAGCCTGGTCGTGAATGACTTCTGGCCATTTCGAGTCACATTTATCTTCAAAGTTTAGTCCCTTGAGGCCACTGATAGGAATCTGTCCAAGCCTTACGTGCCCTACCAGGAGATCTGTGGGAACTGTGGGTTCCTCTGCTGTAGCCCTGGAGGCAGCGTTTGTCTCCCAAAGCGAGCTCGGCGTTGAAAGGAAGATTCATTGGAGGGTATACATTCTCATATGGAAAAGAAAATCAAGTACAGTTTATGGAGAGAGAGGTGAAGGGAGCAAAGACCTCGGGACATTTCTAGAGTGAAGGGACAGCTGGCAGGAACCGCATGTCTGGCCCCAGGCGCACTGTGCTGTCAGACCTGACGCGGGGCCTGCCAGGGTGTTCATCACGGTTGGTTAGTTGCAATGGCTGGGTGAGTCCAGGAGTCTCTCATGTGGGCCCCTCAAGGCCGCAGGTCTTACCCAGAGCCCCGATCGTTGGTGGCCTATGGATAAAGAGCCGCTCCTGTGGATTTTGTGTTTGTTAGTTCTGATTGAGGGGTGCGGTCTGAGGCATCAGGCCTCTTGATAGGGCCCTGCCTCTAGTCGTTTAGACGGGCCCTAGGGCTCCGGGAAGAGTGTCTGTCTAGCTCTCGGAAGGGGCTCGGTAGGAACCCTCTCAATGAATGAATGAAAGGTGGGTTCATTTCTTTGGGATCCTCGGACAATTGATGACCAACTTGGGGTTTAAAGCAACAGGAGTGTCTTCTCTCTTAGTTCTGGAGGCTGGAAATCTGAAATCAAGGTGTAGGCAGGGCCGCGCCCCCTCTGGAGGCTCCAGGTGAGGGTCTTCCTCACCTCTTCCAGCTCCTGGTGGCCACTGGCCATCCTCTGCCCCCGTAGCTTGCTGGCGCATCTCTGCAGTCTCTGCCTCTGTCTTCACGCGGCCCTCCCCTGTGTCTCTGTCACTGCCTCCGTTCCTCTTCCATTACAAGGACTCATCATTGGATTTAGGACCCAAGATCTCATCTCAAGATCCTCATTCCCATCAAAGACCCCAAGTAAGGGCACAGTCACGTGTTTCAGGACCCGGCCGTACCTTGGATGAGGCACCCTTCAGCCCACCACACGTGGTCATGCACGTGTTCTGCACAGCCAGGAGACGTCCAGCAGGAAGTGACCACTGAGAGCTTCTCCGGGCCACTCCCGAGCTGGGCCTGCCCAGGGTTGGGCCTGGACAGAACCACATGCACACAAAGGTTCTGGAGAGACGCCCGCACACTGCCCTCCTGCTCCAGGTCTTTCTGAGAGTGGAAGGGAGCTTTTCAACACAAAGCCTCCTGCAGGTCCGGCAGCTCCTCCCAAACTTGCCACCACTATGAAGAGAAGAGGCTCAGAGTTCTCTGCTCACTGCTTTGACCCAAATCCCAGCCTGTAAAGAGGCCTTGTGCCTCTCCCCTGAGGCTGAGCCGAGGGTCTCGTGGGGACAGTTTCACCTGTTGAATCTGCAGTGGCAGAGGAAACTACTTCGTGAGGCCTCTGGTCACCCGGCCACGTCGTCTCTGTGCAAAAGATGCCTGGACGTCCTCAGGAAAGAAACCCTGTTAGATACCAGTGGTGCCTTCATTTGAAGTAGGCACCTGATTTCTTCACCTGGTATAGGTATGACACTGAGAGCCCTTCTGTGCCAGGGCCTTCAGAACGTTGCTGTTTGACCAAGTTAGGGCACTGATTTGGGGGCCAGCTAATGGAGTAACAGGAAAATACCCGCAAATAGCAAAGGCAAGGTGGGATTTCTTATTTTGCCATATTTTGCCAGTGGCTGGAGCCAAGCAGCCTCCGTGTGACCTGTGTGTCGGCCTGCTGGAGCGTTCCCTTGGTGTCTGACACCTGCCTTGTCACAGACAACAGCCACATCACTGGCCCGTGCTTTGTGTCATGAAAATTGGAAATGTGACTTTGAGGTGTAGCCGTGTCTTTCAGCCCAAGGATCAAAGTCTTTACGTTAGAGACCACAGGGCTTGGCAAAGGCTTGCTGACAACGTTTCTAAGTGACAGCAAATGCAGGTTTATGTTGGTGGCCATGAGGACTCGTGTCAAATTTGAACACTTCGGAAGGGTTCATGGGGGTCGCGACATTCTTTCCTTTCTTCTCCACACTGTCTCCTTCTTCTAGGACTTCACGTTATCCCTGTTCATCTACGTTCCCATTCTTTGGAATTGTTCCGGGTGTCGGTGAGGGGCAGCATCAGAGAGAAGTTGCTTTCACAGCCTGGAGTTTGGATTTTCACCACTGTGGCTTAGAGCAGGCAGGAAGGATGCTGAAAGGAGGGTCTTTGGAAACGGACAGCAGTGGACAAGGAGTGGCCTTGAGGAGACTTCCTGGCTTCCTACAGCAACACCATGTGAGCAGGAGCATGCACGCACAGACACACATGCACACACATGCATTCCCACACACATACACATGCATACACACGTGCATTCACACACATGCACACACATACACACACATATGCACATTCACACATCCACACACATACATGCATATGCATGCATACATGCATTCATACACACATGCAGACACACATGCATTCACACACGCACACATGCACAAACATGCATGCAGATGTATGCATTCATACACACATGCATTCACACATTCCACACACGTGCACACACATGCATTCATGCACACACGGCATGCATTCATACGCACACCCACACAATGCACATGCATTTACACATGCACACATGCACACACATGCATCGATATAGTCACATACGTGCACACACATGCAGTCACACATTCACACACATGCACACGCATGTATTCATACATCCACACACATGCACACACATACACTTACACACATCTACACACACATGCACACACACTACACACATCTACACACATGCACACACATCATACATCCACACACATGCACACACATACACTTACACACATCTACACACACATGCACACACACTTACACACATGCAGTGCACAGACAGCAGCTTGTCCTTGGGAGACTCTGACCCCACATTTTAAATGCAGGGTTTGGTTTGGAATTGATTCTGACACAGGAATCTCAGCTGTAAGTGGCTATCAGGATTGGATGTCAATGACAAAACCTGGGTGGCAAACATGTTCTGGATCTTTATTTTTTAAACACGATTTTTGTCTTCTGAGAGTGTTTTCCAAAATGGCAGTTGGGAGCAATTTGGCAGTATCCATTAGCAATTAAGAAATATACACATAACATACATTCTTTGACCCAGCAGCACTGCTTTGAGGGACTTTCCTAGCAGAATATGTTCTATCGGGCAGTGTTTGTCACAGTGCAAACTGGAACCAATCCAACATGCATCGGCAGAAGATGGCTTAAATAAACGATGAGTCCGTTGTGCCTGGGAGATGCAACAGATGTTGCCAAGGAGATCTACAGAGATAGGCCATGATTTCAAGAGCAAATTGCAGAATATTTAGGGACAGTACCATTAAAAAGAAAGAGGCTGGGTGCGTCGGCTCACGCCTGTAATCCCAGCACTTTGGGAGCCCGAGGCAGGTGGATCACGAGGTCAGGAGTTCAAGACCAGCCTGGCCAAGATGGTGAAACCCCGTCTCTACTAAAAATACAAAAATTAGCCAGGCCTGGTGGTGGACACCTGTAATCCCAGCTACTCGGGAGGCTGAGGCAGAGAATTGCTTGAACCCGGGAGGCGGAGGTTGCAGTGAGCCGAGATCGTGCCACTGCACTCCAGCCTGGGCGACAGAGTGAGACTCTGTCTCAAAACAAAACAAAACAAAACTCTGAAGCCACACGGCCTCATAGTGACGAACGTGTTAGTTAGTGTGTCCAGCATGTGCATCTCCATCTTTGCCTTTGCACTTACAGAACTTGAGCACTGGTTACATCCGGAGATGAAAAGGAACCTTTCGCTTTCACTCTATAAATCTGTACCTTAAGACATTTCACAAGAAATGGAGTTACTTCTGCAATAAAAAACAACCAGTGAAGAAAAGGCAGGCAAGTTTAGGTTCAGGCCCAGATGGCTCCACAGCCTTCTGGATAGTTCCAGAAGAACCACTCAGGTTCTTGGTGTTCCTGTCTGGGAATTGGGAATCCATCATGGGTTTCCTGGCAGGGAGCGTCTCGCTTGGGTGGTGCGAACACACATGCTCAGTGTAGCTGTTGCTGATTCGGAAGACTGGAGCCAGCACCCATCCGCTACACGGGAGTGTAGCTGGTGGAGCCTTTTCTCACTGGGGAGAGGGGGTTAAGCTCCCTCCTCTATGCAAGACAAGTCTCATCTACTTTAGGCCAGCTGGGAATCTGCTTGCTTTTGTGAAATAGCTTTGTGATCAAATATTATTTTGAAAATAAATCATCTTACTGGTTTTACGTGCATATAGTGGTCTGAAGCTGGCTGGAATTCGTTTAGAGAATCCAGTCCTAGGAAGGTCTGTGTGGCCAGGTTGGCTGGGCGTGAGGAGGGCACTGTGTCGTTTGCGTATAAATGGGTTCTTGAAGTTGCTGTGGCTGAGCGTGTGCTCTGCTCTGCTGCGTGTCTGTCCACGCAAGTGGCTGCTCCGTCCCGTCTTCCATCTGAGCAGGCACAGGCGGCTCGCTTGGAGCCCATTAAGGACGAGTGCCCACTGGGCACAGGAGGCGCCGTGCCTTCAGCCTGGAGTCCTTGTTTCCTGTTGGGTATGGAGACCTGGAAGGGGCGTTCCTGGAGCGACAGGAGCCTGACACTGCCTCCTCACCTTCGGGCTCCTTGTCTCTGCCTTGAGGCCCCAGAGGATGCCTGCTGGGTCTCTGGATTCCTCTACATCCACCTCAGACCTCCCTCCCTTCTTATCCCTCCCTCCAAAGCCTTTCTGATCCTCAGCCCACAGCCGTGCCCCTCCCTTCTCCGGGCTGGGGTTTCTGAAACATTCCTGCCACGGGGTCTCGCAGCTTCTGTGCGTGTCCAGTACGTTTCCCGGGTGGGCCGCTTCTCCGACGCCCTCATTCTCGCTGCAGCCCAGCCCTGGCCTGGTTGCACTCTGACTCGTCTCTCTCGGCCCCTTGTCTGCAGGGCCCCCCTGGACGCCCAGGCCTTCCTGGGGCCGATGGCCTGCCCGGTCCTCCAGGAACCATGCTCATGCTGCCCGTGAGTGCCCTCATCGGTGGGAGGTGGGGAGGCAGCTGGGGCAAGTGGGCTCCAAACCAGACCCTCTGAGGCTGCGCTGTCGCTGGAGAGGCCTGTGGGCCCCGTCTCAGTCTGCGGTCTTGCCTGGGCGCCACATCACTGCCCCCAGAGTGACCCTTGTCTTGCACTTGCAGTTCCGGTTTGGAGGTGGCGGCGATGCGGGCTCCAAAGGCCCCATGGTCTCAGCCCAGGAGTCCCAGGCACAAGCCATCCTTCAGCAGGCCAGGGTGAGTAGTGCTGGGTCCCGGGGGGCCTGAAGGGGACAGAGCCCAGCCCCGGGGGCCAACAGGAATGAGTGAGTCAGGCTCAGACCCCAACTTGGAGGAGAGCAGCTGTCTTGATCCCAGAAAGCCTGCTTGCCGGGGTCAGGAGCTGTGGGAGCGTCCAGTCCTCAGTGTCCAGTAGGGACCTGGAGAGCATGTCACTGTCCAGTAGGGCCCCGAGATCATGTCACTGTCCAGTAGGGCCCGAGATGATGTCACTGTCCAGTAGGACCCCGAGATCATGTCACTGTCCAGTAGGACCCCGAGATCATGTCACTGTCCAGTAGGCCCCGAGATCACTCAGTGTCCAGTAGACCCCGATCATGACACTGTCCAGTAGGACCCCGATTATGTCATTCCAGTAGGACCCGATCATGTGAGTGTCCAGTAGGACCCCGAGATCATGTCACTGTCCAGTAGGGACCCCGAGATCATATCAGTGTCCAGTAGGACCCCGAGATCATGTCAGTGTCCAGTAGGGACCCGAGATCATGTCACTGTCCAGTAGGACCCCGAGATCACGTCAGTGCCCAGTAGGACCCCGAGATCATGTCACTGTCCAGTAGGGCCCCGAGATCACGTCAGTGTCCAGTAGGGCCCCGAGATCATGTCACTATCCAGTAGGGACCCCGAGATCATGTCACTGTCCAGTAGGACCCCGAGATCATGTCACTGTCCAGTAGGACCCCGAGATGATGTCACTGTCCAGTAGGACCCCGAGATCATGTCACTATACAGTAGGACCCCGAGATCATGTCACTGTCCAGTAGGACCCTGAGATCATGTCACTGTCCAGTAGGGCCCCGAGATCACATCAGTGCCCAGTAGGGACCCGAGATCATGTGAGTGTCCAGTAGGACCCCGAGATGATGTCACTGTCCAGTAGGACCTCGAGATCATGTCACTGTCCAGTAGGACCCCGAGATCATGTCACTGTCCAGTAGGACCCCGAGATCATGTCACTATCCAGTAGGACCCCGAGATCATGTCACTGTCCAGTAGGACCCCGAGATCACGTCAGTGCCCAGCAGGGACCCGAGATCATGTGAGTGTCCAGTAGGACCCCGAGATGATGTCACTGTCCAGTAGGACCTCGAGATCATGTCACTGTCCAGTAGGACCCCGAGATCATGTCACTGTCCAGTAGGACCCCGAGATCATGTCACTATCCAGTAGGACCCCGAGATGATGTCACTGTCCAGTAGGACCCCGAGATCACGTCAGTGCCCAGCAGGGACCTGAGATCATGTGAGTGTCCAGTAGGACCCCGAGATGATGTCACTGTCCAGTAGGACCCCGAGATCATGTCACTGTCCAGTAGGACCCCGAGATCACGTCAGTGTCCAGTAGGACCCCGAGATCATGGGGACTGTTTGGGGAGTTTCTCAGCGGTTCTTCGTCCATGCTGAGGGTCCAGGTTCTAACTTTACAAGGAGCTTCTGGGCCCCTCCACCTCTGACCCAGTTGGCCCACCTTCCACCGTTTGTGACCTCTGCCTCTGTGCTAGGCCCTCTGCTGGGATCCAGAAGTGGAGCCGGAAACCCATGTGGCTCCTGGAAGGGGCTGCCTGGGCTGGAGCTGGGCTCCTCTGGGAGAGAGCCCTTGGGCCCCAGAGAGCCCCTCACTCTCAGCCTGGGGGGTCCTAAGGAGCAGGGTCCGCAGAGGAGCACTTGCCTCCCTACTGCTCATTAGCGGCCTGTGTTTTCTGTAGACTTGGCTCCGGATTGCTGATTGCCCACGATAGGTGTAAACACTGCCCCGTGGGGCAGGTGGGAGGGTGGGTAACCCTCCAGTGGAGCGCAAGAAAGCTGCTAAGTAATCCCTTGTTTGAGAAATATTTACGCAGCTCCCACGGCAGCCAGAGTAGATGTTAATGATCAGAGTGCTTAGGTAATTACAGGACAGTGTAAGCACGGAGTCGTTACTGTGGAGCAAATTGCCTGAATGATGGAAGGCGGTGTGCAGCAAACCCCGCTACCTGCCACTGCGTTTATGGGCTTGGGCCTGCCTGGCTGGCCTTTTATCCTGTGTATTTTAATTGAAGCCAAATGGGTGATAGGCTATAAGATTTTATAATGCAAAACAAAATCTTCTAAAATTCAGATGGCATCTGCCAGGGAAACAGAGTCACTTGGCAGCTGCAGAAGAGGCTCTGTGCAAAAGCGGTGGGACCTGCACTGGTGCAGGTGGGGGCCACATGCAGATGGGGCAGGTGGGTTCCTACCCTCCCAAAATACTTTGCCAGTGGCTGGGAGTGCTTCAAGCACCTCCCATGTGAGATAAAATACGTCATGGCTCAGCTTGAGCTCAGGTATAAAATGTACTCCGTATGCCCAGCCCAGAGTAAGAGGCTTATTTCAGACCTAGCCAAGGGTGATGGGCTGGGAGCAGGCCCTCTGCATGGGCTGGAGAGACAGGAAGGAGGGATGGGGCCTGTCCCCCAAGGGAGGAAGTGGGGGCCCACTGACTTGCACCTCTGCATGTCCCACGTCACTCCCGTGGATGCTGAGAGCCCCATCGAAGTCGGGGGGCCCTTGGGGAGTCATCAGACCTCCTCTTCCAGAGTCTTCTGTCCCTTCTCTGTCCAGTCTGCCCGTTCCCTCCTGCCACATCTCACGGCTCAGGCGCCAGCAAACCAGGGCACCGCTGCTGGGCCCTGTCTCAGCGTGTCTCACTTTTCCTTTGCAGTTGGCACTGAGGGGACCAGCCGGCCCGATGGGTCTCACAGGGAGGCCCGGCCCTGTGGTAAGTCATTGGCAAATCTGAGAGCCGGGCGTGGTGTAAGGATTGGCCCACTGCCTGTGTCCTTGGCGGACAGTGGCAGGTGGCCCTGGGGTCCTGTGGACACAGGGCGGCCTTCAGTCCAGTGCCTGTTCCCAGGAGGGTGGCCAGGGGGACCAGCGGCCTCTCTCGGTGCTGCTCCAGCCCCCTTGTTGTTTGGGGGTGGGGATGGGTGACTGTGCCTCGAAGTCACTTGAGGGAGTTGAGTTGGGTAGAGCTGACATCAGCGATCCTGGGAAACAGCCCCCAACTCCATGCTGAATGGAAAGGAGCTGGCAGGAATCAGAGGAGGAGGCCCTCCTCACCCCTGCATTGGAGCTCTAGGCTCCCCCTGCAGAGAACACGCTACGAGCTGTCACCAGGGGAGTGGCTCCGTGGAGGGATGGGGTCCTGCTGCAGCCAGGGGCCTGGGGAAGCCCCTCGCACAGGCTGTGACTTTGCGTTGTGGAGCAGGGGCCTCTGTTTGTACAGCCCTGTTCCAGAGTTGAAGATAACTAAGTGTGGGGCAGAGCACAGGATTTCCAGCCTCACCTGCCCCCGCCCTGTGGCCTCGACTGAGCTCTCATCTGGGGTCCTCGATGCATAAGAAACATACAGCGTGTGCCCAGGAACACGCAGGGGCTGGCAGTGTCAGGCACCGGGGCCTCCAGGGAGGAGTGTGGGTTTGCAAGCACACAGAGGAGTTCAACACCACAGGGGCCTTCCTGGCTCTGCCGCCTGCCGCTCGGTCCCCTCCACACAGGGCCTGACTCAGGGTTGGCCTCCCACATCTGGGGGATCTGGCCTTGAGGGGCCCATAGCAGGTGCACATGCTGCTCAAAGCTTTGGGCTCTAAGGGACCACGGTCAGGTTCACCGTGGGGAGAGAAACATCTCCAGGAGCTTTGTGGTGTTTGCAGGCCCCAACATCTAGAATTGTATTCCCGATTAGGAAGAGATCCAAACAACTGCATTTCCCCGCTCCTGGAAAGTCATCGTTCTTCCCCCTGGTGCTGTTCGAGGCAGGCAGGTCGCGCTGTGTGTGCTGAGCACCGTAGCCGAAGCCCTGTCCCCTCCCCCTGCCCCCCCACCACCCCCAGCCCTTCCTGTGTTCCCGAGTCCCCACCTTGAGCAGACATTAACCCACACCGTGTCTCCCTAGGGTCCCCCTGGGAGCGGAGGTTTGAAGGGCGAGCCGGGAGACGTGGGGCCTCAGGTATGTGGGATCCTTGCCTTCGCCGTCTGGCGGGTGCCTCCCGTTCTCTGGCGGCAGCGACGGCGAGCATGGAGGGACCCCAACTGCTGCATGTTTCCAAGGAAATTCGTGGGAATTGTCGTTGCTTTGCGCAGTGCTGAGGGTGGAGCACAGTGAACTGTGATGCCTGCGGCAGAAATGAGCTGGCTCTATGCTGTCTCTGGCCTTCACTCTGGGCAGTAGGGCCATGTCCCGTCCCTGAAGTGCCCGCGTGTTTGTGGCTTGGACAGCCAGGCATGGGCAGGGTCGATGAGCACAGGGACAAGGCTTTGCTCTTTCTCCTGAGAAAGGCGGACTCACCACTGACATTTCATCTCTTACCCCTGGCAGGGTCCTCGAGGTGTGCAAGGCCCACCTGGTCCGGCCGGGAAGCCCGGAAGACGGGTGAGTGGTGCGAGTGTGTGTGGCTCAAGGACAGCAGCTTGGGCGCTGGAGGAGCCCAAATCTGGGGTGCGGGCACCCCCAACAGCCAGCTGGGCCTCACGAAGCCAGGTGGCTCCCCTTCTTGTGATGGGTGCGTCCATCCCAAAGGCCACCTCTGAGCCAGCTGCCTGGGAGGGGCGCTCTGTGTCCTGGGCGCAGACACGGCAGACCAGGCCTCTTCCCTGGGCAAATTCGTTTAGTTTAATAAACATTTCTAATTCAAGAAACTTCCCAGGCCCTTTGGGAGCAAATGTTAAGAAGACAAAACTATCAGCGGGCCTTATCTATTTCCGGCAGGGTTGGGACTCCAGAAATGGCCTGATTCGGGGGCATGGGCGGGCCTTCCTGCACCTCACCTGCTGTCTTGGCTCCTGGAATTTTCTGTCTGGTGCATGGTTCTCCTGGATGGAACTGGTTTGTTTGCACATGACCCTGGCTCCTAAAAGAGGACACACGTTTCCCGAGTGCTGACCACCACCCAGACAGGCTGGGACAGGCCCCGGGAGCCCAGATCGTGCTCTTGAAAGTGGACCTTTTCAACCAGCGGACATTTCTGGTGAATGAGAGAAATAGTCGGTGCAGGGTTGGGTTTGTTTCAGTGTGGACCTCTTCCCAGTAAGCTACCCTTGACTGCTTTAGTCCGAGTCAACGAGGCAAAAATGCGTCCTTCCCTAGTGGTTCTGGATGCTCCCGACTTGGGGAGCAAGCTGTGGTTAGTGGGTAGAAATGACCCGATAAGCCGCAGTTTGGCAGGTCCGAGGGTCTATGCAGGGATCTGGGCATGAGACAGAGGGCTGGGCTGGATAATTCCAGGAGGATTAGCAGCTCTGGAATTGACTCTTGGTAGACAATTGGGCCATTTGTTTGGATCTGATTCTGAAAAATGTTTTATTTCCTTAAGGTCTTTTTGTGTGTCTCCGTAAATACTTCCCCCACCCAGTTTCACTAGAACTGGTTTCCTAGTCAGGGTGAGGTTAAAAACTGGAGCAAGAGGAGACGTGGGAAATGCTGCCTAACTTGGCCAGCTTCAGAGTGACATGGTGTCAGGGCCATGCATATGCGTGTGTTTTAAAGCATTAAGTATGCCCAGAAGATCCGCTGCAGAAGAAAAGATGGTGGCGAGAGAGGGGCCTGGAGCTGAGGGGTCGACTCCAAAGCGGTCTGAGCAGACTCTTCAATTCTTTGCTTGCATTTCCTGCAAGGAACGCTCACTTGTGGATTGTAGAAGCATCTGGGCGCTTTGCAGGGCTGTGTTGTGCTGTGAAATCCTGTGAAGTTTTCTGACAATTTTCCCTTGGTTTCTAAAAGTGTTTGGAAATTTCGAAGTGGCTCCCAGTGGGCCCCTCCGTTTGCCGGGCAGGGCGGTGCCTTTTTAGGGAGCAACGGGAGCACGGACTGTCTCCTTGGGGTCTGTTTGGATTTCTCTCTTCTTGCTTCTCTGCTGTTCTCTGGTGCCACCTTGTCTGTCTCCGGTGCTTTGAGACCCAAAGCTGCCACCCTCCAGATCTTCTCTCTGCTTGGTGGTGGGTTGGGGGTGAGGGCCTCATATGAGGAGGAGCCCCTGGAAAATGGAAGCGCAGGGTGGCAGGCCTCTGTATACTCGCTGGCCGGGGTGCCTGGTTGGCGTGGAGGTTTGGCTGAGTTTCATAGAGACCCTGTTCCCTTGCAGGGCTCTCCTGTGGTGAAGGTGGGGCCTGCACAGTGGGCCCCAGAAGGTCTAGGTCCCCTCTTCAGCCCCATGTCCAGTCAGGTGGGCACCATGTCCTCGACTGTGTCCGTAGCTGGCCGTCAGGAACGGGGCATCTGCTCACCGTGCAGATGCTGCCTCCCGTTGCTGTGTGGTCTGAGTGAGACTGGGCCTCACTTGGGGCCTGGGCCTCTTTCTTAGTCAAGTGGACAAACCAGATGTGTCCTTTCTCTCCTTCCTCTGGCCTCCAAATGGTGGAAAGGAGCTGTGCTGTGAGGTCAGTGGCCTGCACTCGCCTGAGTCCTAAATTCACGGTCCCCCAGACTGATGCAGCTCCTCCAGCCTGGTCTCCTCTGCCACATCGTGGCGTCTTCTCGAAGCCCAGGGGCAGTGGCGTGATCCCCCTTTGACAGTCTGGGATGACGTGGTCCAGAAAGACCAGCCCCGTGTGTTCCATCCATTGGTGTGAGGCTCAGAACAGCCCCCGCCCGGGCTCCTGGATCTGGGTCCTCGCAGCAGCCTGGCCACTCGGGCTGTGACCTTGGGGGTGGGCGCGGCTTCAGTGGAACACTCAACTTGGTTTAACGGAAAACCATGGCTCGGGGGTCTCAGTGAACCGGGGCTCTTTTGCATTGACAGTTTTGCCTCCTCTGTTCCAGGGTCGGGCTGGGAGTGACGGAGCCAGAGGAATGCCTGGACAAACTGGCCCCAAGGTAGGTCACCCACCACCCTCCTGGTGCCCTGGTGTCACCGTCATCCCTGGAGTCATGTTGATGATGTAACCAAAATGCTGGTTATGTGATGACTATGATTATGATGACAGGTGGCTCCGTCACTGGCATTTGACATGAAGATAGGGTTGGTGGGTGAATTTCACCAGCAAGCGTGACAGTTGCAGTTCATTTTCATAAGGGAGAGATTTGCTCCCTTCCAGCAGTGGCGAGCAGGGATGGGGGTGGGATCCTGACTATGAAAACCATCCGTGGCTGTGCAGGTGACGAGGCACATGTGGGGCAGAGGCGGGGCATATGGCAAGTGCAGGGGCCAGGGGGTCTTGTCCAGTCGGGTGTTGTGGAGGTGAATAGATGTTGCCCGTGGCTAAAGGCGGGGCTGTGTGTGTAGCATGAACGAGCCTGCACCAGGCATGCGTCGGCTGTTGCTGTCGCCACTCATGCCCGCCCACTGCTGCGCTCAGTGCATCCACCCCTCTGCCCCAGCACTGCTGTGAGCGTTGCCCCGGTCTTGGCTCACCCCTCCTCCTCACCTCTTGGAAGCATTTGTCCCAGGCCATGGGGGGCAGGGGAGATACTGACCTTCTGTGAAGAGTGCATCCGGGGACAGCAGCTGTGATTTGGAGATTGGAGACCGGTCACCAAAAAAATGCCAGGGCTCAACTACACCTGTTCCCTCTTTTTTTTTTTTTTTTTTTTTGAGACGGAGTCTCGCTCTGTCGCCCAGGCTGGAGTGCAGTGGCGCGATCTCGGCTCACTGCAAGCTCCGCCTCCCGGGTTCACGCCGTTCTCCTGCCTCAGCCTCTCCAAGTAGCTGGGACTACAGGCGCCCGCCACCACGCCCGGCTAATTTTTTGTATTTTTAGTAGAGACAGGGTTTCACCGTGGTCTCGATCTCCTGACCTCGTGATCCGCCCGCCTCGGCCTCCCAAAGTGCTGGGATTACAAGCGTGAGCCACCGCGCCCGGCCCACCTGTTCCCTCTTAACGGGCGTGGATGAGCTCTGAAGTGCATCCCATCAGTCCCGAGCTAGTGAGGTGGCCTGGGGTGACAGGAGGAAGCGCAGTCTTGTTGACTCTGTCTCAGCAGACCACGGTCTTCTTTCAACAACATGGCTGGAAGCCTAAACTGTCCCATCACTGACATCACCCCACATGGTGTGCACACCCATAGACAGGGCCCTGTTCCCAGGCTCCAGGGCATGCAGAAGAGGGGTCGGCCAGAGAGCCAGGATGCCTGAGGGTAGCCAGTGCTGGCCCGTCCACCCATGGGTAGGCGTACCTCCTGAGCACGGGCAGCCCCTTGGCACTGTGGATGCAGCTGCGAGCGGACACACCGGGACCCTGCTCTCCCGGAGCCTCCATGGGGTGGGGGAGATCAGCAACAGACACACACACACGGGGCACTGCAGCGGTCGCTGAAATACTGCATGACTAAGGACCTGTCGGGGCCTGCGGCCTGCGACTTGCAGACGAAAGCCGTCTCCCCCTTTGCAGCCCATGTTCGTGTTTGCGGGGAAAGAGGCTGAGATTGTAGATGCAAAGCAGGGGCCTATGGGGAGAGGGCTGGCCAGTGGGGTTCAGGGTGCATAGATGCTATATGAAACATGGTCCAAGGCGGGGCAGCCATCACTTGGTGGACACCAAGGCGGGGTGTCCGCGTGTGCAGGGTGGCATCTGAGGCAGCCTTTCTGTCCTTTTTGCAGGGTGACCGGGGTTTCGACGGCCTGGCTGGGTTGCCGGGCGAGAAGGGCCACAGGGTGAGTATTTCCTCTGTAAGAGACGGGCATGACGATGGGCAGCAGAAGTGTCTCTCGGGAGGCCCTTCTCCTTCCAGGCAGCCTCAGATTTCCTATGGGGTCAGGTCTCCGCCATTCCAACAGTCACTATACAAACCTCACGGGAGTCAGCAACGGCAGTGAGCCCCAAGATGATGTCTTTGTTGATGGGTGGCCAGCCCAAAGGAATTGGAGGTCTTGTCTGCAGTTTGTGACACGTGAGCCAGACGGGCCTACCCACCTGAGGCGCATGAAGGGGGCAGGGAAGGAGCCTTTCCTTTTAGAGATCACTTTCTCTTTAATGGAGTCTTTTAACATTTCAGGGAATCCAAGCAGCTGCCATTTCAGGGGCGGCCAAGGACACTTTGCAGTATTAAAGTGGTGGTCCCGGGGGGGCAGGGACAATCTCTACTGGCCACGTGGAGACCAGGTCACCAAAAAATGCCAGGTGTCCACCTGTTCCCTGTTAATGGGCGTGGATGAACTTGGAAGTGTGTCCCATGAGTCCCAAGCTAGTGCAGTGACCTGGGGGTCTTCCTGGCTGTGCCGTTTCCATGTGGTTGTTGGAGAACACAGATGCGGCAGCTTTGGATAAACGGCAACAGCCAAGCCCCTTGAATCTTCTTGAATCTGTCTCAATAGACTGTGGTCTTCTTTCAATAACAACGTGATGGAAAGCCTACAGTCTCCCGCCCTGTTGAGGAGGCGTGGTGGGGAAGGCCTGTCCTGGCCGCCCGCCCTGCTTTCTCAGCCCATCTAGGGGCCTGACATGAGGGCTCTTCACAGCTTGTCGGATGTTCCTTCTCTGACCTGCTTTCTTTGAAGTAGATTTCTTTGATGGCTCCTTTATATTTTAGCACATTAAGGACATACAGGCACAGGAGTATGTGAGTGCACGCCCCCCCACGCACACACATGCATACACACCCCCACACCCCCCACACTCATACACATATGCACACAATCCCACACATGCACACACACACATACACACCCCCCATGCACACACATACACCCCACATGCACACATACACACCCACACACACCCCGACATGCAGACACACATGCACACCACCCACACACACACACATACCCACACACCCCCACACACATACACACATGCACACCACCCACACACACACACACATACCCCCACACACATACACATGCACACACCCCCACACGCATACACACCCCACACACATACATGCATACCACCCCCATACACACATACACATGTGCACACCACCCACACACGCAT